>NC_134904.1:15281574-15339074 GCF_041734735.1 Babylonia areolata | reverse complement strand
GTTTACAGAGGTAAGAACTGATACAAATTCACAGAACAATATTAAAAGAAATGGATACAATACTATAGAGAAAATAGTTTGGAATGTAGACAAAGAAGACGAATACAAAGACAAACTTACAAACGAAGAGGGATGGACAAATCTGAATGAAGCCATAAACCAAATAGACAAGAATATTGACTTAGCACTGGCATTATTTAATCAGTACTTACTTGGAGCTGCTGAGTGTATGGTGAAAAACATGTCTCATAGGAAGAAGTCAAAAGGAGCAGAATGGTTTGATGAGGAATGCAGGCAGGCAAAGCGGGAATGTCGAAGACTGTTACGTTTATACCAAAAGCACAAACGCTCGGGACGTTGCACATGTCAGAACAAACGGATGACGTACATGGAAAATAAGAGTGAGTCATTTTGCAATTGTAAGTGTCCGGAAATGAGAATATTGTATGTGGAAAGTAGAAAAACATACAGAAAATTATTGAAAACCAAAAGGACGAGTTTCCGGCGTGAAACAGCAGAGAAACTGTGTAAAAATATGAATAAGTCTTCGATATTTTGGAATGATCTGAAAAGAATAGGACTAAAGAAAACATCATGCAACAGTGAAAATATAAGTATCCAGCAATGGTTTGAGCATTTCCAGACAGTATTCAGTTTTAATGAAGAGAGTACAGATAATCAAATAAACATAGAAAGTAATACCCAGGAAGAAGAAGAACATGCTTTAAATCAAGTAATCACACATCAGGAAGTAGAGAAATCCATTAAGAAAATAAAATGCGGAAAAGCCAGCGGAACCGATTGTGTTACAGGAGAAATGTTGAAAGCTGGTGGACACAATGTTGTTAACTTTTTAACGATGCTATTTAATCAGATTTTTGATAGTGGCGTATATCCCAAAGAGTGGGCCAAAGCTATAGTGGTACCAATTTTCAAAAAGGGTAATATGGATAATCCTGATAACTACAGGGGTGTATCTTTAATCAATGTTACTTGCAAATGTTTTACTTCAATTTTGAATGAACGATTATATGCCTGGTTGGAGAAAAACAATGTAATTGTTGAAAACCAGGCTGGGTTTAGACAAGACTATTCAACAATTGATCACATATTCAATCTGTATTCAATTGCCCAGAAAATATTAAGTAGCAATGGTCGAAAACTGTATGTGGCTTTTGTTGACTTTAAAAAGGCGTTCGATTCTGTCCATCATAACAAATTGTTACAAACATTGCACAAGGAGGGGATAAAAGGGAAATTTTTTTGTTGCCTTCAGTCTATGTATGATTCTCTCATTTCATGTGTTCGTTCGAATGGAGAATACTCCGAGTTTTTTGATTGTCCTGTAGGTGTAAGACAGGGTTGCGGGTTAAGTCCCACGCTTTTCTCACTTTTTATTAATGAGTTAGCCAATTATATAAATGATACTGGGGTTCATGGTGTACAGTTACTTCCCACTCTTATTGAAGTTTTCATTCTACTTTTTGCTGATGACGTAGCTTTAATTGCAACTACACCAGGTGGATTACAGACACAACTTAACTCTTTGAAAATATGCTGTGATAGCTTGAGGTTAAATGTTAATAGAAGTAAGACAAAGATAATAGTGTTCAGAAAGGGGGGATATCTGGGTAAAAAAGAAAAATGGTTTTTTGGAGGTGTGGAAATTGAGGTGGTAAACACCTACTGTTACCTAGGGTTCACATTCACAACAATGTTGAGTGCTAATGTAGGCACAGGGCATCTAGTAACAAAAGCAAAAAAAGCACTTTACCTTCTATGCAGAGCATTTAACAATTGTAAAGAGATGTCCCGAGAAGTCTTTTTCAAAATATTTGACTCCAAAATTCAGTCTATTCTATTGTACTCAGCAGAGATTTGGGGGCTGCAACGTTTAGATAGCGTCGAAAAAATACATTTATTAGCTTGCAAAAGATTTCTCGGTGTTCCCCTCAAAACACCCAACAAACTAGTATACTCAGAATTAGGCAGATACCCATTATACGTTAACTCATACACGAAAGCCGTAAAATATTGGTTCAGATTATTAGAAATGAATTTAGATAGATTACCTAAACAGGCGTATCTTATGCTAGTAAACTTAGATGGGAACGGTAAAAGGTGTTGGGTAACAGGAATTAGAGAAATTTTGTGTAAAACTGGATTCAATTATGTGTGGTTGAATCAAGGAGTTGATAATATGCAGATGTTTATATTACAGTTCAAACAGAGACTGATTGATATGTATGTGCAAGAATGGTCGGCATCTGTCAGAGATAAGGAAAGATACGCTTTATATTCATCCATGCAAGATGGTTTCAGAACTGGACTTTATTTTGTACATTTGGATATTTATTGCCTCAGAGTCGCTTTGACACAAATAAGACTTGGAGTCTTGCCGCTAAATAAGAACTATGAGAGATACTCTGAAAATCCGGTTGCAAGGTTTTGCCCATTTTGTAAAGGTGTGAATGAGGATGAATATCATTTTATATATGCATGCCCTTTGTATGTTGATCTTAGAAAAAAGTTTCTTGGTTTGTATGTCAATGTCCAGATTAACATTCTGCTGGACGGTGTAGATAAACATCGATCTCGTTCTGTAGCAAAATATATTTTTCATTCAATTAAACGCAGACAAGAAGCGATAACTAATCAATGAAGAAGAACATTTATAGATACGTGTGTGATAGAAAATGTCGTATGAAAATCCATTTCAGTAAAATGATGACTATTTATACCAATCCTGTACAAAATCGTTGTTGTTACATGCAACTTCAGAGTATTGGATAATTTCTAATATTCATAGGAATGTCAACGGAATGCTATTGTCAGCACGTCCCCCTTCCCAGGATCCCAATGCAATGATGCCTATGGCCTGAATGCAATAAAACATTCATTCATTCATTCATTCATTCTCTCTCTCTCTCTCTCTCTCTCTCTCTGTGTGTGTGTGTGTGTGTGTGTGTTTCAGTCTCTGTCTGTCTGTCTCTCTCTCTCTCTCTCTCTCTCTCTCTCTCTGTATGTAGTATGCGTGAGTGTTGTATGCGTGAGTGTGTGATGGATAACTGATGCATAGTTTGATTCACCGCACTGTTGTTGGGGTGCATGATCAGTTCTGCAACCAGCTGTTGTACTGGTTATGTTACATTCAGCCGCGGCTGTCCACCCTGATGTTTTACGTGTTGATTTTTGTTCGTTTGTTTGTTTTATTGGGGTTTCATCAGTTTGGAAACACACACACACACACACACACACACACACACACACACACACACACACACACACACACACACACATGCACGCACACAAACACACACACTCTCTCTCTCTGTTTAGATCAGTTTACGTGCTTGCCGTTTCGATTCTTGCTGAACGATACCGTGGATGCCAGACTTTGTATTGCATTGTATTGTATTGTATTACTTTTTGTAGTGACAACAAATTTCTCAGTGTGGCTTGGAATCCGGGCTGCTCTCCCAGGGTGAGAGCGCGTCGGCACAGTGAAACGCAAGCCATGTGTTTGTTTCTTTCACGCTTCTGTCTTCAAATGTATTTGTTTTACTGCCAGAGTGGATTTTTTTTTTTACATCAGAATTTTGCCAGGTACTACCATTTTGTTGCCGTTTTTTATGTTTATTCTTTTATTCATTCATTTATATATCTATGTAAGTTCATGCTACTCTGACACGGGACCTCGGTTTATTGTCTCATCCGAAACACTGTGGGTCTTGAAGGTTTCGTTGACGAAGTCAGTGGGATGGTGATGGAGAGAGGAACGGGGAAAAGGGCGGGGGGGGGGGGGGTTGGGGAGGGAGAGAGAGGACGGGGCGCGGAGGGGGGGGGGGGGGGGGGCGGTGACAGAGAAAGGGAAGTGTGTGTCCAGCGGCAGTACGTGTGTCAGTACTGTCACCCCTACAGTTCAGCCACTGGTGCGGAACGCGGGGTCAGTCAGGGTTGGGGGGGGGGGGGGGGGGGGGGTTAGAGATCAAGCCACTGTGGCGCTGGTATGGGTGACGGCCACGCCTGACCGGCTGCCACCCTCGAAATGTCAACACCCTACACTAAAACACTGGACCTGGAGAGAGAGAGAGAGAGAGAAGGGAGGGAGCGGTGTGGAGAAAGGGAGGGGGAAAAAAGTTGGTCTGAACGAATGTGAAGCCTTGCCAGCAAGCACAGAGCTTTCGTGTTGCTGTGTTGTGGGGTGAAGGAGGGCGGGGGTAGGGTAAGGGTGGGAGAGGGTGTGTCTGCCGGCCTTCAGAACATTCTTGTCAACGTCAGTCAGTGCGGTTGTCAGTGTGGTGTCTGTCGCTGTCCTGAGTTCCATACCATATCACAACGAACCCCAACTCCACACAAACCACCACCTGAGTTTCACGTTGCAATATCCACATTTTTCCCCCTCTCAAAATGGAACGAGTAGTGTTCATAACAAGGCGTGGACGCGTTCACTTCCCCAGTCACACAGACGAGTCGAGGGGAAGAAATGTGGACACAGCCCTTCATTTGTGCCCTTCAGGTTGTGTGTGATAAGGCCAACAGGGAAAACCCATCCCAGGAGCAGGGAAGAGGGGGAAGTAAAAGGGGTGACTGCCACGCTGCCTGACTGACCGCCCACCCCCTCCACCCATCCCCCAAACAGTCAACAGTTGTTCGCTAAAACACTCGACACAGAGAGAATGGAAGAGGAAAGGTAGAAAAAATCATGTTGGCCAGTGAGAACGTGAAACGTTGCCAGCATATCTTTTTCGTTGTGTGTGGAGTGAAGGGGTGGGGGTGGTAGGGGAAGGGGGTGTCAGTCTTATGAACATTCCTCTCAGCGTGTTGGTTGTGGTGTGGTGTCCTCAGCTTCATGTCACGTCTGTACATTCACCCACCTCAGGTGGTGATATGGCCGACGTGAAAAAAAAAAAACATTCCAGGAGAGGGAGGGGAGGAGGGTGATGGCAATGCCTGACTGCCCGGTCGCCCTCCCCGCACCCCAAAACAGTCAACGTTTCGTTTCGTTTATTTATTTGTAGTCTCACTAGTCTGTTCATCTGAGATGATGGTATTTGACTGAAAACAGTCAACAGTGTTCACTAAAACACTGGGCCTGGAGAGACGAAGGGAAAATGTGAAGATTAAAAAAAAAATTCGGAGTTGGTGAAGTCTTGCCAGCAGCAAATGGAGCTTTTATTGTGTGGGGAGGGGAGAGGGGAGGGCGTGGGGGGCGAGGGTGAAGGATGACGGAGTGGGGAAAAGAGAGGAAGATAGTGAGGGGGAGCGGGGGGGGAGGAGGAAGGGGATGTCCGTCAGTCCACTGAACACTCCTCCTCGGTGTCAGCATGTTCAGTTGGTTGCGATTGACCTGAATTCTAACCGTCTCTGTGGTTGGTTTCCGCTTGTGGTTTCTGTTGGTGTTCGGCGTCTTGTCCTCAGCTTCATGTCACATGCCACCCACACCACCGAGCTATAACAGATCTGTTTCATTAATGCGCAGTGGTCCATCACACCACCCGTCTTTTTAAGTGACTTGGGGGGGAAGGGGGATGGGAGGGGAGGGGGTAACGGTCATGCCTGACTGAATGCTACCCATAGAGTCAACACTGCACACTAAAACATTGGACGAGAGAGGGGGGGAGGGAGAAGGAGGGAAAGGAACACACACACACACACACAGTAGTTAAGAGCGTGAAGCCTTATATTGCTAGCACAGACTATATTGTAATTGTAGATACCAACCGGAACGACGACCGCCTTTGGATTGAACGCCAGCTTTTATTTTTTTCCACTCCCAGGATTCGAACTTGTGACCTTCAGAATGCAAACACCATGCTCAATCAACTTAGATGTCCAGGAGGCACCCTTCTGTGACTTTTTAAAAATTTGATTTTTTAATTATTATATTATTAATTCATTACGTTGTGTGTCACTGACAATGTCAACATTATAACACAGTCCTTGTGTAATGTGCCATTGTCACTATCAGCTGTATTGCACCATCTTTGTGAAGTGTGTCGATGACATTATCAGCCTTATTGCATCATCCTTGTCATTTGACACTGTCAGCCTTATTACACCAGCATTGTGTAATGTGACATTGACACTGTCACTCAGCTTTAAGTTATTACATCGTCCTTGTGACTTGACACTGTCAGCCTTATTACACCAACCTTGTGTAATGTGTCATTGACACTGTCAGGTTTATTACATCATCCTTGTCATTTGACACTGTCAGCCTTATTACACCAACCTTGTGTAATGGGTCATTTGACACTGTCAGGTTTATTACACCGTTCATGTTCAGTGGTGTGTCGTTGACACGCTCTGAGTCTTGACTTGGCAGTGGAGAAGGGAAGAGAGTTTGAAAGAAAGAAATTAATGTGTAGTACGCCCCGGGAAGTTGTGCTGTTGTTGGGCTTGTATTGTGTGTGTGTGTGTGTGTGTGTACGTGTGGGAAGGGAGGGGCGGGGGGGCGGGTGCGATGGAGCAGCAGATAGCATGCAAAGCCTGTGGGGTAGATGGGAGGGGATTGGGGAGGAGGGGGGGGGGGCAATAAGATGGATGGAGAGAGGAGGAAGGGGAGTATCGGTGATGGGGAGCTGTTCGGGGGAAAAGGCAGCAGGCAGGCAGCAGGTGAGAGATGTAATGGCGCCGTGGGAGCCGTTAGAAGTGAACTGTGACTGACCTGAACTGAACTGTGGCAGGGCAAGAGCTACACGGGTGTTTTGTGTGTCTGTTACGTTCACAACCAGCTGACATTGTAGTGTCTGTGTCACACTGTGTCCTTGTAGTGTGTGTGTCACACTGTGTCCTTGTAGTGTGTGTCTCACGCTGTGTCCTTGTAGTGTGTGTTTCACGCTGTGTCCTTGTAGTGTGTCACACTGTCCTTGTAGTGTGTGTCACACTGTGTCCTTGTAGTGTGTGTTTCACACTGTGTCCTTGTAGTGTGTGTTTCACGCTGTGTCCTTGTAGTGTGTCACACTGTGTCCTTGTAGTGTGTGTCACACTGACTGTGTCCTTGTAGTGTCTGTTTCACGCTGTGTCCTTGTAGTGTGTTTCACGCTGTGTCCTAGTGTGTTTCACGCTGTGTCCTTGTAGTGTGTGTCACACTGTGTCCTTGTAGTGTGTGTCACACTGACTGTGTCCTTGTAGTGTCTGTTTCACGCTGTGTCCTTGTAGTGTGTGTCACACTGTGTCCTTGTAGTGTGTGTCACGCTATGTCCTTGTAGTGTGTGTTTCACGCTGTGTCCTTGTAGTGTGTGTCACACTGACTGTGTCCTTGTAGTGTCTGTTTCACGCTGTGTCCTTGTAGTGTCTGTTTCACGCTGTGTCCTTGTAGTGTCTGTTTCACACTGTGTCCTTGTAGTGTCTGTTTCACGCTGTGTCCTTGTAGTGTCTGTTTCACACTGTGTCCTTGTAGTGTGTGTCAGACGGGCGCAATAGCCGAGTGGTTAAAGCGTTGGACTTTCAATCTGAGGGCCCCGGGTTCGAATCTCGGTAACGGCGCCTGGTGGATAACAGGCGGAGGTTTTCCGATCTCCCAGGTCAACATATGTGCAGACATGCTTGTGCCTAAACCTCCTTCGTGTGTACTATACGCAAGCAGAAGATCAAATTACGCACGTCAGTTAAAGATCCTGTGATCCATGTCAGCGTTCGGTGGGTTCTGGAAACAAGAACATACCCAGCATGCACACCCTCGAAAATGCAGTGTGGCTGCCTACATGGCAGGGTAAAATCGGTCATGCATGTATATTCGAGTGAATGTGGGAGTTGCAGCCCACAAACGAAGAAGCAGAGAAGAGAGTTTGTCGCACTGTGTCCACGTATTGTCTTTATCACACTATGTCCATGTAGTGTCTGTATCACAAAGTGTCCATGTAGTGTCTGTATCACAACTGTCCTTGTAGTGTCTGTGTCACAACGTGTCCATGTAGTGTCTGTATCACAACTGTCCTTGTAGTGTCTGTGTCACAACGTGTCCATGTAGTGTCTGTATCACAACGTGTCCATGTAGTGTCTGTTATCACAACGTCTCCATGTAGTGTCTGTTATCACAACGTCTCCATGTAGTGTCTGTATCACAACTGTCCTTGTAGTGTCTGTATCACAATGTGTCACCAGCTGTCCTTGTAGTGTCTGTATCACAACGTGTCCTTGTAGTGTCTGTATCACAACGTGCCCTTGTAGTGTTTGTATAGTAACGTGTCACCAGCTGTCAATGTGGTGTCTGTATCACACTGTGTCACCAGCTGTCATTGTGGTGTCTGTATCACAACGTGTCACCAGCTGTCCTTGTAGTGTCTGTATCACACTGCGTCACCAGTTGTCATTGTGGTGTCTGTATCACACTGTCACCAGCTGTCATTGTGGTGTCTGTATCACACTGTGTCACCAGCTGTCATTGTGGTGTCTGTATCACACTGTGTCACCAGCTGTCATTGTGGTGTCTGTATCACACTGTGTCACCAGCTGTCATTGTGGTGTCTGTATCACACTGTGTCACCAGCTGTCATTGCGGTGTCTGTATCACACTGTGTCACTAGCTGTCATTGTGGTGTCTGTATCACACTCTGTCACCAGCTGTCCTCGTGGTGTCTGTATCACACTGTGTCACCAGTTGTCATTGTGGTGTCTGTATCACACTGTGTCACCAGCTGTCCTTGTGGTGTCTGTATCACACTGTGTCACCAGCTGTCCTTGTGGTGTCTGTATCACACTGTGTCACCAGCTGTCATTGTGGTGTCTGTATCACACTGTCACCAGCTGTCATTGTGGTGTCCGTATCACACTGTGTCACCAGCTGTCATTGTGGTGTCTGTATCACACTGTGTCACTAGCTGTCATTGTTGTGTCTGTATCACACTGTGTCACTAGCTGTCATTGTGGTATCTGTATCACACTGTGTCACCAGTTGTCATTGTGGTGTCTGTATCACACTGTGTCACCAGCTGTCATTGTGGTGTCTGTATCACACTGTGTCACCAGCTGTCCTTGTGGTGTCTGTATCACACTGTGTCACCAGTTGTCATTGCGGTGTCTGTATCACACTGTGTCACCAGCTGTCCTTGTGGTGTCTGTATCACACTGTGTCACCAGTTGTCATTGTGGTGTCTGTATCACACTGTGTCACCAGCTGTCATTGTGGTGTCTGTATCACACTGTGTCACCAGCTGTCATTGTGGTGTCTGTATCACACTGTGTCACCAGCTGTCATTGTGATGTCTGTATCACACTGTGTCACCAGTTGTCATTGTGATGTCTGTATCACACTGTGTCACCAGACTGTCATTGCGGTGTCTGTATCACACTGTGTCACCAGCTGTCATTATAGTGACTGTATCACACTGTCACCAGCTGTCATTGTAGTGTCTGCACTGTTCAGGACAAGGCACCACTGAGAGTCACCAGCGTTCCACCCTCCTCAAGGAGGCCTTTTCCCATCTGTCCCTGTCTCTTCGTCACAGCGAAAGCGAAGAGCCCGCAGAGTGATGAAAGTACATAATAGGACAAACAAGATACTTCGGCGCTTAGGCACGAAACATACACGCAATTATACGGGTGCGTGCACACACTCACGCACGCACTCATGCACGCACGCACACATACACGCACGCACGCACACACGATGCACTTCCTCACCCTTCTAATTTCATTTGGGAAGCGAAGACAAAGCCCCTGTCTGTTGGCGGCCTTCCTGATGCCAGACCCTGACCCTCGCTTCTCGCCCCTCACCTCCACTACACTACCCGCCTCTCACCCCGCCACACACAGACAGTGGTTCAGTGTTATTTTATTTTTGTTCGTTTTTTTTTTTTCTCTCTCTCTCTCCTTCCCCACCTCCTCCGACTTTTTCCCTATCGCGCCCATCATCCATTTCCTTTGGCACTGCTCGTCACTCTGTCTCTGTCTCTCTGTCTGTCTGTCTGTCTCTCTCTCTCTCTCTCACGCACTGGCACACACACACACCACACACACACACACACACACACTCTCTCTCTCTCTCTCTCTCCCCCACTCACACTCAGCGAGAGAGAGAGAGAGAGCATAGCAGTGAAGCAAAGAACCTATCCCACTAGATCTCCTCAAGACTCTTTGAGTGAAGAAGGAAGGTTGATAGAGCCTGTATCACACATAGTTCAGATGAACAGTTTGCGCTTATGTTTTTTTTTCCCTCCCGAACTCCACCAGCACACACACAACTTCAAAGGGATGGTGAGTAGGGATGGGGTGGGGGAGACAGATGAAAGTAAACGATTGGACAGGGGTCAGAGAACCGGGGCAAGAGAGGAACCGGTTTGGCTGTGTCTTGACTGTCTGGCAGTGTTCTGGGGCTTATGTTTATCTGTCTGTCTGTCAGCCTGTCTGCCTGTCTGTCTGTCTGTCTGCCTTCTCCTCCCCCACAACCCTTCTTCACGATTGACATGTAGGCTACAGTGTTAATCTCAGTCCTCTTCGCACACTACATAGCTTTCCCCAAGACAAGACAAAGCATGTCGAGGACTGAAAAAAAAAAAATGAAAAAAAATTAAATAGGTTAGGGCGGAGGGTCTAACACAGAGGGATAAGATATAGTTATGTTCATGTGTCACTTGCAAGAACCGGCCCCCAGCCCCCCAGGCCCCCTGCTCCCACCCTGCTGAGCTGTGAGAAACGTGAGGTTATTCTTTGTGAAGAAGCAGTACAGCAATGATAGTTTGTCTTGTTAGTTTCCCACACCACAAACTTAAGTTGCCCTGGTCATTTTCTTCTCTGGAGCACTCGGAGAAGGTGACATGATTATTAAAGACTGCATGTATGAACAGATCAATGCAGACGCCTGAAGACAATGAAAGAGATGGCACCACCACCACACCAGATATTTTGTACAAGCTGGTCAGTTCCCTCTCTTCCGACTTCTTCCCACCTACACACAAAGATATTCAGCACACAAAATATGTGCGAATGTGCACACACACACACACACACACACACACCGGCACAGATGGAGGTGGACAGAAAAGGCACAACTGAACACCACCAAAGTGACTCCGCAGCAGTGCCGGGTCTCCTCTGGTGTGTGGCCTCCTGGCGACTTAATATTGATATTTCCATGTGGACTGTCAACACTGGGACAGGGAAAAACAAACCAGGATGTGGCTGTGTGTAGGGGACTCAGAATGAGTGGTGTGAGAGCAATGCCAATGGAACGTGCATGATGAAGCAGCAAAAAAACCAACCAACAAACAAAAAAACCCAACAAAATTTGGTTGGTGATGTCGGTCCATAGAAGTGTGAGCGTAGGCAGGTGTGTATGTGTTTCAGTTTGTCATGTGTGTGTGTTTCAGTTTGACGTGTGTGTGTGTCAGTTTGTCATGTGTGTGTATGTGTTTCAGTTTATCATGTGTGTGTGTATTTCAGTTTCTCTTGTGTGTGTGTGTTTCAGTTTGTCATGTGTGTGTGTGTGTGTGTGTGTTTCAGTTCATCATGTGTGTGTGTGTATTTCAGTTTCTCTTGTGTGTGTGTGTTTCAGTTTGTCATGTGTGTGTGTGTGTGTGTGTGTGTTTCAGTTCATCATGTGTGTGTGTGTATTTCAGTTTCTCTTGTATGTGTGTGTTTCAGTTTGTCAACCCGGAACAGGCAGGCTATGTGGGCTTTGCCAACCTGCCCAACCAGGTGCACAGGAAGTCCGTGAAGAAAGGCTTCGAGTTCACACTGATGGTTGTCGGTAAGTGACAGACTCACTGGCCAGGACTTCCTCACAAGTTCTGTGTGTTCAGTCATTCATTCATTCATTTATTTATTTATTGGTTTATTTACTGATTCATTCATCTCTATCTCTCTCTCTGTAGTAGATGTACAGATATAGATATATAGAGAGAGATACAGAGATAGATATAGAGATAGATAGATACACATTCATACAATATATATATATATATATATATATATATATATATATATATATACATACACATACATACATACTGTGTGTGTGTGTGCATATACATATATTATTTTTTTCATCTATTTCCGTCCTTTATTTATTTATTTCTGATTTCTACTTCTGTTTATTCTGGTGGTTGTAATGCAGTGTGGTGTGGTGATGATGATGATGATGATGATGCTATAGATGAACAGTGATTGATGTGGAGGTGATAATGGTGTCACTGATTCAGAGTGTTGTTGATAAACTGATGAGACTGATGATAGGGGCAGCTGGTGGTGTTGTGGCGTCAATGTTGTGGCATGGTGATGATGGCGTGGCAGGGTGTTGATACATCAGTGACAGAGGCATGATATATATATGTGTCAGTGCATGATGGTGTGGCATGTGTGACTGTGACAGAGACATGATGGTGTGGCATGACTGGGTGTGACAGTGATGTGACCGTGACATGGCATACATGTAACAGTGACATAACATTTGTCAGCGATGTGATTTGTGACATGTGTGACCCTTACATGATGTGTGACAGACATGATGGCATAAGATGAATGGGTGTGACAGTGATGCGACTGTGACATGACACATAACCATGACATGAAGTGTGTCAGTGGTTTGATTTGTGACAGTGACAGTGACATGTGTGTGACATACATGATGGCATGGGATGAATGGGTGTGACAGTGATATGACTGACATGATGCGTGGCAGTGACATGAAGTGTGTCAGTGATATGATTTGTGACAGTGACATGTGTGAAGGTGACATGACAATGGCATCATGGATTGCAGGTGAATCAGGGCTGGGAAAGTCCACGCTGGTCAACAGTTTGTTCCTGACAGATCTCTATCCGGAAAGACACATACCTACTGCCTCAGGTGAGATCTCACTTTCCAATCATTTCGTACACATGTTTACTGCCCCAGGTAAGATTTTACCTTCCTATGATTATGTACACATATTTACTGCCTCAGGTCAAATATCACCTTCCACCACATACAGATATTTACTCACCATCTATGATTATATATACACAGCCCCAGGTAAAATCACACCTTCCTATGATTATATACACATATTTACTGCCCCAGGTAAGATCTCACCATTCTAAGATTAATTCCACATATTTACTAACCCAGGTAAGATCTCACCTTCCTATGATTACATACACATATTTACTGCCCCAGGTAAGATATCACCTTCCTATGATTAATATATGCATAAATTATGTAATGCTTCAAGTAAAAACTCAAATTCCTGTGATTATAATACACATAATTACTGCCTGAGGTAAAATATCATCTTCCTATGATTATATGCACATATTTACTGTCTCAGCTATGAAAAACCGGTATACGAATTTCTCATGAAAAAGGTTGTAGCTTGCTTTTATTAGATACAGATATTACAGTCTCAGCTCATAATTTCATGGCTTGCTTTTAACATCTTCTGCTTTAGATAATGTGTCAACTTGGTGGGTAGACACAAACGTTTTGCCTCAGACAGAAATAATTGTGAGATAAAATATTTGTGCCTGTGATGTTTACACACTCCATGAGGCTCAAACAGCATCTGCAATGTCTGAAAAAATAGCTGTGACTCAGGTTGGACCTCAGCATACTGTTCCATTCAGTGCTGTATCCTGAACCAATGCCTACTGTCATTGATAGGCTTGTTCTTGACAGATCTCCGCATCACACACACCCACACATGCATGCACTCACACACTCACACACACATGCACACATTCACACACACATGCACACATTCACACACACACACACACACACACACATGCATGCATGCTCGTACGCACACATGTATGCACGCGCGCACACAAACACACACACATGCACACAGGATGCTTTGATTTATAAAGATTGTTTCTAGGTCTTATGTATACCTAGACCAAGAAACAACCTTTATAAATCCAGCTTTCTATATTCTGGTGGAAATTTATGGAATAACCTTCCATTCATTTTGAAAGATTAACGAATAAAAATGTGTTTAAGAAAAATATGAAAAATCATCTTATTAACTGTCCAAAAAGATGAACAATGATACAACTCTGTATCTATTAGTTACCACTTACTTCATGATTTGTGAAATGTTTTGTGTATGCCTTCGGTGGCGGTTTGCTTGTTGTATGAAGGTGTATGTGTATGCGAAACGGGATGTGTTGTAAATTTGTGTATGTGTAAGTGTTTTTGTGGAGGAGTGAGAAACAGAAATGTTAATGTGTATTTCATTATCGCACAATTCTTGTATATATGTATCTATATTTCCAGTATTTTTGTGTGTGTTATTTCTATGTATCTCCGCTCTTTTTTTCTTTCTCTTTTTTTTTTTTCTTTTTTGTCAGATGGCTTGGTGTAAAAAAAAAAAAGCAGGTGTTGCTTATTCAACTTCCCAGTGAAATAAAAATTTTGACTTGACTTCACACACACACACACACACACACACACACGCACGCACATGCGCGTGTGCGTCATCGCTTTGTTCCTGACAGATCTCAAAGGGTGTGTTTATGAGAGTGCACTCACCTTTCCAGCCAGCCAGCCAGGTGTAAAAGACACACGTGCTGTCTCTTTTGTTCCATCCACTTCCACACCTTGGATTGTGTGTGTGTGCTGACCTGTAAAGTCGGCCAGGTCAGTGGCAGGTACCAGAAGCATTACCTGTCACTTTGCTTGCCTTTTCCACCTGTGCGTGCCTGGTACCAACATGTCTAGACTCTGTTGCAGATGTTCTGTGTGTGTGTTCATGTGTTTGTGTTTGTGTGTGTGTGTGTGTGTGTGGGGGGGGGGGGGGGCGGGGGGGGCGATATGTTGGGGTTGGGGGAGGGGAAGGGAGGGTTGAATGAGATGGGTGAGTGTGGGTGGGAGGGGGTTGGGGGGATTACCTGTCTGGTGAGGATCAATAAACCATCTGGGGTGCAGGTGGGTGATGAGAAGGATGTGGATGATGAGGAAGAGTTAAGTGGTGTGTGGGAGAAGATACATGGACACTGGAGGGATCTGCTCACAATTCCTGAATGCCATGTCATAAGGATATAGGCAGATGATGGAACAGAGCAACTAATGAAGCCAAGCACTGACCTCACTAAAGTAATAGCAGGCCGACGACATCTCTCTGTGTCTGACACAGGCAGCCATTGCTATTGTCCGCTCCTGTACACTGGAGTAGTACATTACTTATAGTGACCTGTACTGTGTAGTGTGTAGCAGTGTGTGTGTGTGTGTGTGTGTTAGTGTGATATAACAGCATGCTTTCAAAAACTGGACCCAAGTGTGGAAGGATTAGCACCCTCTGTATTTTCTCATACTGGGAATGTCTTTGTCTTCATCTCGCACAGACAGAAACAGACAGCCAGATAGACTGACAGACAAACAGAAACAGAGAGAGAAACAGAAAGAGGGAGGAGAGATGAAGGTGTGTATGGGGGGGAAGGGGATGGCAGATTAATGATTCACATTCCAGAGGAAGAGGTATTCTTTATCTGGGTTTGTCACAGCAGCACAGAAATGGGCCCTGTGGTGTCGACTAGGCCATTAAGCAACGTGATTTAGGTGTAGGAGGAGAGGCAAGAGTAGAAAAGTTATATGGGGGAGGAAAAAATAAGAACAAACGAGACATAGATTCTATTTTGCCAAGGTAATGAGATAAGCATTTTAACAACACTGTTCTTCTTTCCACCCAGCTGTGGGGGTACAAAATAAAGACAGAAAAGCACAGGGAATGAATGGAGTGACAGATAAAATAAGAGGAGAGATGGAGGAAGAGAGAGGACGGGTGAATATGTGTATATGAAAGAAAGAAAGAGAGAGAGAGAGAGAGAGAATGGGGATAGGAATTCTGACACTTGGATATCATACCTGCTACTGAGATAGTATGTCATATTATGTGGTATTGATGTGGAGAAGACCACACATTGATTGTCTGTTTTAGAAACCGTCAGTGATGCGTGTTACAGGATGTGTGTGACAGACACAGTGATATGTGTGTCAGAGTGATGTGTGTGACAGAGACATGTTTATATAATGTGTATCGCAGAGAAGATCCAGCAGACAGTGAAGATTGATGCATCCACTGTGGAGATAGAGGAGAGGGGGGTGAAGCTGAGGCTGACTGTGGTGGACACTCCGGGCTTTGGGGACTCTCTCAACTCCACTGACTGGTGAGTGACCCACTCCCTCAACTCCACTGACTGGTGAGTGACCCACTCCCTAAACCCTACTGACTGGTGAGTGACCCACTCTAGTGAGTGACCCACTCCCTCAAATCCACTGACTGGTGAGTGACCCTCTCCCTCAACTTCACTGACTGGTGAGTGACCCTCTCCCTCAACTCCACTGACTGGTGAGTGACCCACTCCCTCAACTCCACTGACTGGTGAGTGACCCACTCTAGTGAGTGACCCACTCCCTCAAATCCACTGACTGGTGAGTGACCCACTCCCTCAAATCCACTGACTGGTGAGTGACCCACTCTAGTGACCCACTCCCTCAATCCCACTGACTGGTGAGTGACCCACTCCCTCAACTCCACTGACTGGTGAGTGACCCTCTCCCTCAACTCCACTGACTGGTGAGTGACCCACTCCCTCAACTCCACTGACTGGTGAGTGACCCACTCCCACAACTCCACTGACTGGTGAGTGACTCTCTCCCTAAACTCTACTGGGTGTCCCTCTCCCTCAACTCCACTGACTGGTGAGTGACCCACTCCCTCAACTCCACTGACTGGAGTGACCCACTCCCTCAATCCCACTGACTGGTGAGTGACCCACTCCCTCAACTCCACTGACTGGAGTGACCCTCTCCCTAAACTCTACTGGGTAACCCACTCCTTCAACTCCACTGACTGGTGAGTGACCCACTCCCTCAACTCCACTGACCGGTGAGTAACCCACTCCCTCAACTCCACTGACTGGTGAGTGACCCACTCCCTCAACTCCACTGACTGGTGAGTGACCCTCTCCCTGAACTCCACTGACTGGTGAGTGACCCACTCCCTCAACTCCACTGACTGGTGAGTGACCCACTCCCACAACTCCACTGACTGGTGAGTGACTCTCTCCCTAAACTCTACTGGGTGTCCCTCTCCCTCAACTCCACTGACTGGTGAGTGACCCACTCCCTCAACTCCACTGACTGGAGTGACCCACTCCCTCAATCCCACTGACTGGTGAGTGACCCACTCCCTCAACTCCACTGACTGGAGTGACCCTCTCCCTAAACTCTACTGGGTAACCCACTCCTTCAACTCCACTGACTGGTGAGTGACCCACTCCCTCAACTCCACTGACCGGTGAGTGACCCACTCCCTCAACTCCACTGACTGGTGAGTGACCCACTCCCTCAACTCCACTGACTGGTGAGTGACCCACTCCCTAAACCCCACTGACTGGTGAGTGACCCACTCCCTCAACTCCACTGACTGGTGAGTGACCCACTCCCTCAACTCCACTGACTGGTGAGTGACCCACTCCCTCAGCTAAACTGACTGGTGAGTGACCAGCTCCCTCAACTGACACTGACTGGTGAGTGACCAGCTCCCCCAAATCCACTGACTGGTGAGTGACCAACTCCCTCAACTCCACTGACTGGTGAGTGACCCACTCCCTCAACTACACTGACTGGTGAGTGACCCACTCCCTCAACTCCACTGACTGGTGAGTGACCCACTCCCTCAACTCCACTGACTGGTGAGTGACCCTCTCCCTCAACTCCACTGACTGACCCTCTCCCTCAACTCCACTGACTGGTGAGTGACCCACTCCCTTAAATCCACTGACTGGTGAGTGACCCTCTCCCTAAACTCTACTGGGTGACCCACTCCCTCAACTCCACTGACTGGTGAGTGACCCACTCCCTCAACTCCACTGACTGGTGAGTAACCCACTCCCTCAACTCCACTGACTGGTGAGTGACCCACTTCCTAAACTCCACTGACTGGTGAGTGACCCACTCCCTTAACTCCACTGACTGGTGAGTGACCCACTCCCTCAACTCCACTGACTGGTGAGTGACCCACTCCCTCAAATCCACTGACTGGTGAGTGACCCACTCCCTCAACTCCACTGACTGGTAAGTGACCCACTCCCTCAACTCCACTGACTGGTGAGTGACCCACTCCCTAAACCCTACTGGTGAGTGACCCACTCCCTCAGTTCCACTGACTGGTGAGTGACCCACTCCCTCAACTCCACTGACTGACCCTCTCCCTCAACTCCACTGACTGGTGAGTGACCCACTCCCTCAACTCCACTGACTGGTGAGTGACCCACTCCCTCAACTCCACTGACTGGTGAGTGACCCACTCCCTCAACTCCACTGACTGGTGAGTGACCCACTCCCTCAACTCCACTGACTGGTGAGTAACCCTCTCCCTAAACTCTACTGGGTGACCCACTCCCTAAACTCCACTGACTGGTAAGTGACCCACTCCCTCAACTCCACTGACTGGTGAGTGACCCACTCCCTCAACTCCACTGACTGACCCTCTCCCTCAACTCCACTGACTGGTGAGTGACCCACTCCCTCAACTCCACTGACTGGTGAGTAACCCTCTCCCTAAACTCTTCTGAGTGACCCACTCCCTCAGCCCCACTGACTGGTGAGTGACCCACTCCCTCAACTGACACTGACTGGTGAGTGACCCTCTACCTCAACTCCACTGACTAGTGAGTGACCCACTCCCTCAACTGACACTGACTGGTGAGTGACCCTCTCCCTCAACTGACACTGACTGGTGAGTGACCCACTCCCTCAACCCCACTGACTGGTGAGTGACCCTCTCCCTCAACTGACACTGACTGGTGAGTGACCCTCTCCCTCAACTGACACTGACTGGTGAGTGACCCACTCCCTCAACTACACTGACTGGTGAGTGCTCCTCTCCCTCAACTCCACTGACTGGTGAGTGACCAACTCCCTCAACTCCACTGACTGGTGTGTGACCAACTCCCTCAAATCCACTGTCTGGTGAGTGACCCACTCCCTCAACTCCACTGACTGGTGAGTGACCCACTCCCTCAAATCCACTGACTGGTGAGTGACCCACTCCCTCAAATCCGCTGACTGGTGAGTGACCCACTCCCTCAAATCCGCTGACTGGTGAGTGACCCACTCCTGAAACCCTACTGGTGAGCGACCCACTCCCTAAACTCTACTGGTGAGTGCTCCACCCCCTCAACTGACACTGACTGGTGAGTGATTCTCCCCTCTACTGACACTGACACGTCTTCATGACGTCTCCCTAACCCCTGAAATGACATCAAGCCATGTCTTGTGTCAGCATGGATCCTGCTGCTGCTGAGAGTTCTGAATTTGTTTGTCTGATTATGATTCATTTTATTGTAGCTATCAAAAACTTTGAACTGTTGTTTTGTGCCAAGTCATGTTAACTCTTTCCATACGAACGGCGAAAGAGACGACGTTAACAGCGTTTCACCCCTGTTACCATCATCAAAATATTGCAAGCGGAAGGCTCTTATACTGAAGACGTGAATGTTGATCAAAAATACCACAATTCTGACAACGGAAGCTAAAGGTTGGGTCATCCAGACACCCACTGGACATCCGAGGGGTCCGTGTAGAGGAGAAGAGAGGACTGGCCGTACTGAGTGAGTTAACATGACAATAATGAAGAGACACATGTTATGTTATCATTGCTTTCAGTCAGACACATGTCAGCTTGATCTTGTCATTGCTTTTGGTTAGAGAGATACATGCTGGCATGATGTTATCATTGCTTTGAGTTAAACACAAGGTGACATGATGTTATCATTGCTTTTGGTTAGAGAAATGTGTGGATGTGCTATTATCATTGCTTTCAGCTTCAAACCAATCATTCGCTACATCGATGACCAGTTTGAGAGGTACCTGCAAGATGAAAGTGGGTTGAACAGACGGCACATCATTGACAACCGTGTCCACTGTTGTTTCTACTTCATCAACCCCTCTGGACATGGGTAGGATTTCTGGTCTTCTCTCCTCTCCCTCCCTCCCTCCCTCCCTCTCTCTCTCTCTCTCTCTCTCTCTCTCTCTCTCTCTCTCTCAGGAAATAGAACTTGTTCTTTTTTCTGTGTGTGTGTGTGTGTGTGTGTGTGTGTGTGACACATTTTTTGCATTGTGTGTTACTTGCTGTCTCTTCAAGAAATCATGAACAAAGCTATTTCTTTCAGGTGTACTCTGCATTATTCTTGTGTGTGTGTGTGTGTGTGTGTGCATTACGTAAGTCATGTAATGAATCAACGGCCAATATGTAAGTCAGCCTATGTGCCAGTGGGGTTCTTTAACATCGCTAACTACAAACTGCACATGGGAATGCAGTATATCAGCTCATCCGAAAGACTAGGGCCCAGAGCAATGGCTGTGGAGCATGCCCACAGTGAATAGACAGTGGATGTGGTGGAGTGATGGCCTGGAGCTCACGGGATCGAATCCCACAATCATCAGAATTTTCACCATCTCCATTAGACCTTGAGTAGTGATCTGGATGCTAGTCCTTTGGATGAAATGATAAACCAAGTTCCCGTGTGAAGCATGCACCTATTTGTGCATAAAAGAATCCATGGCAACTAAAGAGTTGTGCCTGGCAAGATTTTGCAGTAAAAAACCCTCTAATATACATGTTCAAATGATGCCATCATTTTGTGGAGTGATGGCCTAGAGGTAACGCGTCCGCCTAGGAAGTGAGAGAATCTGAGCGCGCTGGTTCGAATCACGGTTCAGCCGCCGATATTTTCTCCCCCTCCACTAGACCTTGAGTGGTGGTCTGGACGCTAGTCATTCGGATGAGACGATAAACCGAGGTCCCGTGTGCAGCATGCACTTAGCGCACGTAAAAGAACCCACGGCAACAAAAGGGTTGTTCCTGGCAAAATTCTGTAGAAAAATCCACATCGATAGGAAAAACAAATAAAACTGCATGCAGGAAAAAATACAAAAAAAAATGGGTGGCACTGTAGTGTAGCGACGCGCTCTCCCTGGGGAGAGCAGCCCGAATTTCACACAGAGAAATCTGTTGTGATAAAAAGAAATACAAATACAAACAAATACAAATGTTTGCAAAGCGTTTAGACTAGGGCTTGGTCAGTTTGGAAAGCATTTGGACTAGAGCTTGGTCAGTTTGTAAAGCGTTTAGACTAGAGCTTGGTCAGTTTGGAAAGTGTTTAGACTAGAGCTTGGACAGTTTGGAAAGCGTTTAGACTAGAGCTTGGTCAGTTTGGAAAGCGTTTAGACTAGGGCTTGGTCAGTTTGGAAAGCGTTTAGACTAGAGCTTGGTCAGTTTGTAAAGCGACCAGAGCTTGGTCAGTTTGTAAAGCGTTTAGACTAGAGCTTGGTCAGTTTGGAAAGCGTTTAGACAAGAGCTTGGTCAGTTTGGAAAGCGTTTAGACTAGAGCTTGGTCAGTTTGGAAAGCATTTAGACTAGAGCTTGGTCAGTTTGGAAAGTGTTTAGACTAGAGCTTGGTCAGTTTGGAAAGCGTTTAGACTACAGCTTGGTCAGTTTGTAAAGCATTTAGACCAGAGCTTGGTCAGTTTGTAAAGCGACTAGAGCTTGGTCAGTTTGTAAAGCGTTTAGACTAGAGCTTGGTCAGTTTGTAAAGCGTTTAGACTAGAGATTGGTCAGTTTGGAAAGCGACTAGAGCTTGGTCAGTTTGTAAAGCATTTAGACTAGAGCTTGGTCAGTTTGTAAAGCGAATAGAGCTTGGTCAGTTTGTAAAGCGTTTAGACTAGAGCTTGGTCAGTTTGTAAAGCATTTAGACTAGAGCTTGGTCAGTTTGGAAAGCGTTTAGACTAGAGCTTGGTCAGTTTGGAAAGCATTTAGACTAGAGCTTGGTCAGTTTGGAAAGCGTTTAGACTAGAGCTTGGTCAGTTTGGAAAGCGTTTAGACTAGAGCTTGGTCAGTTTGTAAAGCATTTAGACTAGAGCTTGGTCAGTTTGTAAAGCGACTAGAGCTTGGTCAGTTTGTAAAGCGTTTAGACTAGAACTTGGTCAGTTTGTAAAGTGTTTAGACTAGAGCTTGGTCAGTTTGGAAAGCGACTAGAGCTTGGTCAGTTTGGAAAGCGTTTAGACTAGAGCTTGGTCAGTTTGTAAAGCGAATAGAGCTTGGTCAGTTTGTAAAGCGTTTAGACTAGAGCTTGGTCAGTTTGGAAAGCATTTAGACTAGAGCTTGGTCAGTTTGGAAAGCGTTTAGACTAGAGCTTGGTCAGTTTGTAAAGCGTTTAGACTAGAGCTTGGTCAGTTTGGAAAGCGTTTAGACTAGAGCTTGGTCAGTTTGGAAAGCGTTTAGACCAGAGTTTGGTCTCTGACCAAGGATAGGCACTTTCTCTCTCTCTCTCACCTCCCTCAACTGTGTGAAGGGTCATTGGGGCACAGTACAGAAGAACTGTTCACCAGATTCCACCAGGTCTGTTAGTTGTGATAGTCAAAGCTTGGGTTTCTGCAAAAGGTTTTCCTGTTCATTCTGCAATGTTGTCAGTCCATCATTTTTTTTTTCTGTCTTCCCCTCCATCTCACTCCCTCAGCAGTTCCTTGGAGGACTGTTTTAACGAGGCCATTGGATCTTGTTACATGGCCATATCAACGTAGTTTTCTTTTCTTAAGTTTACGGACGTCTGTAAGACCTTCATAAGGTCCAGTACACTGCTTGAAGGTTCGGCGCACTTGTTTGTTGATGATGTGAACAGTGTACCTGGTGTTCAGTATCTCGTGATAACACCTTGTTAGGTGATGTATAAGTATGTTTCCCTACCAATCAGTGAATGACTGCGCAGGTTGAAGCCTCTGGATGTGGCCTTCATGCGGACAGTGCACCACAAGGTGAACATTGTGCCCGTGCTGGCCAAGGCTGACACGCTGACCAGACTGGAGGTCACCAACCTGAAGAGAAAGGTGGCTGTGTGTGTGTGTGGGTGTGTGCTGTTGGTGTGCTGGGGGAGGGGGCAGGGGGGGTGGGGGGGGGGGCAGTGTGTGTGGCTCTGTGTTTCAGTGTTTGAGAGTGTGTTGTTTGTGTGTGTGTGTGTTTGAGAGTGTGTTGTTTGTGTGTGTGTGTGTGTTGTTGTTGTTAGTGTTTGTGAGCGTGTGTGTGTGTGTACGTGTGGCTCTGTGTGTGTGTGTGTGTGTGTGTTGTTTGTGTGTGTGTGTCTTTGTGTTTGTGCATGCATTCATTTTTGTATGTGCATGCATGCATGTGTGTAAGTCTGTGTTTTATGATTGTGTGTGGTGGGGGGCTTGATGTGGATATGAGTGTGTTTAAAATATTTTTACATGCATATATATGTGTGTGTGTTTTTGCGTGTATGTATGTGTGTGTGTGTGTTTGCTTACATGTGTGTAAGTGTGTCTGTGTTTGTGTGTATGTGTGTGTGTGTACATGTGTGTGTATATGTGTATGTGTGAGTTCATGTGTGTGTGTGCGTGCATGTGTGTGATGACTATGCTGTGTCCTATAATGTGGACAGCCCCACAGGAAGCAGGTGATGAGGAAGTCCTTTGCACTGAACTTCCTCCTCCTCCTCCTCCTCCCTCCTTTTCCTCCTCCTCCTCCTCCTCTCCTTTTCCTCCTCCTCCTCCTTTTCCCCTTCCTCGCCCTCAGCAGTAAGCAGTAGCCCATACAGTCAGAAATAACTGGCAGGATGTCATCACTTCATCAGCTCTCTCTCCCTTCCTCACTTCCCCCCCCCCCCCCCCCACACCCCACCCCCAGCCACTCCCCTCCCTCACCTCACTCCTTACAGCAAAGTACAGCAAGACCTCAGGGCAGGGAAAACACCACCATGTTCCGGCAAAGAGCCTGTATAGGTACTATGAGCACTTTAGTTCTGGTCTTGGGGACATTCGCCATTGCCCCCTTGATATCAGTAAAGGAGTTGTGTGTGTTTGTGTTGACTGGCTGCTGGCAGTTGTGAGCATGAATGAAGACATCACATATTTAAGATGTATTTATATCAGGACATGACTTTGTTGAAGATTTTCTTGTTGTCATGTTCATCCGTAACTGTGTTGTATTGTGACATGTTTGAAGTAAAAAATACTCTTTAAACCAGCATGACTGTGTAACAGGAGTTGTGTGTATTTGTGACTGGCTGCTGACAGTCGTGGATGTAACTAAATCACAGGAGTTGTATTTGTTGTGACTGGCTGCTGACTGTTGTGAATGTAACTAAATCACAGGAGTTGTATGTGTTGTGACTGGCTGCTGACTGTTGTGAACATGGCCGAAGCACAAGAGTCACATGTGGTGATGAGATGTCACTATGTGTTACATGGATTACACAGTTTATTGATGTGATGTCACTGTATGGCACAGTCACATTACAGAGTGTTGGCATTGTCACTGTAGAGTAGCTATACCTAATTGCGAACGATCCAGTCAAAGTGACCAGCTCAATGTGTGTACTGTAAAGATAACATGCTGTTTGATAGTCAAATGTGGTTCTTTTGTTTTTGAAGGCTTTCTCCGACTGGTTGCACCAGGAAAAGTTCATCTGCTCATTCTTTTCAATGTTCTGTCGACATTCGAAATGGCAGGGGTGCCTGAGGGTAAATGCGAATGGGCAAGGCTAATTGCGAACGATCGGTTTGGGTACATGTAGACAATTAAAACAGAAGCAGATCTTTAACTCATTAGACATAACATATTATTGGAACATCGCACCAGACTGTTATATATTGTTGGATTTGATCACACATGCACACAAACACACAATCAGACATTTAAACACACACACCCCACACCGCACACAAACACACCCTTTGAGAGTGCTCAGTAACTGTGCAGCATTGTTCGCAAATAGACTCACATCAAAATATCCTATGGTCAACTTGCAAACGACACTATTTTGCAGATTCCTGTCAAAACTGACGTTCTGATCTGTCACCAATATGCTTTCTTAAAATCTCCCAGACCTGGTAATGCACATTCAACATATGCAATCAAATCAATTATTTTAAATTGTGTCAAAGTTCAAGTCCTACAACTCGCTGCCCTTGATTTTAGGATTTTGAGAGCAAATTTGTAACCATGGTCAGCAGTGGTACGCAAAGAGAAGAAGGAGCGCGGAAATAGCCAGAAATAGCTGATGTTGACTGGTTCTTGGAAATGAATATTCATTAAGGTATTAGAAAAAGGGCGAAGCAGGCATTTGATTGTGAAATGCAAGCATTAAGAACGCTTCGAAGTGGGATGGTATCTAAATTGATCTCAATTACATGCTGTTCGCAGTTGCCCATACCTTCCCAGTTTCATAGTTACATCATAATTTATTATAGCCATGTGATGTCACGGTGTGTCACACAGAGACACGTCACAGTGTAGTGATATGATATTACAGTGTCTCACACAGACATGTCACAGTGTGGTGACATCATACCTGTGCATCTTACAGATCCTGGACCAGATTGAGGACTATGGCATCAAGATCTACCCACTGCCAGACTGTGACTCTGATGAGGATGAGGACTACAAGGAGCAGTGCCGCCAGCTGAAGGTTGGTCCACACTGCTGATGTCTGGTTGTGGTTGGCAGGCTGAAGGGATGGAAGGTGGCAGAATGGTTAAGACACTTGTATACCAATACAGTGTCCGTGAGGGTCTGGGTTTGAATCCTGGTTTCACCCTTGCTCCCAAGTTCGACTGGAAAAGCAAACTGAGCTTCTGGTCAAACGGATCAGATGATAAACTGAGGTCCTGTACACAGCATGCACTTTGCACATTGAAAAATAACCCATGGCATTAAAAGGGTTGTCCTCTGGCAAAATTCTGTTGAAGAAATATGCTGTGAGCGATAGATACAGAAATATATATGCATGCACTCAAGGCCTGAGTAAAGCATTGGGTTATGTTGCTGGTCAGGCATCTGCCAAGCAGATGTGGTGTAGTGTATATGGGTATGTCTGAATGCATTGACATCTCATTGAGAAATTGAAACTCTGCTAAAGGACTGTGTGGCCTGTTGGATATGCTGTTATTGTTGTGACAGCCCTTTTCCAGATTAACCACCAACACTCATTGACAGTTACTGTGGCAGAATCGTTTAGGTGTTAGCTGATCCAGTGTTCACCTGTGATCAGGGTTTGAGGCTTCATTTCAGCATGCTGTTGTGTCCTTTGGGAAGGCACTTTACTCTGATTTTCCTCACTCCACTCAGGTGTGAATGGGTAACTGACCTGACTGGTTGGGGAAGGTTGAAATGACAAAAGGAGAGGATTGGGACCTCATCTTCCTAGGCAGATCCCTGGACACAGTGGATATGAATTCACTGCCCTGATGCCCACAAAGGCTATGGGATCTGTGATTTTTTTTTTTTACTTCGTTGAAATTGACACAGCCGCAGCAAGTGGTTGATGGATGATTGATGTTTCTACACCTATTGTCAGTGTTGTCAGTCTTTCTCAAGACTTGGAAGGGCTCAGCATGTTTATCTTTAACTGTGCACAACACAGCATCTGTTGGGCTGGAGTGGGGACACGATGTGTATGGTGGTGAGCAGAGCTTGAAATACACATCTGGTCAGTTTTCTGGGACTGCTAAATCTTTTGGCAGACAAATGGAGATGCTCTCTCCACTCGTCTGTTGGGCAACTTATTTTTGACTGTGTCAGAGAAAAGGTGACTGAGCAGTCAGCTTCAGTGCAGACAGATTGCACTTCTCGCCCACTCTCCTCACTTTGACACCATTTTATCAGTCTGTGGGCTTGTCATTGCTCCACTGACCATTACTTCTGTTAACTGTCTCTTTACCGAGACACCATTTTATCAGTCTGTGGGCTTGTCATTGCTCCACTGACCATTACTTCTGTTAACTGTCTCTTTACCGAGACACCATTTTATCAGTCTGTGGGCTTGTCATTGCTCCACTGACCGTTACTTCTGTTAACTGTCTCTTTACCGAGACACCATTTTAACAGTCTGTGGGCTTGTCATTGCTCCACTGACCGTTACTTCTGTTAACTGTCTCTTTACCGAGACACCATTTTAACAGTCTGTGGGCTTGTCATTGCTCCACTGACCATTACTTCTGTTAACTGTCTCTTTACCGAGACACCATTTTAACAGTCTGTGGGCTTGTCATTGCTCCACTGACCATTACTTCTGTTAACTGTCTCTTTACCAAGACACCATTTTATCAGTCTGTGGGCTTGTCATTGCTCCACTGACCATTACTTCTGTTAACTGTCTCTTTACCGAGACACTATTTTAACAGTCCGTTGGCTTGTCATTGCTCCACTGACCATTACTTCTGTTAACTGTCTCTTTACCGAGACACCATTTTATCAGTCTGTGGGCTTGTTATTGCTTCACTGACCATTACTTCTGTTAACTGTCTCTTTACCGAGACACCATTTTATCAGTCTGTGGGCTTGTCATTGCTCCACTGACCATTACTTCTGTTAACTGTCTCTTTACCGAGACACCATTTTATCAGTCTGTGGGCTTGTCATTGCTCCACTGACCATTACTTCTGTTAACTGTCTCTTTACCGAGACACCATTTTATCAGTCTGTGGGCTTGTCATTGCTCCACTGACCATTACTTCTGTTAACTGTCTCTTTACCGAGACACCATTTTATCAGTCTGTGGGCTTGTCATTGCTTCACTGACCATTACTTCTGTTAACTGTCTCTTTACCGAGACACCATTTTATCAGTCTGTGGGCTTGTTATTGCTTCACTGACCATTACTTCTGTTAACTGTCTCTTTACCGAGACACCATTTTATCAGTCTGTGGGCTTGTCATTGCTGCACTGACCATTACTTCTGTTAACTGTCTCTTTACCGAGACACCATTTTAACAGTCTGTGGGCTTGTCATTGCTCCACTGACCATTACTTCTGTTAACTGTCTCTTTACCGAGACACCATTTTATCAGTCTGTGGGCTTGTCATTGCTCCACTGACCATTACTTCTGTTAACTGTCTCTTTACCGAGACACCATTTTATCAGTCTGTGGGCTTGTCATTGCTCCACTGACCATTACTTCTGTTAACTGTCTCTTTAGAGAAAAATTATCTGGTAAATTCTAGCCCTGGTCTGTACAGTCTTCTGTCCAAGTTGTGTGAATGACATTCTGAACTGTGACGCAAGTCCCAGTTTTGTGAGTGACTGTCTGAACTGAGGTGTAAGACCCTGTTGTGTAAATGACAGTCTGTACTGACTCATAAGTCCCAGTTTGATGAATGACAGTCTGTACTGACTCATAAGTCCCAGTTTGGTGAATGACAGTCTGTACTGACTCATAAGTCCCAGTTTGGTGAATGACAGTCTGTACTGACTCATAAGTCCCAGTTTGATGAATGACAGTACTGACTTGTAAGTCCCAGTTTGATGAATGACAGTATATACTGACTCATAAGTCCCAGTTTGGTGAATGACAGTCTGTGCTGACTCATAAGTCCCAGTGTGATGAATGACAGTACTGACTCATAAGTCCCAGTTTGATGAATGACAGTCTGTACTGACTCATAAGTCCCAGTTTGGTGAATGACAGTCTGTACTGACTCATAAGTCCCAGTTTGGTGAATGACAGTCTGTACTGACTCATAAGTCCCAGTTTGGTGAATGACAGTCTGTACTGACTCATAAGTCCCAGTTTTGTGAATGACAGTCTGTACTGACTCATAAGTCCCAGTTTTGTGAATGACAGTCTGTACTGACTCATAAGTCCCAGTTTGATGAATGACAGTCTGTACTGACTCGTAAGTCCCAGTTTGATGCATGACAGTCTGTACTGACTCATAAGTCCCAGTTTGATGAATGACAGTCTGTACTGACTCATAAGTCCCAGTTTGGTGAATGACAGTCTGTACTGACTCACAAGTCCCAGTTTGATGAATGACAATCTGTACTGACTCGTAAGTCCCAGTTTGGTGAATGACAGTCTGTACTGACTCATAAGTCCCAGTTTGATGAATGACAGTCTGTACTGACTCATAAGTCCCAGTTTGGTGAATGACAGTCTGTACTGACTCATAAGTCCCAGTTTTGTGAATGACAGTCTGTACTGACTCGTAAGTCCCAGTTTGATGAATGACAGTCTGTACTGACTCATAAGTCCCAGTTTGATGAATGACAGTCTGTACTGACTCATAAGTCCCAGTTTGGTGAATGACAGTCTGTACTGACTCGTAAGTCCCAGTTTGATGAATGACAGTCTGTACTGACTCATAAGTCCCAGTTTGGTGAATGACAGTCTGTACTGACTCATAAATCCCAAACAGCTTTTGTCTTTGTTGTTTTTCTTTGATTAATTATCGGAGAGAAATTGCAGAAGTTGTTGTGCAGTCTGTGTGAAGAGCTTGACGTCATGTTTGCAGAACGCAGTCCCCTTCGCTGTGGTGGGGGCCAACGCCATCATCGAGGTGAAAGGTCGCAAGGTCAGGGGTCGCATGTACCCCTGGGGGGTGGTGGAGGTGGAGAACCCAGACCACTGTGACTTCATCAAACTTCGCACCATGCTCATGTGAGTTTCAGTTTCAGTGTTTCAATGAGGCATTGCTGTATTTGGACAAATCCATACATGCTATGCCATATCTGCTAGGAATATGCCTGACCATCAGCATAGCCCAGTGCACTTAGTCAGGCCTTGAGTGCATGCATATATATTTGCGAGGATTTCTTCTACAGAATTTAGCCAGAGGACAATAATTATGTTGCCATAGGTTGTTCTTCAGTGTGCCAAGTAGTGCTTGCTGCACTTGGGACCTCAGTTTATCATCTCACCTGAATGACTAGATGATCAGATTGATTTTCCAGTCAAACTAGGGAGAAAGGGCCAGACTGGGGGTTCAGACCCAGACCCTCATGGACACTGAATCAGCAGATAAGTGCCTTAACCATTCTGCCACCTTCTTCCCCATTTGAGAACCACCAGCGGCGTATGGATGGGTGTGAGCATGGTGCCTTTTGACTTGTTTTCTTTAGCTTTTGCTGTTATTATTATTTTGTTGTTGTTGATACTTATATAGCACCTGTATAGCACCTGTCATCAAGTAAGAGACCAAGCCATAAGCGTTTTACAAATACAGAGTCATTTTCACTACAGGCTGCCTACCTGCGTAGGGCTGACTGGTGACTTTAGGCGCAAATCATTCATTTTCTGTGTCATTCAGTCAGGCTTCAGTCATGTGCACACACATATGTACATTAGAATGCATTGTACGGCAAAATTTGCCAGGAACAACTCTCTTGTTGCGGTGGGTTCTTTTACATGCGCAGTGTGCATGCTGCACATGGGATCTTGTGATAATGGTCATGTTTGTCAGTTGCAAGGGAAATAACTGATTCAGAGTCCTTTGTACTATGTGTGTGAATGTGCGTGTGTGTATGTGTGTGTGTTTGAGTGTGTGAAGTTTTTCATGTTATATCTGAAATGTTTCATTGACTGAGTTTTCAGGAGGTTTTGGCTTGCGTAACCCACAGGACAGATGTGACACTTCAGTGACACAGATACATGATGTCCCATATCAGTGACACGCATGCATGATTTGACATATCAGTGACACAGATGTTTGATGTGACGTGTGAGTGACACATTTGCTACATGCCACATCAGTGACACAGATGTATGATGTGGGTTCCAGCAGATGTAGGTGACTAATGTGACATGACATTGTCACAGATGCTTGATATCAGTTGCAGCAAAAGTAGATGGCAGATGTGGCATGTCAGTGACACAGATGCGTGATGTGACATGTCAGTTTCACAGATGCATGATGTGGGTTGCAGCAGATGTAAGTGACAGATGTGACATATCAGTAACACAGATGTGTGTTGTGGTTTGAAGATGACAGATGCATGATGTAAATATGTCAGTGACACATATGCATTGTATGACATGTCAGTGATGTAGACGTGTGAGGTGACATGTCAGTGACACAGATGCGTGATGTGATGTGTTGCTGCAGCACCCACATGCAGGACCTGCAGGAGGTGACCCAGGAGATCCACTACGAGAACTACCGTGCAGAGAAACTGGCCAGTGGCGGGGCACCGCCCCCCAAGCCCAGCAAGAGGTACAGCACTGACACCCTGACACGTCTTGTCTTGACACCAGTGATAACTGACACTCTGACGCATCTTGTGCTGACAACATTGATTGCTGACACTATGATGCATCTTGTGCTGACACGACTGATAGGAGTTAGTTATGGTTTACAGGGTGCATCAGTGTTTCATGTGTTGATTGTCAGTGATATGTTGATTGTCAGTAATGTCTTTGAAAGGAGTCAGTGATGTGTTAATTGTGTTGATGGTCAGTGAAGTGTTGATTGTCTGTGATGTGTTGAAAGAAGTCAGTGATTTGTTGATTGTGTTGATTGTCAGTGATGTGTTGAAAGGAGTCAGTGATGTGTTGATTTTCAGTGATGTGTTGATTTTCAGTGATGTGTTGATTGTCAGTGATGTGTTGATAGGAATCAGTGATGTGTTGATAGGAGTCACTCATGTTTTTATAGGAGTCAGTCATGTGTATATGTATGCATATGTGTGTGTGTGCTTCCATTTCATTTGCTGGTTTGTGTTGTTGTTTTTTTTGTTTGATCGATTTTACTGAATCCCACGCTTACATCCTGACATGTTTATATCCTGACACACATGCACATGAACATGCATTCAGTCAACATGACACACTGATACACAACTATGCTGATGCGTCAGCCATACCACAAGCACGCCCAACCAAACAGAAATGTTACACAGTAAGGAGCTCGCGTTGACCTGACACTAGCGTAAGCATGACGCATGTGTTTGAAGTCTGATGTACTTGCAGTGTGTAGTATGTAGGACAGTGTCTGATGATGAAACTTGTTGTGTGTTGTGGGGGAATGAAGCATTGTGACCCAGTCCTTCCGGTAAGATGGCAGCAGTTGTACCATTGTAATATGGTTCTCTTTTCAAATTCCTCAAGCATACACCACCATCAGTGCAATGTTTTTTGTTTTGTTTTGTTTTGGTTTTTTTTTTGGTTTTTTAATAGTGTGTTGTAGTGTACTGACATTAATACGATAGTTTCTTTTTCTGATTTGTTGAAGTGTACAACATTCAGTACAGTAGTTGTTTTTCTTGTGTTGAAGTGTACAACGTTAATATAGTACTGGTTCTTTTCCAAGCACATCTAACCCGTAGCATTGCACAGGATGACTTAGCTGACTGCTGCGGTGGTAACCTGAATAATTCTGCTCTTGTTGCCTGTCTGCTTTGGTGTTTCTCTGTCTGTCTCTCTGTCTGTTTCTGTCTGTCTGTCTCTTTCTCTCTCTCTCTCTCTCCACTCTCTCTCTCCCCACCCTCACCTAGCCCCCCTTTTCATATTATCAGTCTGCTTTCAATGGTCATGTGTATTTACAAGGCAGCCCAAGCTCTGAAAAAGGCTGTAGGTGCTTTACAAAGCCAGAAACATTGAACCACAGAACTTCCCAATAGGCAGTGTCACCCACTCCCACATCTTCTCCCAACAGGTAAACCCCAGCACACACACATGTACACACACACACACACACACACACACACACAACAAACATAAGCGTGCTCACACACATATGCATACATGCACACACAGATACACATTCACACACGCTCTCACTCACTCGCTCACTCATACTTAGTCACTCGCACACTCCATCACTTTAGCTCACTCACACACACTCACACACAGTGCCCACAGTGAAGAGGTGTGTATTTTTGTTCCACATTCTGCCCTCTGATGTCTGCTGCATTTTTACCGGTGAGCCCCATACTGTGTGTGTGTGTGTGTGTGTGTATTGTTTTTTTCCCCCTTTCTTGGAGCATTTTGTGTTTTTGCATACGTGTGTTTGTATGTCTCCCCCTCTCCCTTCAGTATACAGGCTGTATGCTGTCACACTCTGGCATGCTGTATGTAGGATGAACATGTATGGTGTGTGCCCTGTTTTACTGATGACACACACCACTTCAGATTGTAAAGACTTGCCCAGACTTGGACACTCCCGTATCATTGAACACATGAGGCAGTCAAGAGCGCTCCATTCTCCGCAGTCTTCAGCCAATGTGCAGGTGTCGAGATCACCCTGCAAATTTGTTTGAAATCAGACTTTGACAAAAGATGAGATTCAGATTCAGTTTCTCAAGGAGGTGTCACTGCATTGGAACAAATCCATACACGCTACACCACATCTGCTAGGCAGATGCCTAACCAGCAGCATAACCCAACGTGCTTAGTCAAGCCTTGAGTGCATGCGTGTATATATTTGTGTACCTATCGTGGAGCAGTTGTAAGGTGCACATGCACATCAGAATGATAAATTTAAAATATCAAAATTCAGAGACCAAAAAATAAACTTTTGATGTCAGAGAAGCCTGAGGAATTTTAGTGTGTACACATACCTGCATGTTGTGTGTCGTGTGTAGACAGCTGTGTATATAGGAGTACACATACCCTGCATGGTGTGAACATATGTGTACACATACCTTGTGTGCTGTGTGTCATATAGACAGGCCCTGAAGACTGTGTGTACTGTATGAACACATACTCTGCATGCTGCATGTAGTAAGTAACCATGCGCTGTCTGCTGTTTGTAATATGTACTTATGAACTGTGTGTTGTGTGTAGTAGTCACACATATACTGCACGCTGTGCGTAATTTGTACATACACCCTACATGCTGTGTGTAGTATGTACACATTCTGTGTATGATGGGTGCAGTGTGTACACACACCTTGCATGTTGTTTATAGTATGTGCATGATCTGTGGGTATGTGCCAACTGGATACTGTGGAGTTGCATTGAAACCATCCCCCCGTACCAATGCCCCACCCCTTAAAATGACCAGTCTTTCTTTCCCTTTAGCTCTCAAATTTTACTCATAGGGCTTCATTAGGAGAGGATTTTTTTTCTTCAGTTTTAGACAGCCTTGTCAAAGGCTCTTTGATCCTACTTCTCCTGATAAAGCCCAAGCGTGGGTCAAAAGCTTGAGAAGATGAATTAAAGTCTGTGGGAATGCAACCTGACTTTTTGTTCTTACACACGCACAACCACACACAGACACACACACACACACACACACACACACACACACACACACACACACACACACACACACACACTAAAACACACATGCACACACTAAAACACACACACACACGCACACATGCGCACACACGCGCGCACACACACATGTATGTATATTACTTGGCAGAAACCAGTTTGGGCGTTACTTGCTCAGTAACCATTTGAAAGGGAAGGGGTGCTGGTTGAGTTGGTTGAGTTCTCTCTAGCATCAGTCACATATGTTTCTGCTAGTGGTCTAAGTGTGTTATCCTTTAGATTCTGAATGTCCTGTTTGTGTATTTTCTTTTCCTTTTTTATATAGTTTTTTGGTTATTAATTTTAATATAATATTATTTACACTGCACTGAGTCATTGTATGGGCATGCCTATGTGTGTGTTTGTATGGGTGGATGAGGATGTGTGTGTGTATATTTATGCGTTCATGTGTGTGTGTGTGTGCGCGCACATGTACTCGCATGTACTCGCATGCACCTTGTAAGGCTTAAAGCAGAAAGAGTAGAAGAAGGATCTCTTTGTTTAGATTCAGATTCTGAGTGTTGAAACGTAGAATTCTTTGCCAGGTCAAGGATACTTGCAGTGCAAAGCCTGACTGGTTGTTATCGATACTGTAAGGAGAGAGACAAAAGTGGTCAGTTGAATTTGCAGAAAGTTGAGCCCTTGTACAGTCTCTAAGCCCTGTAAGTCTCTGAAAGACATTCAGTCAGAAATGTGTACATGTAAATTAACCGTTAATGATGTTAGTGATCAGAATGATTTATCTTTATGTAGCACTATAATTCAGGCTGAGTGCTTCTAAGCACTTTACAAATCCAGTCCTTCATTAAAAATGAATCAAACACAAAAATGAAAGAGAAACGCATAAAAGACTCATTATAAAGTAGTCAGTAAAAGCACTATCATTAATTGTCACTATGAAAGCAGAGTTTACAAGACCCAGTTACTTAGTCTAGAGAATGTGATTATGTAGGTTTTTTCACTTGGGATAAAATAGGCTAACTGTCCAACCAGTGAACACGCGGACTTTATTTGTGGATTCAGAATGCAAGCAGTGTGAAGTGTGTACAGCATCAGAAACTGTGTTTTTAGATATACTGGATTGTGTGCATTGTATATATATATATATATATATATATATATATATATATATATATATATAGTGTGTGCGCACTACTTAAGTGTTTTGCTGCTATTACTGTTTTTTTCTTTTTGTTGGTTTTTTTATCATTATTATTAATAAGAGTAGTGCTTGAAGTATTGCTATATTATTATTATCATCGTTGTCATCATCATTTCCATCATCATCATCATCAGTTGCAGTTGTAGTAGTATCATAACTGTTGTTGTTGTAGTTGTTGTTACTATCATAATTATAACTGTTGTTGTTGTAGTTGTTGTTATTATCATAATTATTATTGTAATCATCATTACTTTTCTTTTTGTTGTTGTTGTTCTTATTATTATTATTACTATTTTAGAAGTTGTAGTAGTAATGTTGCTGTTGTTATTGTTGTTGTGTTGCTCCTGTTGTTGTTTTGGTATTGTTGTTGTTGTAGTTATTATTATTATTATTATTAACATTATACTATCATTAATAATGTTATAGTGTATGTTTTGAACAGAACATGGTTGGGAGAACCAGTAATGAGAAATGTGTCGCACAGGACTGCTGTGTGTGTGTGTGTGTGTGTGTGTGTGTGTGTGTGTGTGTGTGTGCTGACTGCATTGCATGATGGGATGTTACAGGGCCCCACCCAGTCATGACGCACTGCCTGACAGGGAACGAGAGCTGATGCAGAAGGAAGAAGAAGTATAAAAAATTAAAAAAATTATTTTAAACTTTTAATAAAGAAAAAAATAGACAAGCTGTTGTCTTTGCCCTTCTTTCTTCCTTACTTCTCTCTGTCTCTGTTTGTCTGTCTGTCTGTCTCTCTCATGGTTGGCAGTTTATTTTTGCAAAGCTTTCAAAATGATAAGTACAACGTGTAGTTGAGTGATTGTATGCTTATTTGTGTTGATTGTGTTGATTATTTATACCCTTGAAGTGCTTGTTCACACCACCCCCTTCACGGGGGGCCATGGTTTATGTTGAATAAAACATCTGTATTCAGTATCCATATTCCTCTCTCTCTCTCTCTCTCTCTCTCTCTCTCTCTCTATATATATATATATATATATATATATATATCTTTCTCTCTTGCTCTCTCTCTCTCTCTTTCTCTCCACCCCATCCTCCCACACGCCAACCCCCACCTTAACCCTGTGTGTGCCTCAAGATTGAAATTTCCATCTGCATCATTGTAGGAATTTTTGCTATCTCAGTATCAGTAAATCCATGTGAGATTATAGTAACTGGATAGTGTGTTTCATTTTCCTTTCAGAAAAGTAAGGTCATATATATTTTTTTTCTTTTAGTATTTTGCATGCTAGATTTTTTTTTTTTTTTTTTTTTTCTAAATCATCATCCTCCACAACCAAAACGTCTCTTGGCAAATAGTTGTCAAGTAGGCTTGGCACTGAAAGGGTTAGCCTTCACTTCCAGCTCCTTCCATCACCATGTTCCTCATTATCAATATGTCTGTCAATCTTTTTGTTTTTTTTCTTGTTTGCGTGCAGGTTATATTGATCATGAAACAATGAATGTTATCATGCATCTAGGTATGCAAGTGACAGTGAATTTATGTGGAATTTCTGGGTGTGTGTGTGTGTCTGTGTGTGTGTGTGTGTGTGTGTGTGTGTGTGCTTATGCACATGAATGATGCGCATACATGCATAAGAATGTGTGGTATAGAAGTGTATTTAATGTGTACATGTGTATTTTGAGTGAGTTAGTGAGTGTGTGTGTGTGTGTGTGTGTGTGTTTGTCTGTGTGTGCCTGCATGTGGGTGCGTGTGTATGTGTAAATGTATGCAGGTATAGGAACTTTAAATGCAGTTGTATGTGTGTGTGTGTGTGTTTATTTTTATATGTGTGTGTGTATGTTTATGTATGTGTTTGTGTGTGTATGTTCATGTGTGTGTTTATTTCTGTTTATATGCATATGTGTGTGTGTGTGTTTGTGTGACAGCTGAGACGGATGCAGGAGAAACTGGCCCGCATGCAGGCAGAGATCGAAATGAAGCGCCCCGCCCCCCACGCCAACGGCAACATCAAGACCCACAATGTCTAGTGACCCTTCATCCCCTTGCTCACTGCAGGTCAGAGTCGCATGCTAAGGTTGTAAAAAGCTAGGTAGCCCGGTGGTACAGCACATGGCTTGGAAACAAGTGTCCATGGCTTTGATCCCCATACACAGAATATGATTTTTTTCTTTTTTTTTTCCCCTGCTGACAGGGCAGGGTAAAAACGGTTATACACATAAAAGCCCACTCGTGTACATATGAGTGAACGTGGGAGTTGCAGCCCAATAATGCAGAAGAAGAAGAAGAAGAATGTCCAGGAAGCAGTCAGATGTTTCTTGTAAGAGCGAGGACAAATTTTCAGGGGTATCACATTTCTGAAGTTGAGTGTCATCGGCATAAGAAGGATGACGGACATGGTAGTTGATAATTTCAATGAGAGGAGCAGTGTACAGTGTGAAAAGCACAGGGCCTAAAACAGATCCCTGTGGGACTCCATGTTCGATTTTAATGGGTTCAGACTGGTAATTATCAACAATGACAGACTGGAATCGGTCAGTGAGATATGATTTGTACCAGCTGAGAGCTGTGCCGTTGATACCAAATGTATAATGAAGACGGGAAAGAAGGATTGTATGATCTATCATGTCAAAGGCAGCTGACAAGTTGAGAAGAGTGAGAAGGGAAATTTTTCCTGACTCAGTCACTAACAGTAGATTATTCAGGATGTGTAGGAGGGTGGTTGTGCTGTGGTCAGCACGATAGGCAGACTGAAAAGGGTGGAGGAGATTGTTGAAACGAAGGTGGTTGTTGAGTTGTTTCAAGACAGCTTTTTCAAGAAGTTTGGTCAGGAAAGAAAGGTTAGAAACTGGTCGATAGTTTTTCAAGATGTTTGTGTCGAGGTTGGGTTTCTTCAGAAGAGGCCGGACATTTGCAGTTTAGCTGCATCTGCGTCACCCTGTTCTCTGGGGGACTGTCTTTTTCATCTTCACCATTGGTGTCTTATCATTGTTCCTTTGTGTCCAATTCAGTTGTGGTTATTAATCTATTTTATTTCAGTTATTATTTGTTTCTCTTTGCCCTGTGTCAAATATTATTTCTTTGTATCTTAGTTATTTTCGGTCTGATTTTGTTTTATTCACTATGTGTGTGTGTTCCATTTCTTCTGTCTTTCTTTTTTCTTTTCTTTTCTTTTTTCTTTTTTTTAATGCTTTTCTTTTTCAGTTTCATTCCCTGTAGGGGAAAAAAGCATGAATGTGACTGTGTTTATCTCATTGCCCTGGTTATGATAATAACAATGATTATGATGATAATAATGTTAGTTATAATAATAAGAAGAAAACTAGTAATAGTGATGATGATAAAAATGATAATTGTTGGTGTTGTTGATAATGATACAACTATACTAGTACTACTACTACTACTACCACCACCACCACTGCCATCTGCCACAGCCAACATGGCTACCACCGCCATGTGTAACTCTGAACCAAAGGGATGAAAAACAAAACTCACTGATTGATACAGACGGAAGGCTAGAGAAACCACAGACAGAAAAAGGGAGGGTAGGAAGGAGGGCTCATGCGTGCGTGCGCACACACACACACACACACACACACACACAGACACACACACACTTTCATGCAGACACACATGCACACCTCGCGCGCACACATAGACACGTACATACATGTGTGCACATACACACGCGCGTGCGCACAAACACACACACACACACACACACACACACACACACACACACACACATACACTCTCCTGTCTTGTGTTTCAGGACCTGGCTGACCACAGCAAAAACAGGCAGGGATGCCCCAGTCACACCCTCTGACCTTCAACCTCTGACCTCCACTCACTGTTCAATCACAGTAACTTTCCCTGTCAAAGCCCCCCCTGGCCCCCCTCTCCTCCCCCACTCTCCTCCTCACCTCCTTACCACCCCCAGATCACTGACCAAACACTGACCAAACCCACTGTCAGCTTCAGCCAGTGGAGCAGCCGCTACCACCACCCACCCCGAAATCCGTCCCCACCCACCACCCACCAGGCCTACTTCTTGTCTCTTCTCCCTCCCCACTGTACATGATAGTTAGTCATGTCCGACTGTGACCATCAGAACAGCAGAGGACACTGCTGCTGTCCCGACTCTCTTGGCTGGAATTTTGATATAGTGGAGAGTGTCTTGCCCAAGTTACATTCCCACACTCTGGGCCAAGAGGGTTTTAGGACAGTCGGTGTTGAGGATGGTCCTCAAAGACCAACTTGCCCCCCAAGGCTGCAGCAGGAAGAGTCTTGCTTCCTAGTTTGAGAGTCATAGTCCTTCACAGAATCCTAAGCTGTAAATGAATTCCCACTGCAGTGGAGAAATCATTGATCCTTCCTCACCGTAGAGTTGAGTTTTAAAAATCTGTTGACAGAATAAAAAAAAGCCCTTCAGGTCAAGTTGTTCAGTATTTGCGTCTTGGTTTGGTGAAAGTCGCGTTGTTGGGAGGGAGGAGGGGGATGTTGAGAGGGAAAGTTGGGGATGTTGGGGGGCAGGGGAGGGGTTTGGGGGTGGGGGGCAAGAGGGATGAATCCTGCTCTCCACTGTCTGGTCCAGCCACAAATAACAGTACTCTCCTCCCCCCCCTAAAAAAAAAACCTCTCCATCTGCCCCCCCTTCTCCTCCAACCCACGTTTTTTGTGAGCATCTTTTTTTTTTTTTAGCTGTGTCTGTCAGCGTTGTTCCACTGCTCCTCAGTATGGAAACACACACACACACACACACATGCACGCACCCACCCACCCACCCACACACACACACACACACACTCACACTGCCTACAGCCCTCCACTTCCAACCCCTTCCCCACAGATCCACCCTTTCCTCCTTCCCTGCAGATGGCAGCATGGCCCCAATCCCACAATGCATGGCCCCAATCCTACAATGCATATGGCCCCAATCCCACAATGCATCGCCCCAAACCCACAATGCATGGCCTCAAACCCACAAAGTATATACCCAGTCCCATAATACATATCCCCAAAACCACCATGCATGGCTCCAATCAGCATGGCAATGCCCACACAGCTGTGATGTCTTCACACCTTCAGGAGGATCAACTTCGCTGACCGTCAACAACATCGTCATGACTGCTGACCTTCTCGTCATCAGCACTCGGGTGTCATCAATTGCTGACCTTTATGTCATCAACATATCATCATCAGAACTCTGTTGTGATCGACAGCCAACCTTCATGTCATCAACATAACTTCATCAGTACCCTGTCGTTATGACAGCGGACTTTCATGTCATCAGCACGCTGTCATCATGACAGCTGACCTTCACATTATCAACACAATGTGATCAGCACCCTGTCGTCATGACAGCAGACCTTGACATCATCAACACAGTGTCATCAGTGATGGGTTGTCATGACTACTGACAGTGCCTTGTTCATCTCCTGTGGTGGTGTGACATGCTGCATCGCCGCTGACATGGGGCAGTGTGTATCATGGCGTCACATCGCTATGGAGATGTGGGAACGCTGCCATACAGTGGTGTGGGTGTGCTGGGGGTTGGGGGAGAAGGTTGGTATGGTGAACATTCCTGTGCTGCCTTACCTCTTCAGGGGAGTTCTTTGTGCCTGAATATCACACACACACATACACACACACACACATACACACACACCCAACACACACATGCATGCATGCAAGCACGCATGCATGTGCGCGTGCGCACACACACACACACACGTATCCATTTTGTTGGTCACTGTGTCACACAGCTATAGCGACAATGAGAAAATACATCAGTATTGCTTGACACAACCATAGCAACAGTGAGAAGATACATCAGTATTATAGTCACTGTGTCACACAACCATAGCGACAGTGAGAAGATACATCAGTATTATAGTCACTGTGTCACACAACCATAGCGACAGTGAGAAGATACATCAGTATTATAGTCACTGTGTCACACAACCATAGCGACAGTGAGAAGATACATCAGTATTATAGTCACTGTGTCACACAGCTATAGCAACAGTGAGAAGATACATCAGTATTATAGTCACTGTGTCACACAGCTATAGCAACAGTGAGAAGATACATCAGTATTATAGTCACTGTGTCACACAACCATAGCAACAGTGAGAAGATACATCAGTATTATAGTCACTGTGTCACACAGCTATAGCAACATTGAGAAGATACATCAGTATAGAAGATCACTGTATCACACAACTATAGTGACAATGAGGAGATAAATCAGTATTGTGTTACACAACTATAGCAACAGTGAGAAGATACATCAGTATTATAGTCACTGTGTCACACAACTATAGCGACAATGAGGAGATAAATCAGTATTGTGTGACATAACTATAGCAACAGTGAGAAGATATATCAGTATTATAGTCACTGTGTCACACAACTATAGCGACAGTGAGAAGATACATCAGTATTATAGTCACTGTGTCACACAGCTATAGCAACAGTGAGAAGATACATCAGTATTATAGTCACTGTGTCACACAGCTATAGCAACAGTGAGAAGATAATCAGTATTATAGTCACTGTGTCACACAACTATAGCGACAATGAGAAGATACATCAGTATTGTGTGACACAACTATAGTGACAGTCAGAAGATACATCAGTACTGTGTGACACATCTATAGCGACAATGAGGAGATAAATCAGTATTGTGTGACACAACTATAGCGACAGTCAGAAGATAATCAGTATTGAAGATCACTGTACACACAACTCTTGCGACAGTGAATACATACATCAGTATTGTACATCACTGTGTCACACAGCTACAGTGACAAGATGAGAAGATACATCAGTATTGTAGGTCACTGTGTCACATGAGTATAGAGACATTTAGAAAAGTTTGCCTTGTTGATAAAACAGCTGTCTTTCTGTGGCTGGAAGTCCAGGTTGTGCTGACTTCACTGGGGTCAGAGGTCAGGTCACCTGGTGCTGTGTGTGTGTGTGCAGTGACTGGGGGTGTGTCAGGGGGGTATGGGGGGGAGGGGGGGTCATGGGTCAAAGGGCAGGGCACTGCCCACCTCGCTGTGGCTGACATGGGTCAGGGTCTTGTTTCGGTTCATTCAGTGTGGTGAAGTGTGTGTGTAGTTCTGACCACTTACATGTGTGTGTATGTATGTGCATGCATGTATACGTGCACAAGCATGAGTGTGTATGTACATGCATGTGTGTACGTATGTGTATTTGCGCATGTGTGTGTGTGTGTGTGTGTGTGTGTGTTTGAGTGTACTTCTGTTTTATTTTTTGTTGAAATTCTGCTTGCTTTCAGTTGTTGTGGCCTCCAGTGTGGTCATTAATTTTGGCAGTTGTTCAGGATTGGTCATAATGTGCTTTAGCCAGCTGCTGTTCATTTTGTCAAAGGTTGCCTTGATTGAAAGCTTTTCACCTGTTTTGGTTTACTATTATGCAATATAACTGCCTTCACACTTTAGTCATATCCAGGTGTGCATTTATATACAACACGCATACTTTTTTTTTCTTGTCAGTTATTTTCCACTAATATATATATATATATATTTGTCTCTCACTCCCACGAAATGCTTTTTTTTTTTATCAGTGTTATTACTACTTTCTCTCTCTCCCTCTCTCTGTCTCTCTCTGTCTCTCTCTCTCATCTTCCTTCTCCTTATGAATGGTTAAGATGCTTATCTGGCAATACAGTGACTGTTAGGATGTGGAATGATTCCCACCCTTGCCCTTTCTCCCATCTTTGACTGGAAAATCAAACTGACCATCTAGTCATTCGGATGAGATAATAAACCGAGGTCCCATGTGCAGCATGTACTTGGCGCACTGAAAAAGAACCCTTGGCAACAGGAGGGTTGTCCTCTGACAAAATTCTGATGAAGAAATCTACTCTGATAGGTATATAGATATATATATATATGAATGCACTCAAGGCCTGATTGGGTTACGCTGCTGGTCAGGCATCTGCCTAGCTGATGCAGTGTAGTGTTTATGGATTTGCCAGAACGCAGTGACGCCTCCTTGAGAAAAGTGAAACTGAAACCTTACAACCCTCGTCATCATCACAACCAGGTGTTCCATGGTTCTGGTACTGTGTTCCTGTCGTCGATACAGAAAGCCACGGTGTCTTCTTTGGGAAGCTGATTATCTCTCTCTCTACGCTGACAGTGAAGTTGCCAAACAGAGATCTACTGAAAACTGCTGACAGAAGTGTCCTGTCAGAAACCACCACTCATGCGTTCCCCTTCCCCCATCTTCCAGTCTGTGAAAAAAAAAGTCAGAATGGCGACTGTGGATGAATCAGTGTTGTTGACTGTTTCTGTGTGGTCCATGTTGTTGTCTGTAAATAACCTTTCTTTTCCTGGTTGATACAGTTGGGTTTTCCCTAAACAGCCGTCTGCGTGATACGTGGTATCGTGACTCACAATCTTGCGTTTCTGTGTGATACATGTTCATTGTCACTGAACAATCTTGTGCTTGTGTATGACACACATTTTTGTCACAAAACGATCTTGTGTTTTTGTGTGATATGTTATTGTCACTAAACAACTTTGTGTTTCAGTGTGATACATAAATGTCACTAAACAAGTTTTGTGTTTCAGTGTGATACATTGTTGTCACTAAACAACCTTTGTGCTTCAGTGTGATACGTTGTCGTAACAAAACAACCTTGTGTTTCTGCATGACACACATTGTTGTCACTAAACAACCTTGTGTTTCAGTGTGACACATATTGTTGTCACTTAACAATCTTGTGTTTCAGTGTAACACATTGTTGTCACTAAACAACCATCTCTGCTCTGACAGACTGGTTTATTTATCTCTCAGTTCCACGTAGATGCAGGTGTGCTGCCTCAGAGAGGTGAAAAACTTATGGTCTGTACACTTGATACAAGATACAAGACTACTTTATTGTCTGTATCAGGGAAATGGTTGATAAATTTGCTGATTAAAAGGCAGCCAAAAAGATATGTTTGAATGCATTTCATCTACAGTATAGTACAAATAACATAGCACAACATAGAAACACAGTACAACATATATTGTATATGTACAATACATGTATTATAGCACAGTACAACATATATACATGTACTGCCGTGACCAAAGAAAGACAACATAGGCGCCAAACCAGCAGCTCACTCTATGCACATGCCTTGAAGTCTGTCATACATGGAACCGCTGTTCGGTTCTCGGTATACACATCATATACTTACACTGCTGTTGTGTCATGTGTGTCAATGCCTTGTGCAGGAGGTCGTCTGTATTGTCCTCAGTATATATGACACATACCTATACTGCTGTTCTGCCGACTGTGTAAATGCCTTGTGCAGTGATGTTCTCTGTATTACCCTCAGTATATTCATCACATACATGTACTGCTGTTGTGTTAATGTTATCTATGTAAATGCCATTTACGTTGAGGACCTTTGTGTGACTGTCCTGTCAGTATGTCAGTTTTACTCTGGGGATATGTTTGTTCATCCTCTGTGTAGTCTGTATGATAAAGTAAATCCTGTCTGCATATCCGTTTGACTCTTGGGGTGTGCTGGTTCAGTCATGTCGCAGTGGAATGTCTTTTACGTTTGGCTGTGCGAGGGTGATGATGTGTTGCAGTGTTATGTTTGGTTCAGGATGATGTGATGCCAAGTAGTTGTTTTTTTACATCTAAGACATAGTGCGATGTCATTTTCTAGTGTATGTTGAGTTCTTGTTGCTGGACTAAACCAATCAACACAGTGTATGTGCTGTCATGTGACAGAGTAACTCTGATGTGTGATGAAGTGGTTTTGTTCTGTTTGTAATCAATACAATTGTATTTTGAATCATTCTGATATTAACAGGATGTCACTCAGTTATGCTGTGTATAAAAAAAAAAATTTTAAAAAAAACTTGTGTAAATGATGATGGGCGCCCAGTTTGTACCAAGAGACTGTACATGTTGTCTGAGGCCAATGTTATCGGCTCTGTGTTGTTGTTGTCACTGCTGTTGCCAGTTGTTATTTGTGTTGTTCGTCTTCAGTTTAACGTCTTTCCACTTGAAGTGATATTAGACGAAGATATTATTTGTGTTGTCTGTGACCAGGTGTTCAGTCTGTTCCACAGCCATCCTGTATGATGCCGTGCAGTCATCATTCAACCACCATTCTCTTTCAATCCTGTAAAACACCTGTACCTCCAAAAACAGAATATGGCTGCCTGTATAGCATAGTAAAAACAGTCATGCATCTAAAAGCCCTCTCGTACATGTATACAGGTGAACACAGGAGTTGCAGCCCATGAACAGTGAAGAAGAAGAATAAATCACCTGTGAAAGGTTTTAGGTCCCACCACAGAAAAAGGACTGGAGGCCATGTTTCACATCTGTTCCACTGTCGGCATATTTGGAGGAAGTACCTTAGCAGAGTAGGTCAGGCACTGGACTTCTGATCCAGCGTTCATCAGTGATCAGGGTTCGAGGCCCTATTTCTGCATGATTGTGTCCTGGGGAAAGACACTTAACTCTGATTTTCATCATACCACCCAGGTGTGAATGGGCACCTGACTTCATTAGGGAAATGTTAAAACAGTGTATGGAGACGATTGGGCACCGCCTTCCTATGCCAAGCCCCAGACACAGTGGATATGAATTCACTGCTCCAATGGCCACAAAAGGCTATGGGTCCTTTAACTTTTTTTTTTGTGGATTCATCTCACGTTATAGTTCTGTCTCCACTGGTGTCAGGAATTTCACATCCCCCGCGAGTTGTGTGTTTAGTGTCAGAAATCACTCACACCTGACAAGCTACCACGGGCACATGAGGTACAGAATACTGGTTTTCAGTCTGAATATTGGTGGTCTGTATGTGTGTGTGTTTTGGGTTTCCGGATTTGGATTTGGATGGTTTATTCAAAAAGGGCCATCCTATGTGTTTTGGGACTCTTGAGTTTGTTGTGCGTGTTTCTGTGTGTCTGACATCTTTCTGTTCTGTAAGAGAATCCATGAGTTTAGCTTTCTTTTGTGCGTGATTATCTTTGAGCTTTTCTCATTGCCTGACACGTTCTTTGTGGTATGATCCAATGTGGTACAACTTGCAAGATGTGTATGTGTTGGAAAGTGATTGTATGTGTCACAGCGCTGGAAAGTACATAGTTTTTACCCCACTGATTCTGTATTCTAAATCATTTAACATTCAGTGTTCCTGGTAATGCTTTAGACATACATGTTCCAAATGATTTATCATTCAGTGTACTTGATGATGCTTTGGACATAAACTGAGTCACTAAACCCAGGTGGATGGTAGTGTTGCCTTTTGAAGGGATTTGCAGTGCTGTCCAATGTTTTAATCTCATGAGCATATCAACCACTGATTTGTGGGGGGTTTGGGGGGGGGGGGGCGGATACTGTGTCACTATGTGTGCAGTGTGGTGACAGACCTTCAGAATGCATAGGGTCAGCATTTCCCTGTATGAACGTGTCTGGTGTGTTGCACAGTGAAGTGTGTCTGTGTCCATTCTTTATGCACTCTGTGGACAGTTATCATTATGCTCGTTGTATTGTTGTTGTTTTTCTTTGTTTTTGATTCTGTGTGTTTTGTTTTGTTTTGTTTACAATATTTTTTATACTTCCATATCTGTGAGTACACATATATGACATCTTCAAGTACAGCAAAGAGGTAATAGCTAGTGGTGGAGAGATTTCATCCAATTCAAGACAATTGGTTCACATGTCACAGAACACACACATACAGCCCTTGTGCACACACATACATGCATTCTCACTCACACGTACTGTTGGAGCCGCATGTATACACATACATTACACATGCTCCTTTGCCATGCATGCACACACACACACACACACACACACACACACACACACACCACACACACACACACCTAGAGAGACACACAGTTCACACCCTGCAAGAGGTCTCTTGACCTGCCAAGTAACTCCTAGAGGTGTTCACTGGTGAGGTGATGGGGGTGCTGCTTATGCAGCCTACACATTTATATACACCTTGGATTGGTTCAGACTGTTGTGTTGTTTTTTCTTCGATGTGTATATTATACATATCTTCTGTGTGTACAATGATTCAGTGTGCTGTAAACCTCAATATGATATATGCAGTCTCTCACTATATGCTGAAGACCAATAAATCAATCTTTACTCTGATGGTTCATCAACTTGAAGCCTTTGCAATGTTGGAATGCTTTGTGGCTGCTCTCTCACTCACTCTCTCTCTCTCTGTGCCCATCTGTCTGTCTCTCTCAGTATTTTGCAGGCAAACACACACACACACACACACATACACACTGAAAGAAGACCCCCCAAAATATACAAGAGTTTGTCGCTGGTGCTAGGGGGTGGGGAGGAGGGGGGATACAGATAAATTCACCAAGCAAAACACACAGGACAGTTTGAAACAACAGGGACACACACACACACACACACAGATATGTGTGTGTGTGTGTGTTTAAAAGTAGACAGCCAGAAACAAGGATAGTGAAAGGACAGAGAACATTTTCTGATGTAGAAAAATTTGTGTGATTTCAGCATGATGAATTTGGTCGGGAAGTTTGATCCAGGTGACAGGACCCAGGTATAAAAAAAGAAGCGCTGTCAAATTTTCTTTTTAATCCCTGATATGCCCCAGGACAAAAAATTCCGCCTGCATCATTATAGGAATTTTCCCGTCATAGAATTGATTTCATGTGAAATTGCCATAATTGAATAGTGTGTTCATTTTTCTTTCAGAAAAGTATAGGTTATATATCTTTTTTACAGTAGTTTTTATGCCAGATTTTATTTTCAGTTGTTACCCTCTGTGACCAAAACATCCTTCAGCACATAGTTGTCACTGAGCATAAAATAGGCTTGACATTGAAAGAGTTAACAGTGTGGGATCCAAAGAATACCTGAGTCAACAGACAACAGATGATGGCACTTAATGTGGTGGATACCGTATGTGAAAGGGTGAGCAAGATCACACAAGTAGGCCTGCTGTGGGGATGTACCACAAAAAGTATTGAAGTTCAATTCAGTTACTCAAGGAGGCATCACTGAGCGGACAAATCCATATACGCTGCACTACATCTGCTAAGCAGATGCCTGACCAGCAGCGTAACCCTACGCGCTATTCCCATTTCATCCTAAAAGCTTTCTTTTCATAAACGCCCCCCCGCCCCTCCGACCCCCCTCTCCCGCCAACACCCCCACTTTTTTTTTTCCTTCCTACCAACACTTCCTGGCTTTACATCTTCCGATCAGTAAAGGTATACAGATTTCACAAAAAGTTAGGGACCACTTCAAACTGATAAGCAGGCACGTTTTCATGTCTATAAAAATCGAGAGATTATTTATGTAAGCCAAGGTGCCAAAGGTCTACCCCTGGTCTCTCAATGAACTGTTTATACACTAACGGCTGTTTCAGGCACAACTTGAAAAATGCGTTAATTTATTTTATTTTTATTTTTTTCTTGGTTTCACATAATAATCTGGAGTTATTCAGTGGTTTACAGACGATAATTATGGTTTTTCAATGTAAGAAAGAAAAAAAATAAGTGCATGTGTACACGTATAATTATTAATTATGTACACATTGTGATTGTGAGAGGTTGCTCATTGCATTGTCTGCAAACTCTTGCCGTTTCACGAAAATTTAGCATTCTTTCGCCACCACCCCCAGCCTAAATAAAACTGTACGAGTTCCACCAGCAGTGGTCCTTAACATTTTGTGAACCCTATACATAAATGAATAGAAAATAAAAATAACTCAACAAGAAAGGGGCGTTGGCCACTGTCCAACAGAGTGGGGCGTGTGAGCCAGGGTGAGATAATCATGTCTGTGGTCAGAGGTCCACTGTCTGCGGGTCGTGGTGGGACGGGCTGCCCGGGCTGGGCTCAGTGTCTGTGGCTGTCTGCGGCTGTAGCGTGGGGCCAAAGACACCACCAAGGACGCCGTCAATAATTCATTGTTCTGTCGCCGTCAACAGCGTTCATCGCCATCACATCCTTAGCGAAGGGGCGACGGTCTCGCTTCGCCATTCGACCGACTCTGAGAGGATTATTTTTCTGTGGCGTGTTGATTGCAGCGTGAGTGATGAGTCATCCTTGGTCTGTCGAGATTAATGCGCGAAGAAATTGTCGTCTGCTTCTTTGGAAAAAAAAGTTTTCCAGTTGCGTGGTTTTTGTTTTATTATTGTTTTGGGGTGGTTTTTGTTTGTTTGTTTCTCTTTGATCTCTTGGTGAATAATGCACGTGTTGTTCACTGGATGCTACGTGGTGCTGTGCTGTGCTGTGCTGTGCTGTGCAGCATATGCTGCCCGCCGCTGTGCTGTTTTGTGACGTGCAGTGCCGGCTGCATTGTTGCATGACGCCGCTTCGATCTGCTCTGGAAGCGTGATGGTCTTCTAGCTGCCTGTCTGTGGCAGAAAGGTGTGAACTGGGTAACAATGACTGCGGTTCAAGATAGTTTGTTAGAGAGGCAGGGAACTATGAGTTGGTTGAATTGTCAGTGTGTGTTCTTTTTTTTTTTTCTTTCTTTTCTTTTTTTTTTTCAGTTCAACGTCTTTTCACATTTAAGTGATATCAGATGTGTGTGTGTGTGTGTGTGTGTGTGGAGGGGGTGGGGGATGAAGTGGGGTGGGGGTGAGGATGGTAGATTAAATGGTGATATATAAAGAAGGATAAACTAGTAGAGTGGGATCAGCAATCCGCCGATTTATATATATATGTGTATACATATATATGTGTGTGTGTGCATGTGTACGTGTGTGTGTGTGTGCGGTGTGTGTGTGTAACAGCAATTAACAACATTAACAGCAACAAAAAATGAAATCAGAAAGCTGTCGGTCGCATCATAAAAACACTCCAACTGGACTTCTAGATGTAACAGGGATTCAGCAGTGTGTGTGTGTGTGTGTGTGTGTGTGTGTGTGTGTGTGTGTGTGTGTGTGTGTGCTGTAAAAATGAACGAATGGGCACGTCAGTGTCAAAATCACCTTGTAAACAAAACAGACAATAAACCAACGAAGAAAAGAAGATTTAACAGAGAGGTCTGAAGAACGCCCTATGTATAACCGTTGGTAAGATCACTGACTACACATCCAGGCAAGATCGAGTACCATTCAGTCAGATGAACTGATGAACCTGACCGTGATGTGCATGGACATTACAGGATCACAAAGGACTGACTGACTGATTGACTGACTGACTGACAGCAGTAACAACGGACATCACGTCATGTTGTCAAGGACGACGCCACAGCAATAATAATTGAAGTAAAAAATCAATCAATCAATCAATGAATAAGAACAACAATAACAATATCAATAATAGCCATTATAATGATGATGGTGGTGGTGATGATGATGATAATGATAATAATAATGATGATATCGATAATAACAATAATGATAACGATGATGATGATGATGATAAACAATAATGATAATAACAACAAGAATAATAAAAAAAAAAATAATCATAGTACTAATGATGGTGGTGATGATGATGATGGTGATGATGATAATGATGATGATGATGATAACAACAACAACAACAATAATAATGATAATAATAATAATTTATCGTTGGCGTCCTGACTGACTACAGTTCCAAGGAACAGTATATACCGTTCAGTCCTCCGGAGGAACGCCAGTCATACCGTGACGAGGACAGGGCAGTGGTCACGGAAGAGTGACGGAGGAACATCATACCGTGACGAGGACAGGGCAGTGGTCACGGAAGAGTGACGGAGGAACATCATACCGTGACGAGGACAGGGCAGTGGTCACGGAAGAGTGACGGAGTGACGGAGGAACATCATACCGTGACGAGGACAGGGCAGTGGTCACGGAAGAGTGACGGAGGAACAACATCATACCGTGACGAGGACAGGGCAGTGGTCACGGAAGAGTGACGGAGGAACATCATACCGTGACGAGGACAGGGCAGTGGTCACGGAAGAGTGACGGAGGAACATCATACCGTGACGAGGACAGGCAGTGGTCACGGAAGAGGGGCGGAGTGACCGCAGTGAGCAGCACCAGAGGACGTCAGTTCACGCCATGTTGACAAGGCCGCCACATTCCCCACGCTACGCCTCCAGAGTTGTTCCGGAGTCTCTCACCTCGCCAGGTGGGTCAGTCGCGCATGCACTTGCGAGCGTGTGTGCGTGTGAGCGTGCGCGCGCGCGCGCTGCACACATATACACACACATACACACACACACACACACAACTAAACACTACACACACACACACACACACATACACGCACGCACGCACGCACGCACACACACACACACACACACACACACACACACACACACACACACACACACACACAGAGCGTTTGTGTACGGAGTTTTTCGTTTGCAATTTTATTCTTTTTTCTTTTTCTTTTTGTTTTAATTCAAGTTCGTCCAAATCACAGGAATGACCGGCAAAAAGTTCACACACTGACATTGCGTGGAGAAGTGACATCACCGCCTGTATTTTGTTCAGACGGACAAATAAAATCCATATACGCTACCCACATCTGATACGCTGATGCCGGACTGCAGCATAACCCGACGCGGTAGTCAGGCCTAGAGTGCATGCACATATACGTACATTTGTGTAATAATAATAATAATAACAATAATAATAATGGTATTTATATAGCGCTGAATCTTGTGCAAAGACAAATCAATGCGCTTTCGCACCAGTCATTCACACGCATGCATAACTCTAAAACTGGAGAAACTGAAGACAAGGAAGAGGCAGGGAAGGGAGGTTATTTTGGGAAGAGGTGGGTTTTAAGGCTAGACTTGAAAGAGCTTAGTGTGGAGACTTGACGAAGCGAAAGAGGAAGTTCATTCCAGTTGCAAGGTCCAGAGACAGAGAAAGAACGGCGGCCGACAGTCGAGAGCTTGAATCTGGGTATGCGTAAACAGAGTGGATCCGAAGCTGATCGTTGTGAGCGAGATGGAGTGTAGAGGTGAAGGCAGCCACAGAGATAGGAAGGGGCTGATTTGTGAATATATTTATATCATAGAGTGCTGATCTTGTACTTTATTCTGTGTGAGACAGGGAGCCAGACTGGAAATTGTCAATTGTGTACCTGTCAGAGTGGGTGTTTTCTGTATGATTTTGCTGAGGGCGACAATCTTTCAGTGCGTCAAGTCCGTGCTACACTTGAGACCCTGGTTTATCGTCTGATCCATATGACTAGACGCTCAGTTTGATTTTCTGTCAAACTTGGGAGAAAGGGCAAGAGCGGGAATCGAACCCAGACCCTCACGAAACAACACTGTATTGGCAGATAAGCGTCTTCGCTATTCTGCCACCTTCTTCCTGTCTGTTGTTTACAGACAACTCGAGATAACCCATATGCGGAGAAAAAGCGTGCGCGTTTTGTGTGTGTGTGTCCATAAAAGTCCTTAGACAGTGGAATGCAAGGTCACTGAGTACCTGCCTGTCTTTATTTTAGGACGATACAGTTGCATGTGTGGCTTTGTTTTAATACGTAGCTACTGTATCATGTATGATAGTCAGTCGTGTCCGACTCAGTATGACCATCAAACAGCAGACAGCAGACTGCTATCCCGACTGCCTTGATTATTGTTGAGTGTCCCGCCCAAGTTGCATCCCCACTCTCTCGGCCAAGAGGGCTTTGGGACAATCGGTGTTGGGATGACCCGCAAGGCTGCAGCACTAAGAGCCAGTGTAATCTTGCCTCCTAGTTTGAAAGATACACAAGGGACTAAGCTGTTAATGAATTCCCATTGCAGTGCAAAAAACAATTACACATTGATCATACATTTCTCATTTTGTTGTTGGACCAGCTGTGAAGTTATGTCAGTCTCCAGTGTAAGCCGAGTGTTACATAGTGCGCCCTCAGAGAGGCTCGATCTGTTCAGTGAACAAATTGTATTGTAATTTAAGATGTAATACTAGTATTCGCAGTACTGTAATTTACTTTAGTGTACTCTCATCCTCACACCCAAAGACCACCCACCTCCCACCCATCACTATGCATCTATCCATGTACAACGGCGACTACAGGAACATAAATATAAAGTGGTGTGGTTGATAGGAAAAACAAATAAAACTGCACGCAGGAAAAAATACACAAAAAAATGGGTGGCGCTGTAGTATCGCGACGCGCTCTCCCTGGGGAGAGCAGCCCGAATTTCACACAGAGAAATCTGTTGTGATAAAAAGAAATACAAGTACAAATAATAGCATCCGCGTAGTAAACGAGAGAATCTGAGCGTGTGTGATCGAATCACACTGTCACCAGACTTGTTCTCCTCTTTCTCTATACCCTGAGTGGTGGTATGGACGCTAGTCATTCGGGTGAGACGATTAACCGAGGTCCCGTGTGTAGCAGGCACGTAACGCGCAAAAAAAGAACACACGGCAACAAGAAAGATGTACCTGGCAAACTTTCGCAGTAAAACCCAATCTAATATATATGTGTGTGTGACGCACGCAAAAGAACCAACGGCAACAACAGGGTTGTCCTTGGCAAAATGCTATAGGAACCGCCGCTTGATAGTAAAACAAATAACAAATACACTAGTAGATAGAGAAAAAGCAGCCCGAATTTCATACACAGAAAATTGTTGTGATAAACACTACACTACACTACACTACACTACACTACACTACAATACAATACAATACAATACAATACAGTGTAACAATGCAGGGCAACGCACTAAAATACAGTACAACACAAACAGTGCGCCAAATACGATACAATGCAGCGCAGCACTTACAATACAATACAACGCAATTACAATACAGTACAACGCAGCACTTACAATACAGTAGAATACAATGCAATACGATACGACACGATGCGATACAATACTACGCGATGCAATACAATACGATATGAAACAATACAACACAACACAAAACAACGCATGGCCACAGTCGGCAGAGCTGTGTGCGCTGTCCCGCGCTGCTGTCACCATACCATCCCGCCTGCTGTGGACCACACGTTTGTGCGTGTGTGTGCGTGTGTGTGTGTGTGTGCGTGCGTGTGTGTGTGTGTGTGTGTGTGTGTGTGTGTGTGCCTCGCTGCCTGCACTGCTGCCACTGCCACTGCTGTGTGTGTGCTGTGCCGTGCTGAAGAAGGCTGGCGATGCCGTGCCAGATCAACATCGATCGATCACTGAGCACCCACCCATCACCACCCCACCCCACTTCCCTCTCTGCCCTGCCTCCCTCTCGCCCTCTCCCTGCTCCGGCACTGTGGTTGTTGCTGCTGCCATCATGGTGGTGCTGCTGCTGTGATCTCACTGGTCGTGGTGGTTGTGGTGGAGGTGGTGCTACGACACTACCGGATCCTTGCTGACTTGGGTGGTTGTCGTCTTCAGACAACAGTGGCCTGGCAGCGGCTCAGCTTCCTTGTGTGACGGTGTCCAGAGTGGGAGCGGGTCGTGCAGGAAAAGGCCTTGAGCTGGTGGTGTTTCAGTGCAGGAATCGGACACAGGACAAGCACCGACCTCCCCGTCTTGCTTCTATCGCTACGCTCTTCCATCCAACCCACCCACCCGCCCGTCCGTCCATACACAGCACGGTAAGGTTTGGAGGCTGTTTATGTTGCGGGTAGTTTCCTTGACGCTGACTGGTCTAGGATTTCCTTTGGGACCCCCTTCCCGGTACGTCAGTTATGGAGGTGGTGTCGTGTCGTTCTCGTTGTCATTGTCAGGGCAGGTTGGACATCCTACAGCAACAAACTGCTGGCTGACGTTGCGTGGTATCGACCTGGCGATAGAGACTGCAGGGATGGCTGTGTGATGCCGGTGCTGGGACTGTCGGTACAGACTGCTTCGTGTCAGACATGGGCCCGACTGAGAGATCGTGACGGCGTCTTCAGTGTGTGTGTGTGTGTGTGTGTGTGTGTGTGTGTGTGTGTGTGTGTGCATGGGCCCGGCAAAGAGTTGTCTTCAGCTGGTTCTCTGTGTGTGTGTGTGTGTTTTCAGTGTGTGTATGTGTGTGTGTTTTCAGTGTGCGTGTGTATGTGTTCTGTGTGTGTGTGTGTGTGTGTGTGTGTGTATGAGTGAGTGGGTGTGTGTGTGTGTGTTCTGTGTGCGTGTGTATGTGTTCTGTGTGTGTGTGTGTGTATGAGTGAGTGGGTGTGTGTGTTCAGTGTGTGTGTGTGTGTGTGTGTGTGTGTGTGTGTGATGCTGTCTATACCAAGTACATCTGTTTGTTGAGTGAGCAAGCCAGCCGCTTGTGCGGTTTCAGTTTCTCAGAGGCTTCTTTGCGTTCGGACAAACCTACACACGATACACCACATTTTCCTGACCATCAGCATAACCCAACACACTAGTTGTGGATCTCTTCTACAAAATTTTGCCAGAGGATAACCCTATTGTTGCCGTGGGTTCTTTTTCAGTTCTGCACACGGGACCTCGGTTTATTGTCTCATCCGAATGATTAGACGGTCAGTTCGATTTTCCAGTCAAACTTGGAAGAAAAGGCGTAAGCGGGAATCGAACTCGGGCCCTCAGTTACAGTGTATAGACTGATAAGTGTTTTAACCACTCTGCCATCTTCCACACGTGGCTGTACAGACCGAGATCACAGTAATTCCAGGATGCTGAGTCAGTGCTTTTCAACTGCGTGAATTTGTTTGTATCCATCATTGTTTTGTTGGGGTGGAATGGTTTCTTCGATTCATTGTGCATATGAGTGAATGTGGTCCTGACAAGGTATGCCCATATACAGCAGAGAACATAATCTGTCGGCATTGCTGGTTTCACAAAAATACGCGTGCGCACCCGAGCACATACACACACAAACATGCAAACACGGACATGTACACACCAGCACACACACACACACGCGCGCGCGCGCGCGCGAAAGAGAGAGAAAGAGAGAGGGGGGGGGTATAGAGAGTGCGTGGAAGCAGTTGCAGCTGTCACGACAGGAGCCGACTCATTATTTCCTCCCAAGTTTCTGGCGACGTAGGACACAGTGGGTCCGGTGATGTGTGCACGTGACAAACGTGAAAACAGCACTGGAGTCCGGTTACCCCGTGAACTTGGGTTCCCCACCCACACCCTGTCGGTCCTCATACTAACAACGCCTTGCCGTGGGGCCGCGGGGTGCAAGCGGAGGGATTGTCGTGAATCTTATTCATTAGAAAACATCGTGTTGGGCGATGGAGTGGTGGTGGAAGGAGAAGGTGAGGGGTGTGGTGATGGTGAGTTGTGAGGGCAGAGTTTTCTAACCTTCCCTCTGTGCAGTCAGTTCTGGTGCAGGGAGCACAGGACGCACGACAGTGGGTGTCCAGGAAAATCAGTCTGTAGTACAGTGTGGTGGTGCCTTCTCTGTGTCTCTTCTGGTCCTTGGTCCTCGGATCATTTCACTGGTCTCTGTTGGAATTCTTCTTCTCCCTCATCTCAGTGTGTGAGGAATCACTGGGGCGCCGCACACCGCTGTTCACCAAACTCCTCCAGGTCTGTGTCAAAGCCTGGGTCTCTTCGTTGGTGTAGGGTTAATGTAGAAGAAAGTTTCCATACTCAGAATCGAAGGTTTGAACTAACTCGCAGTATTTTCTTACCGCTTTCCTCCGTAAGCAAAACTGGTTAAAGAGCAAGATCGACACGCTTGGTTCCGTCCTACCCAAAACTTTTCATGTCCTGTATCAGTTTTGCTGAGGAAGGTGGTGTGAAATTTTGTACTCCATTACATGATCAGGGGCTGTAGTCTCTGTGTGTGTGTGTGTGTGTGTGTGTGTGTGTGTGTGTGTTCTTTCATTCGTTCATTTTTTTGTATTTATTTTATCATTACTGTTATTCATATTATTAGTGTTCATATCATTATTTTTACAATATTCTTATTTCATTTATTTTATTATTTCATTTTATTCTGTTTTATTTACTATTTTTAATTTATCAGTTCGTTGATTTAATTACTTATCAATTTATTTATATATGTATCTTATTTTACTCCATTTCATTTTATTTTCCCCACAAGGCCCGACTAAGCGCGTTGGGTTACGCTGCTGGTCAGGCATCTGCTTGACAGATGTGGAAAAGAATATGTTGATTTATCCGAACGCAGTGAAAAACTGAGACTGAACTGTAGTTTGATCCCTGCCTAATAGTGCAGTGGTACCTGCCATCTGTCTGTCTGCCCGTCTGTATGTCTGTCTGACCGTCTGTCTGTCTCTCTGGCCGTCTGTCTGTCTACATTGAAGCTGGACACAGTTCTGTGAAGTGACCCGAATCCAGTTAACTTTGCTGTCCTATCTGGACGTCATGTTCCGCATCACGTTTGTGCAAGAATTTATTTTCTCGTGTTACGTTCAGTTCCTGCTTTCGCTATTTGCGTGAGAAGGACCGAAGTGTGTGTGTGTGCGTGCGTGTATGTGGTGTGTATGTGAGTGTGTCTGTGGAAAGGGGTTGA
>NC_134904.1:15274074-15276574 GCF_041734735.1 Babylonia areolata | reverse complement strand
CATATGTTTTACTGTAACTGATGTAGATTAGTAAGAACAGGTTGGAAGAATGGGCCATGCCTAAAATCTTAATCCTTGAATAAGAAAAGTTTTGAGTTCTTTCTCTCTCTCTCTCTCTCTCTCTCTCTCTCTCTCTCTCTCTCTCTCTCTCTCTCTCTCTCTCTCTGTCTGTCTGTCTGTCTGTCCGTCTGTCCGTCTGTCCGTCTGTCTGTCTGTCTGTCTCTCTCTCTCTCTCTCTCTCTCTCTCTCTCTCTCTCTCTCTCTCTCTCTCTCTCTCTCACCCCACACCCCTCTCTTTCTCTCTCTATCTCTCACTCCCAGCCGCTGGCAGTAAGTAAGGGCGTGACCCCGTCATGTTCCTCCTCATTACTGTACCGCCAGCCACGGGCAGTGAGATGTGTACCCTGTACAGGTCAGTGCCAGTGGCCACCCCACCCCTCTCTCCCACCTCCCCGGCCTGATTCCCTCACTGGTCACGGTGCCTTGGTCAGCTGTCCGCTCTGTCCTGTCCTCAGTGGACCCGCCCCCTTTGTGGCCGTAATGAACATCTACACCTTGTATCATATCAGTGGTGGCCATGTCCTGTCTGTCTTGTGGTTCCGTTTCTGATGGCCCTGTCCCAGAACCCATGTGGTTCTTAATACATGCGGCCATATCCTGTATCCATTGCGGTCCTATCCAATATCCCATGGTGGTTCTATCCATTGAGGTCATATCCAATATCTCATGGTGGTTCTATCCATTGCGGTCCTATCCAATATCCCATGGTGGTTCTATCCATTGAGGTCATATCCAATATCTCATGGTGGTTCTATCCATTGAGGTCATATCCAATATCCCATGGTGGTTCTATCCATTGAGGTCATATCCAATATCCCATGGTGGTTCTATCCATTGAGGTCATATCCAATATCCCATGGTGGTTCTATCCATTGAGGTCATATCCTATATCCCTTGGTGGTTCTATCCATTGAGGTCATATCCAATATCCCATGGTGGTTCTATCCATTGAGGTCATATCCAATATCCCATGGTGGTTCTATCCATTGAGGTCATATCCAATATCCCATGGTGGTTCTATCCATTGAGGTCATATCCAATATCTCATGGTGGTTCTATCCATTGAGGTCATATCCAATATCCCATGGTGGTTCTATCCATTGAGGTCATATCCAATATCCCATGGTGGTTCTATCCATTGAGGTCATATCCAATATCCCATGGTGGTTCTATCCATTGAGGTCATATCCAATATCCCATGGTGGTTCTATCCATTGAGGTCATATCCAATATCTCATGGTGGTTCTATCCATTGCGGTCATATCCAATATCCCATGGTGGTTCTATCCATTGAGGTCATATCCAATATCTCATGGTGGTTCTATCCATTGCGGTCCTATCCAATATCCCATGGTGGTTCTATCCATTGCGGTCCTATCCAATATCCCATGGTGGTTCTATCCATTGAGGTCCTATCCAGTATCCTATGGTGGTTCTATCCATTGCGGTCCTATCCAATATCCCATGGTGGTTCTATCCATTGAGGTCATATCCTGTATCCCATGGTAACTATCCAGTGCTGCCTTATACTATATCCCATGTGGTCCTATCCCACATCCCTTATATCCCTATCCTACATCCCTATGCCCCTATCCTACATCCCTTATATCCCTATCCTACATCCCTTATGTCCCTAGCCTACATCCCTTATGTCCCTATCCTACATCCCTTATCCTACGTCCCTTATGTCCCTATCCTACATCCCTATGTCCCTATCCTACATCCCTATGTCCCTATCCTACATCCCCTATGTCCCTATCCTACATCCCTTATGTCCCTATCCTACATCCCTTATGTCCCTATCCCACATCCCTTATGTCCCTATCCCACATCCCTTATGTCCCTATCCTATGTCCCTGGTGGCACTATCCTATATTATATATATCTCTTTCTTTGTGGACCTATCCCATTATGCAGTGTTTAGGTTCTGAGTCGGCTATCGGTGTTTGACGCGTACAGAATTGAAACGACACTACCATGTGGTGGCAGTCAGTCGGTACTTTTGACACTGATGTTTCAGCAAGTCGGTCAGACCAAAAAGACAGGGTCACGCTCTTTGTCCTTTCGTAGGTTTCTCTCTCTCAACCCCCTGTAAAATAATTGCGACTGCAGTTACAGGCTCCGGAAAACAGCCGTGGCTGTCGTTGCAGCACAGTGGTGTACCAGGAAGACTGTCTTCCCCAGAACACTACATGATGCCCGCTCCGTTTTATCACGGTTCGTTTCCCGACATGTCTGAACACTGTTTTGCAGTTCACTGACTGCGGGGTGTGCTTCACATTTCCTGTGTGTTTTCGTGTGCAGGCGGGAGGAGGGGTTTTGGGAACGGGTGTGTGTGTGTGTGTGTGTGTGTGTGTGTGTGTGTGTGTGTGTGTGTGTGTGTGTGTGTGTGTGTGTGCGTGCGTGAGTGTGTGTGTGTGTATGTGCGTGTGTGTGTGTG
>NC_134904.1:15259074-15261574 GCF_041734735.1 Babylonia areolata | reverse complement strand
CCGGGGTATTTCGTTAGAGCACACGACGGGCGCAATAGCCGAGTGGTTAAAGCGTTGGACTGTCAATCTGAGGGTCCCGGGTTCGAATCACGGTGACGGCGCCCTGGTGGGTAAAGGGTGGAGATTTTTACGATCTCCCAGGTCAACATATGTGCAGACCTGCTAGTGCCTGAACCCCCTTCGTGTATATATGCAAGCAGAAGATCAAATACGCACGTTAAAGATCCTGTAATCCATGTCAGCGTTCGGTGGGTTATGGAAACAAGAACATACCCAGCATGCACACCCCCGAAAACGGAGTATGGCTGCCTAGATGGCGGGGTAAAAACAGTCATACAGGTAAAAGCCCACTCGTGTGCATACGAGTGAACGCAGAAGAAGAAGTTAGAGCACAGCCTTGTCAAGTGGTCCCGAACCTAAACAGACCCCCACAGTAGCATCTTCATCACCTCCTGGTCATTCATCATCAGTGTGTAAAACAATATGTCCAAAATTCTGGGGCAGCGTAACGGAAAAAAAGGGAGGGGAGAAAGAGAGAGAGACAGAGAGACAGAAAAAGAGAGGCAGAGACGTAAATACTGACGGACACAGAGAGAGAGAGGGGGAGGGAGAGAGAGAGGGAGAGGAGAGAGAGGGTGACAAAGAGAGAGAGAGAGATTGCAAGCAAGGATATCTATCACCGTTCTCCGTTTTGATTTCTTCCACCGAGTATTATTATTAGCACGTTTGTACAGCAACATCAGTAACGTCTGGATTTGGATTAAGTACGTTGTTGGAGCCAAGACTGAGGGAACATCATCAAGGACGTCACAGTGAATGTGTGAAACGTCAGTTAAAACCGATGCCACAGTGATCTCATGTCACCAAAGTCCAGGAGTTCAGGGGTTAATTAAACATTCCTCATTCTCCATCCCTTCCTTCCGCCCTCAGTCTTACCCCTCCACACCCTTGCCCTCTCGTGTGTGAATGCTGGTCTGTTGGTCATCGCTGTGTGTGTGTGTGTTTCTGTCTGTCTGTATCTCTGTGTCTGTCTATCTATCTGTCTGTCTCTCTCTCTCTCTCCTTCTCTCTCTGTCTCTCCCTCCCTCACTCTCTCCCTCCCTCTCCCTCTCTTTCTCTCTCTCCCTCTCTTTCTCCCCCCCCCCTCTCTCTCTCCATCTCTCTCCATCTCTCTATCTCTCCCTCTCTCTCTCCCTCCCCCTCTCTGTGTCCGTCAGTATTTATGTCTCTGCCTCTCTTTTTCTGTCTCTCTGTCTGTCACTCTCTCTCTCTCTCTCTGTCTGTCTGTCTCTCTGTCTCTCTCTGTCCTTTTTTTCTCTCTGTCCATCTTTCTGTCTCTTTTTCTCGGTTTCTTTCTCTTTCTCTCTGTCTCTGTCTCTGTCTCCCTCCCTCTGTGTTGTCAGTGCCCTGTAGTTTTCAGCAGCCTTGTGTGATCAGTGTCCACTTTGCCGGATGACAACATACTGGGAAGTAGTTGTCTTCTGTGTGTGTGTGTGTGTTTGTGTGTCTGTCTGTCTGTCTGTGCGTTTATGTGTGAGCGTTTGTGCGTGCATGTTTATGTGCGACAGTGTGTGTGTATGTGTTTGTCTCTCTGTGTGTGTGTGTGTGTGTGACAGTGCGTGTGTGTGACACTGTGTGTGTGTCTATGTGTGTGTGTGTGTGTGTGTGTGTGTGTGTGTGTGTGTGTGGTCTGAAGGAGATGCTTTAATCATCCTAAATTTACGTGTCTGCCTGACGGTGTTAGTTGAAAACCTTTACTTAACACTCTTGTATCGTGTTTTGCTGATTGTTTGTTGTATTGTGGAAGTCATACCGCCTGATTTTTTATATATTGTGGACTGGGGAATTTTAATATGAGGTTCTTTTTATGAATATTATTTCCAGTTACAGATCTCAGCGTTTGAGGGTTTCAGATTATGGATGTTTACCTTCAGGTTTTCGTGTTTTGATTTGTGTTAATTTGACATCTGTTGTATGCGTGTGTGATGGTGCGTGTCGATAGCGCTTCGTGTCATTGAAGCTACGTGTCGATAGCGCTTCGTGTCATTGAAGCTACGTGTCAATAGCGCAACGTGTCATTGAAGCTACGTGTCATTAGCGGTGCTGCTGTCAATACGTTGTGCTATTGGATGTAGTGATGACGACACGCAGCGCTATTGACAAGTAGCGCTATCGGGAGGTAGCCGCATGTGATAGTTCCTCGGTGAAAAGAAAAATGATATGATGACCTTCACATTAATCTTCCTTCCCGATTCTATTGCCAACGGAGAAAATCTTCAGCTGACACACGGATTCGTGCAGAATGGAACAGAATCGTGTTTCTTTCCATAAGTGTTGTTGTTGGTGGTGGTGGTGGTGGTGGTGGTGCTGCTGCTGCTGCTGTTGTTGTTGTTCTTTTTCTTCTTCGTCTTCTTCTTTTTCTTCTTCGTCTTCTTCTTCTTCGTTGTTGATGTTGTTGCTGTTCTTCTTCTTAGTATTATTATTATTTTGTTTTGTTTTC
>NC_134904.1:15251574-15254074 GCF_041734735.1 Babylonia areolata | reverse complement strand
CCGACTAACGGCTGCCATTGGACGCTCATCATTCGTTTTCTTGTCATACAATTAGATTTCAGGCATGCACACATATTATTTATTTTAAAAAAAAAAAATATATATATATATATATATATATGAATGAGTTTCAGTTTCAGTAGCTCAAGGAGGCGTCACTGCGTTCGGACAAAACCATATACGCTACACCACATCTGCCAAGCAGATGCCTGACCAGCAGCGTAACCCAACGCGCTTAGTCAGGCCTTGAGAAAGAAAAAAAAAGGGGGGGGGGAATAAATAATAGATAAGCTTACATAAATAAATAAATGAATGAATGAATAAGCATTAATGAATTAATTATAAACGAATGAGTAAATAAACAAACATAAATAAATAATATATATATATATATGTGTGTGTGTGTGTGTATAGAAAATGAATAAACAAATAAATAGATAAATAAATGAAAACATCCGCGTTCCCGCAGTGGGCGTGGCTCAGTGTGGTTGTCACACAGCCAGGTGGTGTCCTGATTGATGGACGAGGTCTGGATGGTGACTGATGTCGGTCCCATAATTATTTCCCCCTGCTGTTCAAGGTGACGGGAAGTAGACACAGAAATCCACGGTGATCACTACTCCTCTGGATAAGAAGTTAACTTCGGTTGTTGTTTTTGTTGTTTTGTTGTTGTGTTTGTTGTTTTGATTTTTGGCGCTGAGTATCAGTATCAGTAGCTCAAGGAGGCGTCACTGCGTTCGGTCAAATCCATATACGCTACACCACATCTGCCAAGCAGATGCCTGACCAGCAGCGTAACCCAACGCGCTTTGTCAGGGCTTGAGAAAAATAAAATTAAAAAATAAAATTAAAAAACATAATAATAGAATAAAATAAATAATAATAATAATAATAATAATAAATGAAATAAAAGAAGTAAAGTAAAAAAATAATTTCTTTTTTTTTCTTTTTCTTTTTCTTTTTTTTTTTTTTTTTTTTTAATTAAAAAAATTTTTTGGCGCTAAAGGTTTCAGATTCACTGACGCTGACGCTGACTTGTTTCCAACAGTAGACAGCATCTTCCCTGCACACCAGTGTAGGCTACCAATGTCGTAATTATAAACTACCCCATCAGTCAGCTCCACCCGCGTGCAAATGATTCGGTGTTCGTGCAGATGATTCGGTGTTCGTGCAAATGACTCGGTGTTCGTGCAGATGATTCGGTGTTCGTGCAGATGATCCGGTGTTCGTGCAAATGACTCGGTGTTCGTGCAAATGATTCGGTGTTCGTGCAAATGATTCGGTGTTCGTGCAAATGACTCGGTGTTCGTGGAAATGATTCGGTGTTCGTGCAAATGACTCGGTGTTAGTGCAGATGATTCGGTGTTAGGTAAAGCCCTTTGAGCTTGGTCGGTGACAGAGGACAGGCGCTAACGTAAATATCTGCATCAACCAAACAATCAACGAGGGACAACAAATGATGAACTGAACAAAGCGTTCATTATGAGAGGTCTCAGTTCTCTTGTTGAATTCCACCTGCTAGGCCTTTTTACCTTGTGACGTTTGCATGGAGACGTCTGGGTTTGCTTGCATTTGGTTTGATTCAATAATTAATATGAACATGTTTGAATTAAGCTGGGTTAACTTTTTCCCCCCTATGATGATCTTTCGGCTAACTGGTGGTTTGGTTGTTTTTGTTTTTTGGGTTTGTTTGGTTTTTTTTTTTTTTGGGGGGGGGGGGTTGTGTGTTTTGTTGTTGTTGGTTTTTTTGGTTTTTTGTGTTGTTGTTGTTGGTTGTTGTTGTTGTTTTTTTGGGGGGGGTTGTTTTTTTACGTAGTTTCTGCCCTGGGGGTGACTTTGGCAATAATCTGATCTTTCAACAAGATCGATAACTGCATGATTGTTGCTGGGTGGCAGGTGTGTTTTGTTCTTCATTCACTCTTTTCGTGTTTCATTTATTATTTAATTCTTTCTCTTTCTTTATTTCTCCCCCTCCACTGTCAGTGACATTAACATTTCTGACTTGCGGAAAAGGCTGTGACAAAATAGGCCGGACTTCATTTGCACGTGTTGTGTGCATTCCGAAATCCTTTCTCGGCCAATCATTCATGAACTGACAGTTGGAGAATTTTTTGGGGGGGAAGGGGGAGGGCGGGGGATAAGAGAGAAAGAGAGCTAGACAGACTGAAAGATAGCGGTTTGCTCTGATAATTTCGTTTCGCTTTGTCGATGGATATCGTGTGTGTCTTTAAATGTCAATTAAATACCAGCTTGCCTGCAATATTAATAACTGGCAAAACTGTCGCTCGGTTTCCAACCGAATAATCCTCCTCAGCTATTTTATATGAATCGATGTTATCAGAATTTCACTCTCTCACACACACACACACACACACACACACACACACACACACACACACACACACACACACACACACACACACGCACGCACGCACGCATACACACACACACACACACATAGAAAGAACATACATGTAGAGCATGCTTATTTGCATGATTT
>NC_134904.1:15241574-15249074 GCF_041734735.1 Babylonia areolata | reverse complement strand
ATTATGATGGTGTGTGGTGTGACTATGTGTGTGTGCCGTGTGTACCTGAGTGTGATGTGTGTTATGACAGTGTATGTACCTGAGTGTGACGGTGTGTGTACCTGAGTGTGACAGTGTGTTACGGTGTGTGTACCCGAGTGTGATTGTGTGTGTCCCTGAGTGTGATGTGTTATGACAGTGCATGTACTTGAGTGTGACGGTGTGTGTACCTGATGGTGTGTACCTGAGTGTGACTGTGTGTACCTGAGTGTGATGTGTGTTATGACTGTGTGTACCAGTGTGGCGGTGTGTGTACCTAAGTGTGACGGTGTGTGTAAGGGTGTGTGTGACGGTGTTTTTACCTGAGTGTGATGGTGTGTGTTACGAGAGTGTGTGTACCTAAGTGTGACGGTGTGTGTACCTGAGTGTGATGTGTTATGACAGTGCATGTACTTGAGTGTGACGGTGTGTGTACCTGACGGTGTCTACCTGAGTATGACTGTGTGTACCAGTGTGACGGTGTGTGTACCTAAGTGTGACGGTGTGTGTACCTGAGTGTGATGTGTGTTATGACTGTGTGTACCAGTGTGACGGTGTGTGTACCTAAGTGTGACGGTGTGTGTACCTGAGTGTGACGGTGTGTGTAAGGGTGTGTGTGACGGTGTTTTTACCTGAGTGTGATGGTGTGTGTTACGAGAGTGTTTGTACCTGAGTGTGATGGTGTGTGTACCTAGTGTGACGGTGTGTGTACCTGAGTGAGTGTGACGGTGTGTACCTGAGTGTGATGGTGTGTTAACCTGACGGTGTGTGAGTGTGACGGTGTGTACCTGAGTATGACTGTGTGTACCAGTGTGACGGTGTGTGTAAGGGTGTGTGTGACGGTGTTTTTACCTGAGTGTGATGGTGTGTGTTACGAGAGTGTTTGTACCTGAGTGTGATGGTGTGTGTACCTAGTGTGACGGTGTGTGTACCTGAGTGTGAGTGTGACGGTGTGTGTACCTGACGGTGTGTACCTGAGTGTGACGGTGTGTGTACCTGAGTGTGACGGTGTGTGTACCTGAGTGTGACGGTGTGTGTACCTGAGTGTGATGATGTATGTACCTGCGAATGACGGTGTGTGTTGACGGTGTGTGCACCTGAGCATGACGGTGTGTGTACCTGAATATGACGGTGTGTGGTATAACAGTGTGTGTACCTGAGTGTTACGGTGTGTGTTGTCATGATGTGTGTTATGACTGTGTGTGTACCTGAGCATGACGGTGTGTGTACCTGAGCATGACGGTGTGTGTACCTGAGCATGACGGTGTGTTGTATAACAGTGTGTGTACCTGAGTGTTACGGTGTGTGTTGTCATGATGTGTGTTATGACGGTGTGTGTACCTGAGCATGACGGTGTGTGTACCTGAGCATGACGGTGTGTGGTATAACAGTGTGTGTACCTGAGTGTTACGGTGTGTGTTGTCATGATGTGTGTTATGACGGTGTGTGTACCTGAGCGTGACGGTGTGTGTACCTGAGCATGACGGTGTGTGTACCTGAGTATGACGGTGTGTGGCATGACGGTGTGTGTACCTGAGCGTGACGGTGTGTGTACCTGAGCGTGACGGTGTGTGTACCTGTGACAGAGACAGTGAACCGCACGGTGATCATCGAGAAGAAGCAGCTGGAGATCGAGGAGAAGGGGATCCGGGTCAAGCTGACCATCGTGGACACACCTGGCTTCAACGATGCTGTCAACGCAGAGAACAGGTCTCTGCCTTCTGTCTTTTCCTCGTCTCTCTCTCTCTGTCTCTCTCTCTCTCCATCTCTCTCTCTCTCTCTCTCTCTCTCTCTCTCTCTCTCTCACTCTCTCTCTCTCTCTGTGCCTCACTCTCTCCATCTCTCTCTCTCTCTGTCTCACTCTCTCTCTGTCTCAATCTCTCCATCTCTCTCTCTCTCTCTCTCTCTCTCTCTCTCTCTGTCCATCTCTCTCTCTCTCTCACTCTCTTCTTCATGTCTGTTCCTTTTTCTGGTCTTTCCTTACCCTCTATCTCTCCCTCTCCCTCTTTCCATCTCTCTCTCTCTCTCTCTCTCTCTCTCTCTCTCGCCCCCCCCCCCCTCTCTCTCTTTCTCTCTCAATCTATCTCCTCCTTTATCTGTCTGTCACTCTATCTTTCTTTCTGTCTGTCTCTCTGTCGTCTTTCATTATTTCTTTTTCACTATTGCACCTTTGTGTAAGGGTTTCTGCTGATGGTGATTGTGCTCCTTGTACACTGCTGCTGACAAGAAAGTGTCTATGATTCGAACACTGTTCTTCCATAAGTTATGAAAAAATGCATGTAGTCATCATATTACAGTTTCTTTTAGTTTTAGTCCCTTTAGTCCTAGGGGGTGAAGGCAAGAAAAAAAAAGGATCCACTTTGCTTGTTTATTTCAGTTTAGATGTGGTTATCATAAATTGCCAATTGAAGTTGGTAGGCATGATAAGAAGCCACAAGAAATGCGCCCTTGATGTAACTTTTGATATAGGCGTGAACTTCATTTTTTAACGAATTGTTCAGTATTTCACGATCTTAGAAATAAGATTTTCCCCCAAATTCACTTTAAGCAGTACAGTCTGGGGTTGTTTGTTGGTTTTTTTTTAATTTTTTCTTTTTCTTTTGATTTATTGTAATCAGGGAGGGCAATGTGTTTGAAGTGGGAAAATTAATTTGAAAAAAAAGGAAAACATGGGTATGGGCAATGTTCTTTCCTTTACTTTGTCACTGATTTCATGTGCTGGAATGACTGTTCAAAATATCTTTTATTACTTCTGATATCACCAAACTGGCTGACTGGTCAGTCAGTTAAACTCACAGTTTGGTTGAGGCTTATTCGGTTGGTTTGTTATTTAGAAATGTGTAGATGGATGTCCTGAAGCGGATCCATAACTACTTGTGAAGTGTGTTGTTGGATAATTGGTATCCTGAGTGGTTGTTAACTTTTTGTGAAGCGTTCAGCTGGATGGATGTTGACCTGAAGCAGTCCATAACTATTTGTGAAGAGTGAGGTTGAATCATTTATGTCTGAAGTGGTCCTCAACTTTTTGTGAAGTGTGTAGCTGGATGGCTGATGACCTGAAGCTGTCCTTAACTAATTGTGAAGTGTGTAGTTGGATAATTGGTGTCCTGAGTGGTTGTTAACTGAAGTGTGTAGGTGGATAATTGGTGTCCTGAGTGGTTGTTAACTGAAGTGTGTAGGTGGATAATTGGTGTCCTGAGTGGTTGTTAACTGAAGTGTGTAGGTGGATGGCTGATGACCTGAGTGCCTTGGTGTGGTGTTGCAGCCACACTGCGATCCTGAGCTATGTGGACGAGCAGTTCCAGCAGTATTACCGTGACGAGAGCGGCCTGAACCGCCGTAACATTGTGGACAACCGCGTGCACTGCTGCCTCTACTTCATCTCCCCTTATGGGCATGGGTAGGTGTGGGTCATCTTCTGGGTAGGTGTGGGTCATCTTCTGGGTAGGTGTGGGTAGGTGTGGGTCATCTTCTGAGTAGGTGTGGGTCATCTTCTGGGTAGGTGTGGGTCATCTTCTAGGTAGTTGTGGGTCATCTTTTGGGTACGTGTGGGTCATCTCTCCTTATGGGTAGATGTGGGTCATCTCTCCTTATGGGTAGGTGTGGGTCATCTTCTGGGTAGGTGTGGGTCATCTTCTGGGTAGGTGTGGGTCATCTTCTGGGTAGGTGTGGGTCATCTTCTGAGTAGGTATGGGTCATCTGTCCTTATGAGTAGGTGTGGGTCATCTTCTGGGTAGGTGTGGGTTATCTCTCCTTATGGGTAGGTGTTGGTCATCTCTCCTTATGGGTAGGTGTTGGTCATCTCTCCTTATGGGTAGGTGTTGGTCATCTCTCCTTATGGGTAGGTGTGGGTCATCTCTCCTTATGGGTAGGTGTTGGTCATCTCTCCTTATGGGTAGGTGTTGGTCATCTCTCCTAATGGGTAGGTGGGGGTCATATCTCATTACAGGCATGGGTAGATGCGGGTCATCTCAGTAGGTTTGGGTCATCCTCAGGGTAGTTGTGGGTCATCTCTCATTACAGGTATGGGTTGGTGTGGGTCCCCTCTTCTCATATGCATGGGTCAAATCATATCAAATCATGTTGCTTGTGAACAGCCCAGCTGGCTGCAAAGGGGCTGTTTTAGGGCTGACCATCTGTCAATTCATACGACCAAATAAAGAGGTGGTGGAGGGAACGGTATTGGGCAGAGGGTGAAAAATGGTGTGTGTGTGTGTGTGTGTGTGTGTGCGTGTGTGTGTGTGTGTGTGTGTGTGTGGTGGGGAAAGATACAGAGCATTGGAAAAAATAAAGCATTAAAACGGGAGACATAGGCACAATATAGAAGGAAACGCTAACATCAAACAATAGTGGTAAAATGTTGATTAAAATTCTTGTCTCTCTCAATCCATGGCCATGGGTAAGTGTGGGCCGTCTCTGCTTACAGGCATTGTGAAGTGAGATCGCCTGATTTTTACCTCTGTGTGGTATTATTATGTTCAAGGACCAAAGAGAAACCTGTTTCATTCCAAAGGGAACTATGTTTGTGAAGGTAATGATAATGCAGCACATGCTCAATGAAAACATTGTGACAGAGAGAGAGAGAGAGAGAGAGTGTGTGTGTGTGCGTGTGTTTGTATTTGTATTTGTATTTGTATTTCTTTTTATCACAACAGATTTCTCTGTGTGAAATTCGGGCTGCTCTCCCCAGGGAGAGCGCGTCGCTATACTACAGCGCCACCCATTTTTTGTATTTTTTCCGGCGTGCAGTTTTCTTTGTTTTTCCTATCGAAGTGAATTTTTCTTCAGAATTTTTCCAGGAACAACCCTTTTGTTGCCGTGGGTTCTTTTACGTGCGCTAAGTGCATGCTGCACACAGGACCTCGGTTTATCGTCTCATCCGAATGACTAGCGTCCAGACCACCACTCAAGGTCTAGTGGAGGGGGAGAAAATATGGGCGGCTGAGCCGTGATTCAAACCAGCGCGCGGCGCTCAAATTTTCTTGCTTCCAAGGCGGACGCGTTACCTCTAGGCCATCACTCCAGGTCATCTTCTGTGTGTGTGTGTGTGTGTGTGTGTGTGTGTGTGTGTGTGTGTGTGTGTGTGTGTGTGTGTGTGCAGGCTGAAGGCAGCAGACATAGAGGTGATGAAGAAACTCCAGCACAAGGTGAACATCGTGCCCCTGATCGCCAAGTCCGACATCCTGACCAAGCCTGAACTGTTCCGCATGAAACAGAGGGTCAGTCCTCACTCTCTGTGCTCGTCTGTCTCTCCGGAGGAGGGAGGTGGCAGAATGGTTAACTCATTCAGTACGGCCAGTTCTCTCTTCTCCTCTACACGGACCCCTCGGATGTCCAGTGGGTGTCTGAATGACCCAACCTTTAGCTTCCGTCGTCAGAATTGTGGTATTCTTTGTCAACATTCACCTCTTCAGTATAAGAGCCTTCCGCTTGCAATATTTTGATGATGGTAATTGGGGTGAAACGCTGTTAACGTCGTCTCTTTCGCCGTTCGTATGGAAAGAGTTAACATGCTAATCTGCCAATACAGTGTCCATTAGGATTTTGGTTTCTTCTTCTTCTTCTCCTTTGTTAGTGGGCTGCAACTCCTACATTCTCTTGTATGTACATGAGTTGGATTTTATGTAAAAGTGTATGACGGCTTTTTCCTTTTTTTTTCTTATTTTTTTAACAAGGTTTGAGACCTTGTCTTGCCCCTTCTCCTTAGTTTCTCTGTAAATTCAAACTGAGTGTCTGGTCATTTGGATTAGACTATAAACCAAGGCCGCGTGTGCAGCATGCACTTGGTGCACTGAAAAAGATCCCATGGCAACAAAAGTGTTGTCCTCTGGCAAAATTCTGCAGAGAAAATCCACTCCAATGGGTACACAAATGTATATGCATGCACTCAAGGCCTTACTAAGTGTGTTGAGTTATGCTGCTGGTCAGGCATCTGCCCAGCAGGTGCGGTGTGGGGTATATGGATTTGTCCGAACGCAGTGATGCCTCCTTGAGAAACTGAAACTGAAACTACCTGCAGTGTGTACACCGTGAGGTGCGTCAGTGTTACGGAGATGAGGGTGATGGTAGTGATTTTATCATGTTCATTGTGGTATATGAGAGCATGTGACTATTAGTTCTGAGGACTAAAGGTGGACACTTTGGGTGGTTTTGCTTCATGGACAGAATTCACTCTGTTACGTGGCATTCATAGTATCTTGTTCGATTAGTGCTTTAGGTCTTAATGGGTCACCATAGGGGTGGTAATGAGTGTCGAAGTGTTAACTCTTTCTACTCCAGGTACAAGTTAACTCATACCATGATTATTTCCCCTGTGGACCAGGTACGAGTATTCTCTTTCCAACACACTATTCTAATTTCATTCATTCTTGTTTGGTTCAGTTGGCATTCTAAACTGAACCGTTTATGGATTCCAGATGCATGAAAACGAAGCATTGTTTGACCGATTAACTCACTTAGTACGGCCAGTCCTCTCTTCTCCTCTACACAGACGCCTCGGATGTCCAGTGGGTGTCTGAATGACCCAACCTTTAGCTTCCGTCGTCAGAATTGTGGTATTTTTTGTCAACATTCACGTCTTCAGTATAAGAGCCTTCCGCTTGCAATATTTTGATGATGGTAATTGGGGTGAAACGCTGTTAACGTCGTCTCTTTCGCCGTTCGTATGGAGAGAGTTAAATCAACAATTCTTCATCACCTGTTTTTTCTGCAGTGTCCCATGTAGTGGTGATCCAGTGGAGTTGTGGCAGGCATGTTGCTGTGGGGTAGAATGAGTTAATGGGTGTGAAGGTGTTAATGGGTGCCACTGGTGTGGTGCTTATGGGTATGTGGGTGTTTATGGATGTAAGAGTGTTAACTCACTCAGTACGGCCAGTCCTCTCTTCTCTTCTACACATACCCCTCGGATGTCCAGTGGGTGTCTCAATGACCCAACCTTTAGCTTCCGTCGTCAGAACTGTGGTATTCTTTGTCAACATTCACCTCTTCAGTATAAGAGCCTTCCGCTTGCAATATTTTGATGATGGTAATTGGGGTGAAACGCTGTTAACGTCGTCTCTTTCGCCGTTCGTATGGAGAGAGTTAATGGGTTTCAGGAGATGCGAGGTTGTTCATGAACATGAGGGTATCTGTAGTGTGTGTGTGTGAGTGTTACTGTTAATGAGTGTGAGGAAGTTGATTAGTGTGAGGCGATTGGTATGTGTGAGGATGTTCATGTTTGTGAGAGTGTTAATGTGCGTGAGTGTCAATGTTTGTGAGTGTGATAGCGTTCATGTGTGCAAGGGTGTTAATATTGATGGGTTGTGAGGTTGTATGTTTGTGAGTCTGATGGCGTTAATGTGTGTGAGGGTGTTAACGCTGAGTTGTGAGGATGTGCTGTGAGTATGTATGTTTGTGAGTGTGGTGGCGTTAATGTGTGTGAGGGTGTTAACACTGAGTTGTGAGGATGTGTTGTGAGGATGTATGTTTGTGAGTGTGATGGCG
>NC_134904.1:15216574-15234074 GCF_041734735.1 Babylonia areolata | reverse complement strand
TCTGTTGTGATAAAAAGGAATACAAATACAAATACAAATACAAAATACCTAGTGGATGTTGTGTGGCGTATATGGAATTGCCTGAATGTAGTGACGCCTCCTTGAGAGCCTGCCAGTGACGCTGTGGTGTATGGACGTTGTTGCAGCACCCACATGCAGGATCTCAAAGATGTGACGGCCGACGTGCACTATGAAAATTTCCGTGCTTCTTACATCCAACAGTCCATGATGGCCTCTCAGCACAGAGAACGAAGGTGTGTGTGTGTGTGTGTGTGTGTGTGTGTGTGTGTGTGTGTACGTATGAGTTTGTGTGCATGTGGGGGTGTGGGGGTGGAGGGGTATGTGTGTGTGTGTGTGTGTGCATGTGGGGGTGGGGGTGGAGGGGTATGGGTGGGTGTGTGCACGCGTGTGTGTTTGGGTGTGTGTGTCTGTGTCTGTGTCTGTGTGTGTGTGCATGTGGGGGTTTGGGATGGAGGGGTATGGGTGTGTGTGTGCACGCGCGCGTGTGTGTGTGTATGTGTGTGTGTGTGTGTGTGAGTGTGTGTGTGTATGAAACCATGACGCAATTATCTGATTGACACCAAGCTGTTCAACAGTATTTAAAAGCAACAAACACACTTTAGAAATCACACACACACACACACACACACACACACACACATCAACGAAAATTAAATTTTATGATATCCTTTCACGCTATTAAATTTGTAAAAGAAACAGTCCGGTTTGAACTCATTAATGTAATCAACCATTTGATTCACATATTCTTTACTAAGATGCTCTCACATAACCTTTTACCGGATTACTGCTCACTGTGGTTTTTACTGTAATAATAAAATGACATTTTGGTTTTAAAAGGAGCTATAAATTCCACAAAGGTATTAGATTTAGATAATCCGCTTTCACTACAGGAATGTTTCACTATGGTAGAAAAAGTTCAATGGTCAAACTTCGAGTTTGAAGACAAAACAAATCACTTAAAGTTACATAAAGATATAAAGAAAATGTATGGTTTCATAGGAAAACATTACCATAATGATTTCTATTTGTGGCAGATTTATTTCTTTGATCTGCAGATGGAAGATAAATTGGTAAGACAAAGTATGTCGGTGAAGTTTCTTGCATCTGTGGTGCTCACATTATTAATATGGGTAGCTGATCATATACCGGTACTAACTTGCCATTTATTAAAGTCCCACATCCCAGAGCTGAAATCATCTTCAGTGTTGACAAGATTCAGCAGTCCATTGCTAATGCACGAATTTTTCCAAATCCTTGTTAAATAGTCCAGTGTGTTAACTGTTATAGTTGTCTAATATTTTCATTACAAAGGTATTATATTGTTATGTTGTTTCTTTAACCAATTATTTTCATTATGTAACACACGCACACGCGCGCACACACTCACACACACGCACAAGCACACACACACACACACACACACACACACACACACACACACACACACACACACACACACACACACACAGAGTAATTTCTTTTCCTTCCCTCGATTTTTTCCTTACTCTTGTCTGATATCACTTACAGTGAACAGTCGTTAAACTGAAGAAAAAACACAACACACACATATGGGCTGATTAATCATTTAGGGAACGGCTATGGCGTAAGACTGGTTAATTATTTAAGAATTGGATAAAACTGGGTGACTACGGGAGTGTATGTGTTTGTGTGTGTGTGTGTAAGAGCATGCATCCGTGTGTTTCCGTGTGTGTGTGTGTCCATGTTTGCATTCCTCTGTGTGTGTGTGTGTGTGTGTGTGTGTGTGTGTGTGTGTGTGCGCATGTGCATCCGTGCGTGTGTCTGTCTGTGTGTGTGTGTCCATGTGTGTGTGTGTGTGTGTGTGTGTGTGTGCAGCAAGCTGAAGAGAGACTCCAAGCCCAGCTATGATGATGTGGTGGACACGGATAGACTGCTGGAGCAGAAGGACGCAGAGGTGACAATATACATGCCTTTGTTATGCCTGTGTGGTCTTGTGTGTGTGTGTGTGTGTGTGGAGGGGGGGGGGTGCGTGCATGTGTGTGTGTATGTGTGTGTGTTTATGAGAGTGTGTGTGTGTGTGGAGGGGGTTGCGTGCATGTGTGTGTGTGTGTGTGTGTATGAGTGTGTGTTTATTGTTTGTGTGTGTGTGTGTGTTGTTTGTGTGTGTGTGAGTGTGTGTCTTTGTTGTGTGTGTGTGTGTGTGTGTGTGTGCATGCATGCATACATATGTGCCAGTTCACATCTAAGTACCCATGGCTGTGATATATGTACCCAGTACATGTCTAAGTACACATGGCTGTGACACATGTACCCAGTACATTGCTAAGTACACATGGCTGTGACACATGTACCCAGTACTTGTCTGATTATGTATCCATCCTGTGACAGATCCGACGGATGCAGCAGATGCTGGCACAGATGCAGGAACAGTTGGGAAAAGGGCAGACAAACAGCACCGTCTGATCCTCCGCCCCCACCCACCCCCTCCCCTCCCATCTCCTCACCTTGACCTCTGACCTACCCTGACCCTGTCCACCATCAACCTTTCACCTTTCACTGCTGTTCTTCAGTCACCTTGACCCCTGACCCAGTCGCCCAGCCCAGCACACAGCTTGTGTTCATCGCCCATGATGTCATTGTCATCGTCGTCGTCATCATCTTCCCCTCTACGTGAAGTGGCAGTGAAATTTCTAACAGTTCAGGATGTTAGATGAACAAAGGAAATGTTCAGCTCCTCACTAAGAAATCTTCAGCTCCTCTCTAAGAAATGTTAAGAAATGTTCAGCTCCTCTCTAAGAAATGTTCAACTCCTCTCTAAGAAATGTTCAGCTCCTCTCTAAGAAATGTTCAGCTCCTCTCTAAGAAATGTTAAGAAATGTTCAGCTCCTCTCTAAGAAATGTTCAACTCCTCTCCAAGAAATGTTCAGCTCCTCTCTAAGAAATGTTCAACTCCTCTCTAAGAAATGTTCAACTCCTCTCTCTCTTTTCCCTGCTAGTTTTGTCCTTTTCCTTGATGGAGACTCTTTGTGAGGGAGGTGGCAGCATGGTTAGGATGTGTGTCTGCCAACAGCGTCCGTGAGGGTGTGGGTTAGAATCCTGGCCTCACCCTTTCTCCCTAGTTTGACTGGAAAATAAACTGAGCATCTAGTCGTTCGGATGAGACAATAAACCAGTGCCCCACAACACGCACTTGGCGCACTGAAAAAGAACCCATGGCAAGTATTGTCCGCTGGCAAAATTCTGTGGAAGAAATCCTCTCTGATAGGTACACCCAAAGCCTGACCAAGCCCATTGGGTAATGCTGCTGGTCAGGCACCCGCCTAGAAGATGAGGTGTAGCGAATATGGATTCGTCTGCAACGCAGCAACGCCTTGATTAGAAACTGAAAGTGAAGCTTCGTCAAGGAATCAGCAGGCGTGGAGGCCTGCACCTCCATGCATCATGGTAGTGCTTGCAGTGCAGTGTGTACGTTACATGTGTTTCCTGGTGACACACACAGCTTCCTGAAGCCATCATGTGCCAATCAGCGGTAGCACAGCGCTGCTTGCCAGCAAGCAGTGTCTTCATTCCAGAGGCCAGTGATACACAGTGATGCACATCATAGACTGACGCATGCATCAGCCTTTGTGAACAGAGACACTGTCACATATCTCAATAAAAGTGAATAGCAAGGGACAACAACAACAACAACAACAACAACAACAACAACAACAACAACAACAACAGCAACAACAACAGCAACAACAACGTCAATAGAATAACGTATATAGAAACCCTTGTGAACAGAGACACTGTCACATATCTCAATAAAAGTGAATAGCAAGGGACAACAACAACAACAACAAAGTCAATAGAATAACGTATATAGTAACCCTTGTGAACGGAGATACTGTCACATATTATCTCAATAAAAGTGAATAGAATAACGTACATGTAGACCTTGGTGAATAGAGACGCTGTCACAAATAGAATAACGTACATGTAGACCTTTGTGAATAGAGACGCTGTCACAAATAGAATAACGTACATGTAGACCTTTGTGAATAGAGACGCTGTCACAAATAGAATAACGTACATGTAGACCTTGGTGAATAGAGACGCTGTCACACTCTCTCACACTCTGTCAAAATAGTGTACACATTAACCTTTGTGAACAGAGATAATTTATTGTCACACTATATCAATGAGAGCATGAGAGTGGTGTTGCTATGGTGAAAAGTATGGTTTCACTGATCATTGAACAACAGCCACAATAACAAACCACACCATTCCAAAACAGTTGATTAAAACAGTGATGTGTGGAAAGTGTCATTTCATTTATGATCATACAACAGCCACAACAATAAACCATGCTGCATTCCATTGTAGGTATATGACAGAGGTGTAAAGGTATGGTCCAGCTATTCATTATACAACAGCCACAATAATGAAAATCCGACTGAGCAGATGACTTGGTAAGGTTTGGTTGTTCCTTTCTGTTAAAGCTTCCCTCGTGTTAGACCTTTCTCTTGGCTGTTTTGTTCTACCAATTAGTTTTTTTTATATGTTGACCTGTAGCCCAGGATCGGAGTCAGTAAGTTTTCACAGGGTGCTCATTGCTGTTGGGGATTTCATTTGTGTATTCCTCAGTCTGGGGTTACCGTAGAGGTGATGGTGAGCGTAGGGGTGGGGGGTGGGGGTAGGACTGCTGCTGTTTGTGTGTAAGTGTGTGTGTGTGTGTGTGAATGTGTGTGTGTGTGTGGAGGGGTGGTCGGGTGGGGGAAAGGGGGATGGTGGGGTGTTAGATGGGTGGAGCCTAACTTTTGAATATAAGAAAGATGACAGAAAGTCGGTCCTTACAGAACTTGGTGGTGGTGTAGCATTGAAGACAGCACAGTTTTCAGATGGCATGATGAGAAACCTGACTGAAGAACTGCTGTCTGTGTTTAGCCAGATCTAAACCACGGTGTGTGTGTTTGCAACAAGGTATGAATTTAGTTGGCAAACCACATCAGGAGCACAATAAGCGACCTAGCTGTCATTTATATCTCATAATGTTGCGTTTTTGTTTTTGTTTTTCCTCTTCAGGTGTTCTGATGTTTATAGTGCATGTGTGACTGGTTTTGTCACTCGATTTTTAAAGTCCTTAGAATGTTGTATAACTGATACATTGTTGTACAGTTCCTGTTCGCGGTTTCTGTCCTGCGCTCAGGAGACGTTTTTCAGGCCGGCCTGCTGTGTGTGTTGGTCTAGTTGTGGTTTTCTGTGGTGCGTGTGATATTTTTCACTGTTTGGTTCAGTAGAGAGGTATTCATGTTGCTTTTTTTTTTTCATTGTATAGATTTGATTCCGTCGCATGTAATACTGTGTATTACTGATTAGAGCTGTGTGTACCAGTCCACACTTCTTCAAAATGACCTCAAGTGTTTGAATCAGCAATCCCTTAGCACAGTAAACACACACCACACACACACACACACACACACACATGTGCACACACACACACGTGCACAAACACACACGCGCAAGTGACTGTGCACTCGTGTATGTGACCATGAATGTACACTGTGTACATTCGACGTCCCTCGACATATTTTCTATTTCTTAAAATGATTTTTCACACTGAACCAAGATTATTTCCAATAAGAAATGTGAAAAATTTATAGACATCAGATAGTGATTTCTTGTTAACAACAGGAGGAGTTTGTATTATACTCCATGTTTGGTGTTACATATACTTACCATGTCAAACTGATGCAAACTAGGCCTATTGGTTTGCTCTGCTTGGCCAAACTTTCGCGCGGCTAACAGTGAAAAGACGGGCCCGCCCGCTCTCAGCCAATCAAACGCCTCTATCAGTTTTAACAATGGATCGAGTCTTTGGATTTGATAGAGATGTACACATGATTGATCGTTTTTCTCCCAGCAGGATCAGTGCATGCGGTGTGCTTCCAGTCATGGTACTCTCATGCAAGGTACAAAACTCTTGCTGACAGGCAAATTTTGCCACTTTCACCATTTTTTACGGTTATTATAGTAGATGATTAGTGATGTAATTATTGTAGATTATTAGTGACAGTTTTACTGGCATTATTGGAAAGTGTGCAGTGTTTATCATGGCTCACAGAATCTTTTGGGAATGTTGAAATCAGTGACTTTGAGCATACATTATGTGTTATCAGTAACTGAATGTCACCAACTGCATAGAATTGAGACAAACAAAATTTGAACTTGAACTTAACAATAATAATAATGATAATAATAATAATAATAATAATGCACATTTGCACAGCTCCCTTCCTAACAGCTCAGGGCGCTTGACATGAAAGAAAAAAGTTATAATTCACATGAACAACTCATACTCCCCACCTCTCTCCACCCCCAGCCCTCATTCGTCATATCCACAAACTGAGTTGGGAGGTATGGGGTGGTGTTGTAGAAGAAAGAAGCCAAGTGTTTACCAACAGGTTGTATTGTTGGATCAACATGTAGTCCAGTTGGATCAACATGTAGTCCATCACAAAATAAACAGACTTGCCACACCCATCTCCAACCACCATGTATGTCCAGTCAACATGAGTTTGTGTGTTTTTTATGTGTGTGTGTGTTTGGTTGGTTTGTTGCCTGGTTGTGTGGCTTGAGAAAGCCCTCAGTGAGTTGGGGTTTTTTTGGTTACACAGGACATCCTTATTTTCATCATTACACCCTCCTCCTCATCGTTCATCTTTTTTATGTTTTTTCGTTTTATGAATTATCTGTTGCAGCATATTATTTTCTTTACACTTTTTTTTTTTTTTGGTTCATTAAACTGCTTTAAATTATCTTGTAGGGTTTCAGTGTCTGGCTCTGAGAGTTGTGGGTGATGAGTCAGGTTGGTCATACACACACATATACACACTTCAGAGAAATGTGTGTGAGCGTGTGTGTGTGTGTCTAACAACTGATACTATATACACACCTGGTCCAAACTGTGCTGTGAAAACAAGGCATTTTCTGTCATCTGCTTTTGTAGACTGCAACCTTCACATGTATTTGAAGAGCGGCCTGTCACCGGAAGCCATGCTCCATGTTTGGGGGAAGGTGGCAGAATGGATAAAACACTTATCTGCCATTACAGTGCCCATGAAGGTCTTGGTTTGAACCTTGGTCTCGACGAGTGCAATAGCTGAGTGGTTAAAGCATTGGACTGTCAATCTGAGGGTCCCGGGTTCGAATCACGGTGACGGCGCCTGGTGGGTAAAGGGTGGAGATTTTTACGATCTCCCAGGTCAACATATGTGCAGACCTGCTAGTGCCTGAACCCCCTTCGTGTGTATATGCAAGCAGAAGATCAAATACGCACAAAGATCATGTAACCCATGTCAGCGTTGGTGGGTAATGGAAACAAGAACATACCCAGCATGCACACCCCCGAAAACGGAGTATGGCTGCCTACATGGCGGGGTAAAAATGGTCATACACGTAAAAGCCCACTCGTGTGCATACAAGTGAACGCAGAAGAAGAAGAAGAACCTTGGTCTCATCCTTTATCCCAAGTTTGACTGGAAAATCAAACTGAGCATCTTGTCATTCAGATGAGATGATAAACCAGGGTCCTGTGTGCAACATGCACTTGGCTCGCTGAAAGAGAACCCATGACGACAAAGTTCTGTTGAAATATCCACACAAAAATGTATGCATGCACTGACTTAGTGCTTTGGGTTATGCTGCTGGTGAGGCATCTGCCTGTCGGATGTGGTGTAGCTTATATGGATTTATCTGAATGCAGTGAGAAACTGAAACTGAAAGTTAGTGAAACACACAAAATGGATGAACACCCACAGGTTACAAGCTTTCAGTACTGACCATTCTCTGTGAATTGCTGAGACGATAAACCAAAGTTACGTGTGCCGCACACACTTGGTGCACTTAAAATGAACCCATGGCAACATCAGTGTTGTCCTCTGGCAGACTTCTTTTGAAGAAATCCACCCGGATTAGTATTCAAAATATATGCATGCATTCAAAGCCTGAGTAGATGTGTTGGATTATGCTGCTCGTCAGCCATCTGTCTGTCAGATGTGGTGTAACGTGTACGTGTTTGTCGAAATACAGTAACGCCTGTCCAAATGACAACTGAATTGGGGAAAGTTAGTGAAAAAATAAACTCTCTACAAAAGCCTTTTCCTCTATCTCCACATAATTCATCATTCAAAACGCAAATTTTAATAACACTTGAATTAGTATTCACAAATCAGAAGGCATATCATAATAATAACAAACATTGGAACCAATGTTGACAAACTGGAATGCAAGCCATAATAAAAAATTAAAAAAAGGAACACTGGGATGCATGTCCAAACATCAGAATGTAAATCATAATCATAATAATAATAATAAAAAGAAACGTTGTAGTCAACGTAAACGAATCAAAATGCAAATCCTACTAAAAATAGAAATGCTGGAATCAATGTTGTCAAATCAGAATGCAAACTACACCATAAAATACAATGACTGGAATCTTTGTTGACATTTGATATTTTGCTTATTGCCCAAATGGGCACACAGGGCCGTATCAGAACTATCCAACTAAATAAACAATTAAGTGCATTAAAAACAAAAATCTGTCACACTTTAATTTTTATTTTTTTCAAATCTTCATGACAATATTATCTTAACCATTAAGATCCTTAAAGCAAATAAGACTACGCTGTGCTGAGGATGTCAGCCCTTCCACCTAATTAAGCATCCCCAGATCACAAAGATAAATAAGAAATACTTCAAAGCCACACACAAGAATACATTAAAAAGCCATATAGGCAAATAACACTGCAGCATACACAGTTAGTGCTGCGCAAAACAGCACAGATAGTACATGAGAAAAAAGTGTCAAGGGTTGCTGAAAAAAGTGGGAATGACTGGGAAGGCAGAAAGAGCAGACGATAGTAAGGGAAGAAAAAAGACCGGAGCACAGAAAGCAAAAGAAAATAGGAATTTCTAGCTCAGAATTTCCAAAAGGCGGGGATGCTATTCATAGGAATTTCTAGCTCAGAATTTCCAGAAGGCGGGGATGCTATTCATAGGAATTTCTAGCTCAGAATTTCCAGAAGGCGGGGATGCTATTCATAGGAATTTCTAGCTCAGAATTTCCAGAAGGCGGGGATGCTATTCATAGGAATTTCTAGCTCAGAATTTCCAGAAGGCAGGGATGCTATTCATAGGAATTTCTAGCTCAGAATTTCCAGAAGGCGGGGATGCTATTCATAGGAATTTCTAGCTCAGAATTTCCAGAAGGCAGGGATGCTATTGATAGGAATTTCTAGGTCAGAATTTCCAGAAGGCGGGGATGCTATTCATAGGAATTTCTAGCTCAGAATTTCCAGAAGGCGGGGATGCTATTCATAGGAATTTCTAGCTCAGAATTTCCAGAAGGCAGGGATGCTATTCATAGGAATTTCTAGGTCAGAATTTCCAGAAGGCGGGGATGCTATTCATAGGAATTTCTAGCTCGGAATTTCCAGAAGGTAGGGATGCTATTCATGGGAATTTCTAGCTCAGAATTTCCAGAAGGCAGGGATGCTATTCATAGGAATTTCTAGGTCAGAATTTCCAGAAGGCGGGGATGCTATTCAAAGGAATTTCTAGCTCAGAATTTCCAGAAGGCGGGGATGCTATTCATAGGAATTTCTAGGTCAGAATTTCCAGAAGGCAGGGATGCTATTGATAGGAATTTCTAGGTCAGAATTTCCAGAAGGCGGGGATGCTATTCATAGGAATTTCTAGCTCAGAATTTCCAGAAGGCAGGGATGCTATTCATAGGAATTTCTAGCTCAGAATTTCCAGAAGGCAGGGATGCTATTCATGGGAATTTCTAGCTCAGAATTTCCAAAAGGCGGGGATGCTATTCATACTGAAAGACTCCCAGCATCCCATGGGGGAATCTGCATCAGCATATCTGAATGCAAATTATGCTTAAAAAAAATAGAAACACTGGAATTCATGCTGACAAATCAGAATGCAAAAAACCAGGAACACTGGTATCAACACAGACAAAATCTGTACCATAAATAGAAACACTGGGATACATGTCAATAAATCTGAATGCAAACCATAATAAAAAATAGAATCACGAATCTATGTGACAAATTAGAACGTATACCATAACAAAAACTCTGGAATCAATAATGAAAAATCAGAATGCAAATCACAATAAAAACAGGAACACTAGAATCAGTGTCGACATATCAAAATGCAAAAACCATAATAGAAAATAGAAATGTTTGAATCAATGTCAACAACCCGATAAAGCAACAACAACAACATTAACATCAAAAACAACAACAAAACAACGAACAAATAACCCTGTTCTGATTCGAAATTGCCACCTGCATCGCTAACATTTCAACTCAGTGACTTCCCCTTGATAACTGCACACCCACTGTTAATTGTTGATTGTTGCTTATAGTCCAGCTGACCACACAGGGCCATATCAGGACTGTCAAACCATACAAATGCTCAACTGCATCAACACAAAACTATCACATACACACACATAAAAAAAAAACACCTGTAAGATAAACGGAGTTCATGTCACATTATCCTTACCATTTAGCTCCTTATGGCAAATTAGATTAGGCCATGCTGAGGACGCCAGCCATTCCGCTTTATTTATCATCCCCAGATTACAACAAACAATACTTCAAATCCAAACAAAAAATACATTAAAAAAGGCCATAATATAAATAATAATAGGCAAGTAATAGTGCCCATCCCAGTGTTTACAATTTCACTACCTAACCCACTTCAGGAACAGCTGGCAAGAACGGCTACATCTGGAATCAGAGAAGGACAGCATCCATCAACTGGGTTGAGCTCAGCAAGTCATCATCCTCAGACTGCACACAGGCCACTGCCAGCCCCTCTCTCATCTCTACGAACTGAACATTTACCACACAGACCAGTGTCCGTGTGACACCGCTCCTCAAACTCCAGCCTGTGTCCTGCGAGACTGCCCTCTACACAAATCTGGCCCAGTCCCGCAGCGCTCCAGGACAAGTTGTGGGGAACGGCGACAGAGCTCCAGCGGACTGCGGACTTTGTAATTTACTCTGAACTGACCGTCTGAACATGGCCTGAGAACGCTGAAGGAGAAGACTACCTATTCGCCAGAGCAAAACAGCACAGATAGTACATCATAGACTGCGGAAATGGGGGAAAAAAGTGTCAAGGCTTGCTTGAAAAAAGAAAGGGGAATGGACTGGGAAGGCAGAAAAAGGACAGAAACAAAGAGAGCGATAGAAGAGAGGAAATTTCCAACACAGAATTTCCAAAAGGCGGGGATGCTGTTTATACTGAAAGACTCCCAGCACCCCCAGGCGGGTACACACCCACTGGCTGCTTTCCCACAGCTGTGGACAAACACAGCGCGAAAAATCTTCAATTCTTTAGTAATAAATACAACAGAAATAGAAATTCTAAAAAAAAACCTGAGATGTCAGTGCATTTGGTCAGTGTGGCAAATTTCAGCTTGATATGTCAAGACATGTGGGTTTGCATAGTTTGGTACAGGCTGACAATTCAACAGACAAGTAAATCCTGTACTTGTCACTATGTTTTTCATGTAGGGGACAAGCAAAGAAAAAACAAGAGCAAGAAAAGTGAAACAGTGACCCCGTAGACAAATCAAACTGCAGACTTCAAAGTTTAGGAACACTTCAAAGCAGGTTATGTTTTTATAAAATGATTTACTTTTTTTTCTTTTTTTTTTTAGCAGAGAAGCTGAGAGAGAGTTAGCGTCATGCAGGTTGTCTAAGATCTACCACTGGCTTATCACTGAACAAACAAACTGCTGTTTCAGGAACATGTGCAACTTGAACAGCCTTGAAAAATCAATATTTCAGCCAAAATTTTACAGTTATTCAGTGGTTTATAAATGATATCTGTGGATGTACAACAAAATATCTAAAAATGCAAGAAAGCAAGTCTGTTTATGAGTGGTGCTCATAACATTGGCAGTAAACACCAATGTTTGCCAAAATTCAGCATCCATCCACAACACCCCCAACATGAAAACTGTGCAAGTTCCCAAGTGGTTCTTAACTTTTTGTGAGCCCTGTATAAAGGAGCAAGAAAGCCAGTGACAGTGGGACCAATGGGACACCATGTCCCTTTTTGTGAGCCCTGTATAAAGGAGCAGGAAAGCCAGTGACAGTGGGACCAATGGGACACCACGTCCCTTTTTGTGAGCCCTGTATAAAGGAGCAGGAAAGCCAGTGACAGTGGGACCAATGGGACACCATGCCGCCTGACTGCTCCCTCCCTCAGGAGTGACGTGGTCTGTCTGTTCAGCTGACTAGACTGATGCCAGTGCCCTCACTCTCTCCACACTCTCACACGTCATGCAGCCACACACACACACATACACTGGCACATGAAGCCACACACTGACACACAGAGCCAAACACTGACACGCAGAGCCAAACACAGACATCACGCAGCCCCACACTGACGCATGGAGTCGCATGCCACATCAACAGATAACACTAGAAATCAAACCAGAATTTGAAATCACCTATCCGTACAGCGTCAATTCTGGAAGTCGCAAACACACCAACGCAGCAATTCATAGATCACAAGCCGCAACTTCCGATGGTCACACATACACATCAGGAGTCACCACCCAGTGAAAGTTACAGCCATGAATAAAAGAACACCCATGTCTCCTAACATGTGTCTGTTCACCTGTACAATAATGTCCACAACAATGTTTCTGTTCACCTGTGACATCTGTAACATGGTGTCCACATGGTGAGCCTGTTCATATGTAACATGGTGTCCACATGGTGTGTCTGTTCGTCTGTAACATGGTGTCCACATGGCGTGTCTGTTCATCTGTAACATGGTGTCCATATGGCGTGTCTGTTCGTCTGTAACATGGTGTCCACGTGGTTGTCTGTTAACTTGGCAGCATGGTGTCTGCACACTGTCTGGTCATTTGCAGCACTGCGCCTTCTTCTTCGTGTCCAAGAACCGCGAGTTGACCCTCTGAACCTCTGCCACACACCACACACACAAAGGTCAGGGGCGGACAACACCAGTCAGGGGCAGACAACACTGGTCAGGGGCAGACAACAAAGGTCAGGGGCAGACAGGTCAGGGGCAGACAACACCAGTCAGGGGCAGACAACACCGGTCAGGGGCAGACAACACCGGTCAGGGGCAGACAGGTCAGGGGCAGACAACTCTGGTCAGGGGCAGACAACACGGATCAGGGGAAGACAACAAGGGTCAGGGGCAGACAACACACAGTCAGGGGCAGACAACACTGGTCAGGGGCAGACAACACGGGTCAGGGGCAGACAACACGGGTCAGGGCCAGACAACACACAGTCAGGGGCAGACAACACCAGTTAGGGGCAGACAACACACAGTCAGGGGCAGACAACACGGGTCAGGGGCAGACAACACACAGTCAGGGGCAGACAACACGGGTCAGGGGCAGACAACACGGGTCAGGGGCAGACAACATGAGTCAGGGGCAGACAACACTGGTCAGGGACAGGGGCAGACAACACCAGTTAGGGGCAGACAACACCGGTCAGGGGCAGACAACACTGGGCAGGGGCAGACAACACCAGTTAGGGGCAGACAACACCGGTCAGGGGCAGACAACACTGGTCAGGGGCAGGGGCAGACAACACCAGTTAGGGGCAGACAACACTGGTCAGGGGCAGACAACACACAGTCAGGGGCAGACAACACGAGTCAGGGGCAGACAACACCGGTCAGGGGCAGACAACACCGGTCAGGGGCAGACAACACCGGTCAGGGGCAGACAACACAGGTTAGGGTGATGGAAGGGGCCATACAACATTGTAATCCAGCTACCATACACAGTAGTCCTATCACACTCTTCCTCTCTCTCTCTCTCTCCATTCCAAAGGTTCTGTGCCCCAACAGGTACCAACAGGAAAGCTTGATATATCTAAATATTCATGAAGGGTAGCACCCAGTCACACACTGGATGGCCATGCTAGGATGTTATTTGTAGTAACCCTCTCAGGAAACTCGGACGAAGATTTAATGATGGCGGATGACCATCACAACCCAGCCCAGTCAGCACGAAATGGCTGCTTGTTGCTAAAACTCTTCGAGACATTGTCACCGAATATGTTGCAAAAGCTTTGCAAACCATTTATGATGATAAGCTTAACACTAGCTGTGACAAAGTCTTGTCAGATGGTTCCGACTAGCAAGTTGGGTTATGCTGCTGATCACTACATTATTATACATGCGTTCAGTCAAGGCCTGACGAAGCGCATTGGCTTATGCTGCTGGTCAGGCATCTGCCTAACAGATGCAGTGTGATGTATATGGATTTGTTGGAATGCAGTAAAGCATCCTTAAGAAACTGAAACAGTCATACAATTCATACGTCTTCCTGGTCCCTCTGTTCCTCGATCTGTGTCGACCTGTGTGTGTGTGTGTGTGTGTGTGTGCTGGGGCTCATGTACATTTATGTGTATTTGATTGTGCTTTCATATCTGTGAAACTGTATGTTTGTTGCATATCTGTTATGCATGTGTGTGTGTGTGTGTGTGTGTGTGTGTGTGTGAATGTGTGTCTGCATGTTTTACATTTATTTGTTTATTTATCATCATTGTTGTCTTTGTGTGTGTGTGTGTGTGTGTGTGTGTGTGCACGCACGCGCTTAGAGTTAACTTCATCAAGATTTTCCACCTTATAAATTCTTCTTTTTTTTTCTTCTTATTTTTTTCCTCAAGGCCTGACTAAGCGTGTTGGGTTACGCTACTGGTCAGGGATCTGCTTGGCAGATATGGTGTAGCGTATATGGATTTGACCGAACGCAGTGACGCCTCCTTGAGCTGCTGATACTGATACTGATCCCTTTCATACTGGCATGCAGCCCAGATCAACTAAATCACTCGTCCTTGTCCTCTCTCTTTCATACACACAGTCTCTTTCTCTTTCTCTCTCTGTGATTAAGACATGCACTCTCTCTCTAAATCACATACGCCTATACACACATTCTTGCACTGCACACACCCATTTCATCTCTCTCATACATATACTTTCAATTTTATTATCATTTTTGTCACAACAGATTTCTCTGTGTGAAATTCAGGCTGCTCTCCCCAGGGAGAGCGCGTCGCTACACCCTTCTTTTTTGTATTTTTTCCAGCCTGCAGTTGTTTTTATTATTTGTTTTTCCTATCAAAGTGGATTTTTCTACTAACCTTTGCCAGGGACAACCCTCTTGTTGCCGTGGGTTCCTTTAAGTGCACTAAGTACATGCTGCACACGGGACCTCGGTTTATCGTCCCATCCAAATGACTAGCATTCAGACCACCACTCAAGGTCTAGTGGAGGGGAAGAAAATATCGGCAACTGTGCCATGACTCGAACCAGTGCGTTCAGATTCTCTCGCTTCCTAGGTGAACGCATTACCTCTAGGCCACACTCCACACACACATGCCCTCACACACTCTCTGTCCAGCCTTCACACTTTCACACAGGACATACTTATGGCATGTGTTCCCTTGCCAATCTGTCTGGCAGGGGCGGTGGATGCCTCTAGTTCTTTCTGCAGGTGATCGTCAAAGATGAGTCCCACCACACGGGCAAAAAATGCCTGGACATTTTCCCCTGCAAAACGTCACACAAGACATCACACATGTCATACAATGACCCTTCAAAGCCCACAAAGGTCAAGCAATAATGATATCCAAACTATTCATGTGTTCTGTTTTTACCATTTTAAGTCCCACAGCAAGTGAATAATAAGACTATTCATGTGTTCTATTTTCATTATGTAAAGTATCACAGTAAGAGAATAACAAAACTATCTATATTCTATCACTTCCTTTTTCACCATGTAAGATCTCACAGCTAGTGAATAACAAAGACTATACCTTCACCTTCACCTTCACCTCTCCCGTAGTCTGGGTTCAGACCGTTGGGGCACCGCTGCTGACCTGGCCACCACCCCTCTCCACTCTTCACGGTTTTCTGATTTCCTCAGGGCGTCACCGAGCGTCAAGCCTGTCCACCCCCGGATGTTGTCTTCCCATCTCTTCTTCTGCCGTCCTCTCCTTCTGCCTCCTTGTATGGTGCCTTGCAGGAACGTTTTGGCAAGACCAGATGATCGGGAGATGTGTCCATACCACCTAAGTTTGCGTTTTTTCACTATGGACAGAAGGTCTTCGTAGGGTCCAATACTTTGCTTGATTCTGTTCTTCACTTCCGTGTTAGTGATGTGGTCTCTGTAGGAGATGCCAAGTAGTCTACGAAAGCATCTCATCTCGACAGCTTGGATTCTTCTCTCGACTATACATCAACAGCAAAGTGGGAGTGGTATGATCAATGGTTTCTCCACTCTAATGGCAATTCATAGCTTTGTCTTTTGTGAAGGATTATGACTCTGGAACTAGGAGGCAACGCTGCACTGGCTCTTAGTGCTGAAGCCGTGGGGACTAGCTGACCTTTGGGGACCATCCACAACACCGACTGTCCTAAGACCTTGGCCGAGAGAGTAGGTTGTAACTTGGGCAATATACTGTCCACTATAACCAAATTCTAGCCCAGATAGTCAGGGCAGCAGTTGCCGCCTCTGCTGTTGTGATGGTTAACTCACTCCAGATGATGGAATGCTATAGCGTTCCTGATGTAAGGCAGCGTTCCGGATGACAGAACGCTATAGCGTTCCTGACGTAAGGTAGCGTTCAGGATGACTGAATACTATAGCGTTCCTGACGTAAGGTAGCGTTCAGGATGACTGAATACTATAGCGTTCCTGACGTAAGGTAGCGTTCAGGATGACGGAATGCTATAGCGTTCCTGATGTAAGGCAGCGTTCCGGATGACAGAACGCTATAGCGGTTTTGGCGATTAAAATTTTTTCCACGTTTTCCTCATGGGGTAGCATAACAATTGCAGCTACACCGGGCATTGCAAAGATTCCGTAACAACACACTCCACAGTGAGCCAGCGAGTTCAGGACCCAACGCAACAAGCTAATCTGCATACGTATCAAAAATGGCGTCGCAGGCAATACAAGTGGAAATTTTTGGAGCAAACTAGATCACGACAGTGGCTTTTACCACTGCTGAAGTTATTGAAATGCTTCAAACTGAAGGTTTCGACATCGACGAGGATGATGAAGACGTTGAACAAAGTATCTGCAGTGAAGAAAGCAACCAGCAAGAAGGTAGTGAAAGTGACTCAGCTTCTGACAGCAGTGAAGAGGGAGGGAGGTGGGCGTTCACACGACGTGAGGAGAGGGGTCAGTGGGTCAATACAGTGAGTTTCATTCAGTTACTTTATGTTTTGTATTTTTTGTGATTTTTTTTCCTAACCCTAACAAATGGGTCGTCTGTAGGGAAAAGCAAGGGATAGAACTAATCGTCCGGAGTGAGCTCAAGTCAGACATGACTGACAATCATTATCAATAAAAAATAAATCACACCTGTGAATTTTTGTGTGGCTGATCAGTCCTACCTGTCTTGGAAGATGTGGGCCAAAA
>NC_134904.1:15069074-15211574 GCF_041734735.1 Babylonia areolata | reverse complement strand
ATCCTGCACAGAACAACTCCACAAACCATGACAAATCCTGCACAGAACAACTCCACAAACCATGACAAATCCTGCACAGAACAACTCCACAAACCATGACAAATTCTGTACAAAACAAGCTACTTATGACAAATCAAGCACAAAAATCCACATGTGAGAAATCCTGCACAAAACATTCCACACACCATGACAAATCCTGCACAAAGCAACTCCACAAGTGATGACAAACCTACAAAACAACCCACACACCATGACAAATCCTGCACAAAGCAACTCCACAAGTGGTGACAAACCTACAAAACAACCCACACACCATGACAAATCCTGCACAAAGCAACTCCACAAGTGGTGACAAACCTACAAAACAACCCACACACCATGACAAATCCTGCACAAAGCAACTCCACAAGTGGTGACAAACCTACAAAACAACCCACACACCATGACAAATCCTGCATAAAACTAATACGAATCCATACATCATGACCAGGCTGACCCTGGAGAAAGGTCCAGTGATGGTGAGGAAAGACCCACTGACCACAGGGAAAGTCCTGTTGACAGTGGGAAAGACTACAACTTGGGATTCTTTTTTTGAGGGCACATAAGACCGCATGGCTGTGTCTGGAGTGGCACTGTCTTCATCTGTCTGCGGGCAGGGGCGGTTTGGTCTGTGGGGTGTGCTCAGCTGCTGAAGGGTGGTGTCTTTTGCCGGCGGGCTCTGCAGTCATGAAATACTGGCTGAGTACACCCATAGGGATACTTCTTTTAAGGCTGTCGCGAGTTGCATCCTGTGGTCTCTTTTGCCTCTGTTCGGGAGCAGCTACGTCCCTTGAATTCTTAATGGAGTGTCTTGTGCGTGCCTGCACCCATCGTGAACACAGCGCAGGCCTCCAAGGGGTGGTGCAGGATTGTTCCCAGGGCGGGTGGAGACAGTGCTTCTCTGGGTCCTCTCCTGCACCTACGGGTGTTTCTCTTTTTTCATTCATCATGACAAATAATGTACAAAACAATCCATACGATAAATCATACACAACACAACCCACAACTGACAAACACAAATATGACGACAAATCATGCATAAAAAAAAAACACAACAACCCATACATCATGACAAGTTCTTCACAAAACAATCCACATATACTGACAAATCATGCACATTATAAAAAAATTTTTTTTAAATCACCATCACCAGATGGAGATCAGAACAGAAGCAGTGAATCATCAAAGACGCTCACATCAGTCCACCTGTCTCACCTGTTGACGATGCAGGTTTTACCCACAGCCACATCCCCCACAATGACAGATTTGCAGATCTTCAATCTGTGGACACAAACACACACCTCACACACATGCATGCATGTGCGCACACACACACACACACACAACACACAACACATACACACACACAACACACACACACACACATACACACACACACAACACACATACACACACACACACACACAACACACACACACACACACAACACACAACACACACACAACACACACACACACAACACACAACACACAACACACACACACACACACACCAGGGTGAAATCATTATGTTTGCCAAGCTTGAAGAGACAGAGAGAGGCAGAAAGAGAGAAAGAGCGGGGGAGACAGAGAGACTGCATGTATGAGTTTGGTTTGCATCTTTCCCTGCAAACAAGTGTGCGAGTTCATGCTTCAGAGTGGCCCAGGTTGGATTCAAAGTGCATGAGCGTGTCAGTGCTGCACATGCAAAATGTTTGTAGGACTGCCAGGCTGCATTACTTCTTCTTCTTCTTCTTCTGCGTTCGTGGGCTGCAACTCCCACGTTCACTCGCATGTACATGAGTGGGCTTTTATGTGTATGACCGTTTTTACCCCACCATGTAGGCAGCCATACTCCGCTTTCGGGGGTGTGCATGCTGGGTATGTTCTTGTTTCCATAACCCACCGAACGCTGACATGGATTACAGGATCTTTAACGTGCGTATTTGATCTTCTGCTTGCGTTTACACACGAAGGGGGTTCAGGCACTAGCAGGTCTGCACATATGTTGACCTGGGAGATCGTAAAAATCTCCACCCTTTACCCACCAGACGCATTCACCGTGATTCGAACCCGGGACCCTCAGATTGAAAGTCCAACGCTTTAACCACTCGGCTATTGCGCCCGTCGCTGCATTGCATTAATCCAAAGCTGTCTGACTTTTCAGTGTCGGTTCTTCAATCTCCCTTTTGAGAACTGGTCGCCATATTTCTGTCAGTTCTGAGTTACCTTGGACCTGGAGAGAGAGAGAGCAAAGACTGGTCCATACCTTTAAATCCTCTATTAGTTTGATAGTGAGTAAAATATCTTATTTTGGGTCATTAAAATATTCCATTCTTTGGATTAAAGTAAACATTCACTTCATCTTCAGAAGCAGAATCGTAACAGGACAGTTAATGGGACAGATACAGGAACAGCTTAGCTCACTGAATCCTGCAACTCACAAACTGTCAGTTGGTGACAAGCACATACCTTCGTTTCAAATGGCATGGAAGGACGCTTACTCTTTCGCTTCTTCCCTTCAAGTGAGTTTCAGACTTTCGACAGCGATTTCTGAAGCAATTTTTTTGTTTTTTTCATCGTTTTACGACTCTAAAATAGCAAACCAGGGTGATTTACTGTCAGGCAAGTTCTCAACGAAATTTGACTTGATGATGGTTTCAGGTCTGACCCTAAAGCAACAGATTCAGCCTCTTGTCTGAAGAAGGTTTCAGGTCTGACCCTAAAGCAACAGATTCAGCCTCTTGTCTGAAGAAGGAAAAACAGCATGGATCGTCATGACACTCATCAGCAACAGTATCAGTAACTCAAGGTGGCGTCACTGTGTTCGGTCAAATCCATATACGCTACACCACATCTGCCAAGCAGATGCCTGACCAGCAGTGTAACCCAACGCACTTAGGCCTTGAGAAAAAAAATATTTTAATAAAATTAAATTAATAAATAAACAAATAATAGATAAATACATAAAAATACTACTACTAATAATAATAATAATATTTATAAGGCGCAAAATCTTGAAGAAGAAAAAAACAACAACAAAAAAAACAAAAAAAAAAGACAACAATGATGATAAATAAGCAAATAAATGTAAAACATGCACACACTCATCAATGAAGCCTTATATTGCTTAGAAAGTGGTGAAATAAATGAAATTGGAGTATAAAAAAAAAAAATCAACAATCAACATCAAGTGGGCGTGTTCATAAAAAAACTTTAAATAAAACATCAACAATGACAAAATTTAATGAAAGGGCCTGAATTTTAAACATAACACAACTTATTAATCTATCAGCAAGCAAACAAACATCCAGTAAGTAAGTTTCATCAAGTAGTTCTTGAGATATACATGTTTTATTGGAGCAACCATAAAATTTGCAGTTAACTCTCAAAACCTTCAAGCTTGCGCATGTTTTTTTGTTTTTTTTCCAGTAAAATGGTCAGAGTACATAGGGTTAACTCACTCAGTATGGCCAGTCCTCTCTTCTCCTCTACACAGACCCCTCGGATGTCCAGTGGGTGTCTGAATGACCCAACCTTTAGCTTACGTCGTCAGAATTGTGGTATTCTTTGTCAACATTCACCTCTTCAGTATTAGAACCTTCCACTTGCACTATTTTGATGATGGTAATTGGGTGAAATGCTGTTAACGCCGTCTCTTTCGCCGTTCATATGGAGAGAGTTAAAAGACAGACATGGGAACAGCATAGAAGAACACACGAAGGTAAGTCAACAATGAAAACATCACAAACAGTTACCCACCCTACTCTTCCTGTTCTATTTTCTGCACAGGCAGCCTTGACCTTGGGATGAAAGTGGATGGACTGGTATGGAGTGGCCTCTGGTCGGTATGGCTGGAACCACAACCAAAAAAAACTGATCTGCTTCATCTGTTCTGCCTTGATTTACATGAAATATGCATACATAGCATACAGTCTCTCAAAACTCACTTCCATTCTGCCCACCACCTTAGCGACAAACGTGCTATTTAAACTTCTGTGAGTGCATGTATGCGTGTGTGTGTATGTGTGTGTGTGTGATGCATCTTCTTCAATGTATGTATACATAGTGATATAGATATATTATATATATAGACATATACAGATATATATATATACATATACATATATAGGGTTAAATGTTCCACAGGAAAAAAAGAGCGCTAGTCTGGGGGGCAAAGAGGAGGTTACCTACTTGCGGGAGGTTATCGGCCGTAGCTACTTTCATTTTCTCCGCATAGGCAGATAGTAGTTTGCACAGGACAGGAATGTCAGACCCCTGCCGGAGTCCGCACCAGTGGGTCACGGTTAAGTATGGGTTGTTAAAAGGGTTAAATGTCCCACAGTCTTTCACAGTCATTGGGGCTGTGAATTCACATCAAACCTCCATTCTCTCCATCATGATTCATCAGTCCACAACACTAACGCCTCCACAACATCTGGTTCTGTCAGGCTTTTTTCAGTCTTCCAAGATGGAAGTGGTCACAGAACGATATCACATAGTAAAACTGACTAGGTGTGCATCATCTGCAATGATACACACAAATGTATGCGCTTATTCTTACACCCACCCACCCATTCCAACACCCACCCACCCCACCCCCACACGCACGCATGCACGCACACACCCACAACCACCCACCTGTAAACACACACACGCACGCACACACGCACGTGGGTGTGTGAATATTACCTGGGGCAACTGGGTGATGATGCGATCCTTTGATATTGCCAGCAATGCAGAATTTCTTCCTGACGACATGGTTCTGTTTGCACCTCACCTCAGCTCCACAATGCCTCACCCTGCACAGTGTATCACACCGCAACACAAACATCACTGTTTCTTCTTCTTCTTCTTTTTCGTTCATGGGCTGTAACTCCCATGTTCACTCGTATGTACACAAGTGGGCTTTTACCTGCATGACCATTTTTACCCCACCATGTAGGCAGCCATACTCCGTTTGCTGGGGTAAACATCACTATTTAAAACAACAACTGATACATCAACCATGACCAACAAAACATCAGCATATCATTTAATTCTGTCTCAGTTTTACCTTTTCCACAAATTTCTGGCCCAAAGGCCTTACATACACACACACACACGCACACACACACACACACACACACACACACACACACACACTAATATTCACATGCATTCCCTTTTGTTTATACACTACTTTACTCCTTTCCGTATAAAAACACTTATAGTGAATAGACGTTAAACTGAAGAAAACACACACACACACACACACACACACACACACACACACACACACACACATACACACATATATATAATATAATCTCTCTTTGTTCTTATACAAGCATACATACTTACATACACAGATATCTGTTTATACATACATCTATCTATTGTGATGATTTAACAATAACAACAACAACAACACAAAAAAAAAGAGAACTGATCGTGACAACTATTTACGTAAGGGTGGAATGTGGTTCGAGCTGGCCAAGGAGTGAAGTTGGCAGGCATGGTGTCACAATTCAGCTCCATCAACTTTTCTTGGTGTTGTTGTTTTTTGTCTGGTTTGATTTGTTTGGTTGTTGTTGCTGCCTCATCATCTATGTCTGCTCAGCAACATCACTCACAGGCTGCTCATCCAGAGTCCCCCCCCCCCCCTCCCCCCCCTCTCACCCCAGACACATCCACACTCAGGTTCATCTACCGCTGCAATCCTTCTTCTTCATCTTCTTTCTGTTACATGACCAACATGGACTTGCTGATGGCTCTGTCATGGTTCATGCATGTTGGGTATTTTCGTGTCTCCATAACCCACCGAACACTGACATGGGCTACAGGATCTTTAACGTGGGTATTTATCTTCTGCGTGCATATATATACACCCGAAGGAGGTTCAGGCACTAGCAAGTCTGCACATATGTTGACCTGGGAGATCGGAAAAATCTCCACCCTTTACCCACCTGGCGCCGTTACCGTGGTTTGAACCCAGGACCCTCAGATTTAAAGTCCAACGCTTAAACCACTCGGCTATTGCGCCCGTCAATCCTGCTGCCAGCGGTCCACGGGAAACGTTATTGTGGTCACCAGGAGGCCACAAACTTGAGGTGACCCTGCACTGGTGCTGAATCACTTCGCTGGTATTCATTCGTGCCTGTTTCAGTTGATCACATGCACGACAACTACACCTACTGAGTTCCCTATTGACGACAATAATGCCTAAGTTGTGGGGGCAGTTCCGAGTGGGCATCAAACTCTGATGAAACGTAACAAAAATGAATTCTGATGCATGTGCCACAACCGTGACTGTCCGTACTGGAAAAGATCCTGTTCGTGTGCACAAAGTGGCCAAAAATGTCCTGTATGGGTTCGGGTGTTACTCACTTACATACTCGCCTGATACAATTATGCGAAGCCGGTGAAGCCGTGTTCCGTCTCGAGGGGGGAAATTGTGGATATTCTTTCACACTTTTTAGCCACTACCAGTTGTTAGGAGACAGTATTTCATAGCAGCGAGCGAACATAGTTGGCGCCCCGTCACAAACGCGTTGTCGACTCGTTCTCCCTTTCTCTCCTCACAACTAAGGACGCCCCGCGCTCTCAGCAATGCGGAAATGAAGTCTTGGTGTGCCCTTGTCATCGGCCAGCGTATTCTCCCCCAGTGTAAACTGTCTCCGGGACATTTCCTAGATCATTTCGCATATATTTGTATTTGTATTTACATTTCTTTTTATCACAACATATTTCTCTGTGTGAAATTCGGGCTGCTCTCCCCAGGGAGAGCGCGTCGCTATACTACAGCGCCACACATTTCTTTTTTTCTTTTTTTCCTGCGTGCAGTTTTGCCGTTTGTTTTTCCCGCTATCGAAGTGGGTTTTTCTACAGAATTTTGCCAGGAACAACACTTTTGTTGCTGTGGGTTCTTTTACGTGCGCTAAATGCATGCTGCACACGGGACCTCCGGTCGGTTTATCGTCTCATCCGAATGACTAACGTCCAGATCACCACCCAAGGTCTAGTGGAGGGGGAGAAAATATCGGCGGCTGAGCCGTGATTCCGGAACCAGTGCGCTCAGATTCTCTCGCTTCCTAGGCGGACGCGTTACCTCTAGGCCATCACTCCACATAGTTTTCCGTCTGTCCACCCACCATACGCCTACTATTCAAAAAGGAAGAACATTAAGTTTTCCACACAACGAAGTATCCGTTTAGAAAGCAATTGAAATGGAAGTGAGTTTCCTTTTCTTTTTTTCAGTTTCTTTTTTTTTTTTCTCTCTCTCTTTCTTTTTTTCAATGAATCCCAAATCAAATATCCACGGCACACTGTTTTACACCTGTACCAAATTAATCTGGCCCCACAAATGCTTCTGATCATAGATTTATTTTGATTTGGCGTTTTATTATTCCCGTATAATGTTCCCGGCAATGTAAGTCAGTGGACTGAATATTCAAGTTGTTTAATATTTTCAAGTTGTACATTAAACTGATGCGGGAAATTATACATATGCATAAATGTTACATGTGTGTCTGAGTGTGTATGTGTGCGTACCTGAAATCTGATTGAATGACACAGGAAACCGGAATGCCGATGAGCGCCCAATGGCAGTCGTCAGTCACAGTCGGGTACGCAGCCTGTTGTGTAAATGACCCCGTGTTTGTAAAGCGCTCATTTTAGAGCTTGGTTTCCGACTCGGAGACTGAATAGGCACTATATATATCCATATCAATCAATCAATCAATCAAGTCAATCAATATGTGAAAACTATACTTGTTTTGACATTTTGAGGGGCATCCCAAGTTGCCGGTTTGTTGATTGTTTTAGAGCGCTGCGATACGCAGCCTAGGAATGAGTGTATGTGGGGTGGTGGGTGGGGGGTGCAGGATGATTTGGGAGATGGTGTGTGTCAGTGTGTGTAGGTGGGCCTGTGCACTTTTGTCTGAGCTTTCGTGCTTGTGGAACTGCTTTTTTCTTAAGTTCATTTTTTTCAGTTTCTTCTCTTTTTTTTCTTCTTTTTTTTGCCGTGTGTGTGTGTGTGTGTGTGTGTGTGTGTGTGTGTGTGTGTGTGTGTGTGTCTGACAAAAACCGCAGTTGACCTAATTAAAAGCCATCCAATTGGTCGGTTTTTCTAATTTGTTTCATCCCCTTTCTGTTGCAGAGGTTCCCCTCTGTTTTATTTAATCCAAAGTAGTGTTTCGTTTTGGGTGATAGCGTCAGATTTACTTGTAGAGCAAAGTTCCCATTATTCTAATTAGTGGAACTGTTCGACCCTAACATGTAATATGTCGTCTTGATTACATTACGAAACCTTAATTTGATGAGAAAGAGTGAGAGACAGTGTGAATGTGTGTGTGTGTGTGTGTGTGTGTGTGTGTGTGTGTGTGTGTGTGTGTGTGTGTGTGTGTGTGAGTGTGTATGAGTGAGTGGGCAGGGGAATGAGGTAGGGGAATTATAATGGGCATTTGTGTGCATGCATGGATGTATGTAGAGAGAGGGTGGGGGAGGTGTGTGTCACGGTGTGTGTGCCAATGTGTGTGTGTGTGTGTGTGTGTGTGTGTGTGTGTGTGTGTGTGTCACGGTGTGTATGTGTGTGTGTGTGTGTGTGTGCGTGTGTGTGTGTGTCAAGTTACATTTATTTGCTCGTTTGTTCATCTACTATCATTATTGTCCTTTTATTTTATTTTTATCTGTTTATCATTACCACTTTTGTTTGTGTGACTCATAGACATATATATTATCTATTGTCTATGTTTCAGGCATGTCTCCGACCTGGGTTACTAATTTCCCGGGCAAGCTGAAATATCTCAAGCCAAACTTGAATCAGTCAAACACGTAATAGTGTGTGTGTGTGTCACGGTGTGTGTGTGTGAGGTGTGTGTGTGCAATGTGTGCCAGTGTGTGTCAGTCTGTCTTTCTGTCTGTGTCTGTCTGTCTGTATGTGTGTCTCTGTCTGTCTCTGTGGTGCGTATGTGCGCACACATTCCACTCAGTGACGCAGCGTGCTTGTGTCAGTGTGAGGGGGCTTCAGTCTGAGCGGGAAAAAAATCGGCCTGGGGCCATTTAAAAGTGTCCGGGAGAACAATTTGGGGTGGAACCGTTTAGTCTGCGACACCTCCATTAGCAACGTGTTTATGTATACCACGTGACGCGCGTTATTCAACATCCTTGGCTCACCACCCATCATCGTGTCTCATTTCAGAGTATCCCGTTACACAGACACGCGCACACCCATACAGAGTATATATATTCAACTATATATGTCTATGAGTCACACTCACTCACAAGCACCGTGCGCCTCGTGGTCGGCGTCACTAAAAACTGAAGGTCGTCAGCAGATGCACCGCGTCACACAACCACTGATCTGGAACATAGACAGACACTAGAATTCCCTTGAGATATTAGTGTCTATGTTTGGAAGTAGATTTCTATCTATAGCTCAGGGCCCGCAACCCTGACAGCTCTAGACGTCAACCGACACACCGAAAGTTTTTATTCGTTGCTCGTGACACCCCCCACGAACATTTTACCTCTGTCCTGCTGCTGTGTCTCACTGCTGACGTTGTTGCAAATACAGGGCAAAGCCCACTATAATCTCTCTTTGTTCTTCTCTCTTCGATTTTTATAGTATTCACAGCTCAGTGGACGACGCCCCCCACACATAATCGAAAGGGGCTAGCCCTGTGTCGATACTCCCACGGCCCGATACTCCCCCTCAAAAAGATACAAAAACAGGCAAGTACACATGTATGTATACAGTTGTGACTGATGCTTGATCAAAGATGTGTTGTGGAATGATGAATATGTCAGGAACACTGGCGTTGCCTGGGTGATAGTATGGATGTCCCATCCTGTGGTGTTCAGGTCTCTTGACACGTCAAGTGCCCCTCGTGGTGGAAAATGGGGGTGGATTGAGGAAGGATGAGGAAAGATGGAGGATTTGGGATTAGGGACCAAAGGTGAGATGGTGGGGGTGGTTGGCAGGGGATTGGTTTTATCTCTTTGATGGTTGCATGCATTGTCCCCACTTGTTTTGAGACAAATTAAGTGATTTCCTTCATTTATTGTGCATTTTCTTTTTCAAAACTGGCTGAGCGGGTTTCAAACGTTTCGATGTGCCGTTTCAGTTCTTGGTGTTTGTTATTATCGGGTGAAGTTCGTTTTTCGTAAATGTTTTCATGTCGTGTGATGCATTTGACCTGGCTCTGGAAGCTGGTTTGGGTGTTTGAAAGTTCCTGAAGTTCTAGCTGCAGTTGTGTCAGTCTGTTAAAAGCACTGACGTAGTATACAGGGGATTGGCGTGGTATGTTTGCAGGTTCGGCAGGGAAGACACCACGGCTTGGTGATGCTGTTTCCTTGTTGGTATGACTGCCTTTGTGGGGCACTTTAACGTCTGTGTTTCACTGGATGCGTCTCCGGCATGTTGTGGCTTAGCTGTGGTGGCATCATCACACAAGTACATTGGCACCGATAATACTAATTCACACCACTGACCTTCAGACAATGCCACCAGTCTTTCACTATTGTCTCTAGAATAGGAAATTCTTTATCTCACACACACTCTGGCTTCTGTGCTAAGTACTTCCCAATTTTGAACTGAAGCCAGTTTGTACTTTTAGACTGTGGGATTCTGATGAATTATTATTATTGCTGTTTATAGTCCAGCCAACTACACAGGGCCTATCAGCACTTCACAACTACACAAATGTCCAACCGTGTTAAACACAAAACTGTCACATACGCATACACAAAACAAAAAACATTTAAGATAAATCTACACATTATCCTAACCATTTAGTTCCTTAGAACAAATAAGATAAGGCCATGCTGAGGACATCATTCTGCTTAATTTGTTTCTGATGAATCAACACTGACACAGTGATGCAATGTCAACTTGTCAGAAACATTATCTCCCTCCACAGAAACTAACTAAATGTGGACAAGTCCTCTCACTTCACATGGTTTCAGCATCAGGTGGAGCCTAGTGCATGGAGTGGTACCAAATCCTTTGCTAAAGTCAAAGATTAAAATCATTGGATTTCTATCGCTGTACTCTCCAGTACCTGGATTCCAATAAGTTTTTCATGGCCATTTGGAACTGTTTGTTTTAACAGCCCATGTTATAGTATCAGCTTCATTGTGTAATCACAGCAACATAATTTTTAATAATTCAGAACAGAATATATACTTAATAAAAAGGACTGCTTAATAACGTTTAATATCAATTTGTAAGACAAGTTTTGTGGGAAAATGTAGCAACAAGGGAGGCAAGGCCTTCAAGACTCACTTGTGATAAAAAAAAATTTTTTTAAAATCTAATCGTTAAAATGTGTTCTGTATTTGTTATTATAAAGTTTAAAGCTTCGGGTTAAAAAAAAAAAAAAAAAGTCCTAACCAGATCTGAACCCCACGTGTTCCGGTGAGAAGAAACTGTCATCTATTACACTATCGTTAACGGACGTTCTAAAATTTAATATTTGAACATACTTTTTTTAAAGGGCGATAAATCAACTGCGGTATTCGCAGTGAGAACGCTGTTTAAATCATATTATTCTGGTGTATCTTGGGCATTCAAAAAATCTTTAAGGGCAATAAAAAAATTCTTTTTTTATGGCTATTGCCGCAATCACACTGCAACATTTAGCTGTTTTCACTAGATCTAGATAGATGTACAACTCTAGTTACACCCGCTGGGAATGTAGTACGACACGGTCGATTCAATTTCTCTTCACGTTCATTCTGTTTTATAGTTTTAAAGTTGATATGAAAATTTAGTATTTTGTTAAACTAATAACATATAGAGCCAAGTACAAGTACTTCTAAATGTCATAAGAAGTGAAAAGGACTTCATTTTGAGAAAAGTCAAAACTGGAAATTTTTTCGTTTCATCGTGATCAATTCAAGGGTGTTAACTTGCATGGTTTACAATTTTTAACTGTAAATTCCAACTGATTCTGTGGATTATTTTATGGCAGTTTGGGGCATAATCCAGTATGTGATGAGGCGTTCACAAATCTTTCTCTGAATAAATATTTATCGGTCTCCTTCTCTAACTTTCCATCATATGTTATCGTGTATTGTCCATTGAATATAGGATTGAACGGGCAGGTCAACAACTTGAAACAAAATGGCATCGTTCGCGTTCGCAAAGAATATGAGCACGCGCTTTCAATGTGTATAAATAAGTGTATGCAACTGATATTTGCCCATGACCTTCAGCGTTCAGCCAACAGATCTGTAAAGTCCACTCGTTGTATTGATTTTTGTATTTTCCGAAAAAGATCACTTAGGCGAATGAACACAGTGAAAGCCCTGTACACTGAGTAAAACACACAAGCTTTTTATGTATGAGTATAATTTCAAAATGTAATGTTTAAGATGAGAAAGATCAGTCTAAAGCAAATTAAGTCCCCTACATTCATTACAGAGTAATTTCCCTTCTTTACTATCGGCACCAAAACATTTGCAAAATAAATAAAACTTTCATGCTTAGCAAAAGAAGTTCCTGTTTGAACAAAAAATGATAATGACTGCTCTTGTTGTTGTGTCAGAATATCATCAAAGTGCCAAGTTTAGAGAAAACAAAAAATATAAATGTAACAGTAAATGCAGTCTGCATATAATTCGGCTTCTTTTATTATTTTTTTGTGCCCATCCCAGAGGTGCAAAGGAAATTTTCTATCTAAAATTACGTTTAAATAACATACTTACCGTGACCCAACTAGTGCAGACTCCGGCAGGGGTCTGACATTCCTGTCCTGTGCAAACTACTATCCGCCTATGCGGAGAAAATGAGAGAACTACGGCCGATAACCTCCCGGAAGTAGGTAACGTCCCCTTTGTCCCCCTGGTTATCGCCCTCTTTTGACGGCAATATGCCATCAGCAGCGCAGCGAGCAGGGAGAACAGGAAGCGGGGAGGCCGGGAGGGTCTTAAATTTGGGTCACGGTAAGTATGTTATTTAAACGTAATTTTAGATAGAAAATTTCCTTTTAATCACACATACTTAACCGTGACCCAACTAGTGCAGAATAGCGCGACAAGGTGGCGGGCTAGCCTGTTCTACTGTCTATGTGCTGCGATAGCCTGCTGTGCAACTACCACAGAAGCGATGCCTCTTGAGCCATCATCCCGCAGGCGTGCGACGTCTCTCAGGTAGAAGTCGATGAAGGTGGCAGGATTTTTCCAGTAGGCGGCATCTAAGATGTCTTGTAGCCGTATTGAGTGCGCCAGGGCAAGAGAGGAGGACCACGCTCTGACTTCATGCGCTCTGGCTGAGGAGGCATCGAGTCTCAAACCTACGTCTGCATATGCACCTTTGATCGCATTGACTATCCATCGAGACAGCGACGTTTTGCTAATGTCACGTGGATGGTCTAGGTTCCAGCTAATGAAGAGGCGTCGCTTGGACGCTCGGAAAGGACGCGACCTTTTGAGGTATATGCGCAGGGCCCTGACCGGGCAGAGGAATCTATCCTCGTCATCATGGGCTAGAATGGAAGAGAGCGGTTTGATGAAAAGAATGGGAGAGGGTGTATCGGGAGTCTGATTTTTGGCAAGAAATTCAGGGAGGAACCTAAGTGAGATAGATCCGTCCGGCTCAAAGGCTATATCCTGTGTGACGCCACTGAGGGCATGGACCTCACTACAACGTCTGCCTGAGGCGAGTGAGACGAGAAAGAGTGTCTTCATTGAGAGTAGCTTGAAGGGAGCTATAGCAAGGGGTTCGAAGGGTGCCTTGCGGAGGTATTGTAGTACCAGAAACAGGTCCCAAGAAGGGGACCGAGGGGATGTACGTGTGTGGCTGAGGGAAGCCCCTCGGACTAATGCCCTAAGCAGGGGGTCATCTGAGAAAGAGGGTCCGCCTAGTTGCCGAAGAGTGGAGCTGATTGCAGCGCGATGGACGCGTACTGCAGAGGCGGAGAGGCCTTTGGAGGAGGAGAGGAAAGCGAGAAAGTTGGCGAGGTCCATGTTGGATGGGTGTGTGGGATTGACTGAGTGGGTAGAGCACCAGGAGAGCCAGCGATTCCAGTGTGCAGAGTAAACGCCTTGAGTGCCTTTGCGATGTGACCTGCATACGAGGTCGGCTGTGTCATCAGAGGCGCCTAGTGCTGACAGAGATTCCCGCACAGTAGCCAGGCGTGTAGGTTGAGAACCTCTGGGTTTCCGTGGGGAATGCCTGAGCGGGGCTGAACTAGGGAGTGTCTGCCGATGTGAAGGCGGAGTGGGGGGACGTGAGTGAGGTGGAGAAGGTCGGGAAACCACGGCTGTGCTGGCCAGTGGGGTGCGATGAGAATCAGGACGGCACTCTCCAGCCTTGCCTTTCTGAGGACTTTTCCCATGATTGGCAGTGGGGGGAAGGCGTACCCCGAAAGGTTGGACCAGCTGATCGACAGGGCGTCCACGGCCCAGGCCTGCAGGTCTGGGACTGGGGAGACGTATGTGGGGATGCGGAAGTTGAACCTTGTGGCGAAGAGATCCACATGTGGTTTGTGCCAATGGTCCCAGATCGGCTGAAGTGTTGAGTGTGACAGGGTCCACTCCGTCTGAAGCACTGTGTGGGATCTGCTGAGGTAATCTGCTAGAATGTTGAGCTTGCCTGGGACATGTCGTGCTGTCAGGTGGATGTTGTGCTCCTGACACCAGAGGAGGACTGTCTCCGCATGCAGGGACAGCTGGTGAGAGTGAGCTCCCCCCTGTTTGTTCAGATAACATGCTACCGTCGTGTTGTCTGTGCATAGCAAGATCGACCTGCGCGAAACGTGGGGGAGGAAGTGCTGGAGGGCAAGGGAGACCGCCTCCAGTTCCAGTTTGTTGATGTGCCATGATTGCTGCTGTGGGGACCAAGTCCCCGACGCTGTGTGGTTCTCCATGTGGGCACCCCAGCCCATGTTGGAGGCATCTGTGTATAGTTCTGCATCTGGAGTTGGGTTCGAGATGGGAACCCCGGCGTTGAGCCATTGCATGTCCATCCAGCGCTGGGTCGACTGTGAGAACCATGTGCCTAGAGGAATCTGGGTGTCCCACGTCTGAGAAGACTGGGACCACCTGTTCTGGAAGTGGCGCTGAAATGGGCGTTTGTGTAGTCTGCCCAAGGGGACCAGTGCAGCAAGAGACTCCGTGAAGCCCAGTAGAGAGGCAAGCTCCCTGGCTGACGCCGAGGCTGCCTGTGATAGATGAGAAAGGAGGCTGTGTAGCCTGTGGAGGCGAGGCATGGCCGGACGTATGGTCATTGATACCGAATCGATCGCCATACCCAGGAATTCGAACTGTTGAGAGGGCTCCAGTTCCGATTTGTCTGTGTTCATCAGAAAGCCCAGTGCTTGGCACTGGGTCCTGACGAGGTTGAGGTGATGCTGGCAGAGGGCCTTGCTCTCTGCGAGGATCAACCAGTCGTCTAGGTAGACCCTCAGGCGTATGCCCTTGCTCCTGAGGGCCAAACATAGTTCCCTGACCACTCTGGTGAAGACCCACGGGGCTGGAGCCAGGCCGAATGGAAGGGCTCTGAACTGGAAGGACTTGCCTTCCCATGAGAAGCGGAGCCACTTGCGGTCCCTGGGGTGAACGAGGACATGGAAGTAAGCGTCTGTGAGGTCTATGGAGACTGCCCAGTCGCCTTGTCTGATGGAGTCCCTGATTGACGCAGGTGATTCCATGCGGAATGATTTGTGCTGGAGATATCTGTTTAGGGGCGAAAGGTCTAGGACTGGCCGCCATCCGCCGGATGTTTTGGGAACGACGAAAATGCGGCCGAAGAAGCCCGGGGAGAGAGGAGGAGCTTCTTCTATGGCCTCTTTGTGGAGAAGAGAGAGTATTTCGTCCCGCAGGGCTGAGCAGGCTGTGTCGCCCTGAGGGGGGGGGAAGGGAGGAGGAGAGAGAGTGAGAGGTGCCTTGGAGGAGAGCCAAGGCAGGCGGAACCCCGACCCTATCACCCGGAGGACCCACTCGCATGCTGGGAGAGACAGCCACGCTGGCATGTGCCTGGACAGGCTTCCTGCTGGCTGTTGGTGCGCGAGTGGCGGGTGAAGGGCGGGGGCAAGTCATTGGGGGTGGGCCGGAGTGGAGTTGGTTGCTGGCCTGCGTGGAGGGCGGAGTGAGTGCGGCTGGCGCCTGTACGGTCTGGGCTGACCCCTGGGTTGTGGCCTGGGTTGTGCTCTGGCGTTTGAGGTTGTGGATTGGCGCGGGCGCGGTCGGAAGGAGGTAATGTTGCTACGCCTTAAGGTGTAGGGCTGATGCCGTTGAGCATGCCGTGGGTGTGCCTGAGTGCGGAGAGGGCCTGCGCCGAGGGCAAGGTCCCTACCCAAGTCTGCGCGGCGTTTGATGGCCGCAGTGGGGAAGCCTTGACCAAAAAGGGAACCGTCGGCGGGAGGAAGCGCTCTGAGGGAAGCATGTTCTGGCAGAGAATGCACGTATGGAGAGTGGTTGAGCACAGCGTCCCTCCTGGCCAAAATCACGTTCATGTAGGCCTGCGCTTGTATATTGGCAGAGCGCATAAGGAGCTGGGCGATCTGCTGTACGAAGGGAGAGAAGACCGAGATGTCAAGGCCGGCTGGTGGGTCAGCTGGCGTTTCCATCAGTGCTGTGGCAAGGCCCGCCAGGAAGTTGTCTATGGCTGCAGTTGATTCAAGGGACAACCTTGCAGCTTCTTCCAGGTCCATCAAGAATCTGTCTGTCACTGTGACTGAGCGATTGGCCTGCGAATTGTTTGGGAGTAGTAGTAGGTCCTCCTGAGAAAGAGGCAGGGGCCTTTGCGGGATAGGACCCGGAGCTAACAGTGGGGGTTTTGAAGTGGGTCTGGGTTGGGTTTTTAAGAATTTGCCTCGACCCATTGCTGCGGGGAAATCGGGTACAGAATCAGAGGGGACCTCGCTGATGGGTTGGCCCCTGATGCGTGCCAGCGTACTATGCAGGGCATCAAGTACCATGGGCGACTGTGTGAGGGCATAGTGAGGGCCATTGGAGGATCTGTGGATGCCCATGATTTCCATAGCACCGCAAGATTGAGGCGTGCCCGGTGCATGAATTGTCTCCACCCTGTCTGGAGTGTAGGAAGCTAGGTGTCCTAGTGCTTCCTGCAGGGAAACCAACTGGTTTTCTTCTGAAGGTGGTTCCTCTGAGTCTGTGTCACCATCAGAAAAAGTCTCTTCAGTGGCATAGGGTGATGGATCAGGCTGTGTGCTGGGCACGTGGCCAGTGTGGCTGTCCTGGGTGCTCTGAGTGTGTCCTGCTGAAGTGGAGGGTAGCTGCTGGTGGGTGGCAGGGGGTGGTGGTATTGCATTAGAAGAAGGAGCAGAAGCAGGAGAAGGTGTGGCACCAGGAAGGACAGTGGAGCATAATTGCTGCAGCAAGCTGATAATGAGCTGCTGATTGTTTGTTTGAGCAGCTTGCTGTGAGACCGTTTGTGGCTGGGAAACAGCAGCAGCTGGAGAAATGGCAGATGTGGACATCACTGCATGGCTTGGTGGAACCGTGCACGCGCCTGCACTGGAGGCAAGGGGCAGTGACGGTGCAAGGGAAGTAACTGCGGCGGTCACCGATAAGGGGACCGAAGCAGGAGTTGCCTCCCTTGGATTGGAAAATCGTGACAAGGGGAGGGGTGCACGCGTATGGGCAAGCGTGTCCCCTAGTGGTCCACCTTCCTCCCTGCACAATGGGAGGGCATCCCTACACGCCACGGTCGCCAAAGGATCCGAGACGGTCGAGGCATGCCGCGTGGGGGGCTCGTGATCCGATGTCACGGCCGCCACCACGGACGCATCGCACGTAGGGCCCAGACTAGTGTGCGGATCCAGAGCAAGTGACTTGCGTTGTTTCCCCAAAGGGTTTGTGCAAAAATCCCTTGAGACTGAGGGCATGGGGAAAGGGATAGAGGAGGTCGACTCGGGTACTGCCGACTGGCAGAGCCGAGAAATCGCGGATCGCGACGAGTCCGATCGCGAATCGAAAAAAGGATTGTGAATGGCACCACTGACCTGTGTATTGGTAAGCAAACCTGTAGAAGTCGCCGGAGGAGGCGTAGTGGGTAGTGGTGGTCTGGAGTCGACCGGAGGTAGCGGAGGAAGTGGGGGTGGCGTAGGGTTGGCGTTGCTGAGAGCGGCAGAGGTAGAGGGCCCAGACTGATCGCGAATCGATTGCGATCGTGCCTTAATTTTAGCCCGATCTCCCAATCGGGCTACATAATTGTGTGACCTGTTTGAAGACATAATCGGACACAAAACAGAAACGCCAAAGAATCGATAGACAGGTAGAAAATGCGAAAAACTTAGCCGTATGAAGTGCACAGGTACAGGTGTCGAGATGGCTGCCGGAAAAAGAGGGCGATAACCAGGGGGACAAAGGGGACGTTACCTACTTCCGGGAGGTTATCGGCCGTAGTTCTCTCATTTTCTCCGCATAGGCGGATAGTAGTTTGCACAGGACAGGAATGTCAGACCCCTGCCGGAGTCTGCACTAGTTGGGTCACGGTTAAGTATGTGTGATTAAATATTGTTTTAAACAAGATGACTGGAAAGAACTGAATTTTTCCTATTTTTATGCCTAATTTGGTGTCAACTGACAAAGTATTTGCAGAGAAAATGTCAATGTTCAAGTTTACCACAGACACACACACACACAGACAACCGAACACCGGGTTAAAACACAGACTCACTTTGTTTACACAAGTGAGTCAAAAAGGGAAACACAGAACACTGAATTGCTAATCCTACAGTGATCTCACACTGACTTCTCCTACTGGTACGCCTGAATGGATGCACCAGTCAATCGACTGAAAAAAGCTTACACAACACCGCATAACATGAAACACTTTCAGCATGACTTTAGTGAATTTATAAACCTTTTTATTGATGAGTACAGACTTTGGTAAAATTGAACAAAACATGATGAAAATCAATAGTATAGAGACAAACTGGCTTATGCAACAAATACACTAAGTTGACACCGCACCGGCACTGTGATGAAATGAGAGGAAAAAAACAAACAAAATCAAACTCCTGATATGCAATCATGAGTTAACTGGAAAGCTTCCAATGACAGGTTCTGTCATTTGCGCAAGGCAAAATCAAGTTGAAACAATGGACATGTCTGCAAATCATCAATCAAATAAAAATGAACAAAAGAACGACTCTGGCCATGTTCACTTCAATTATCAAATTTAAAAGAACCGCTTTCTCAAACACCAACATTTCTTCATCCATCTTTCCTTTGTTCATCGTCATTTAAAGAACAAAACAAAAAACAACAATGTATTTCAACAGTCGCTTAACCAAACATACACACAGTATGCATTCTGATTTAGGTTGTTGTTTGTCCTATCATAAAACAATTTATGTACAAAAATATAATGCCAATGTCTTCAATTTATCTAAAATGATATGACATTCATTCAGAAAAGCTGCTGCTCAAGCCCATGATACATTCAGAAGTTCAGTCAGTTCCTTTCACACAATGAAAAATAAACAGCAGAAAAAGCACCATTGTATACACACTGTTTGGAATACAAATTTGAAATAAAAACATGTTTTGGCCAAACTTGGTCTCAAAACATTTTCCCAAACACACATCTCAACTAAAACCTTGTTTTATGTCAAACCTTGTCTCAAAACATTGTCCTCACAGGCACAAAACATTTCTGGGAATTTTAATTGAACAATGAAGATGAGGTAAGAAAACAGACCCCCCCCCCACCCCCCCCCCCCAAAAAAGAAAAAAAAAGTGAGGTCTGTGGGTCTGGTGGTTGTGGGTTTCACATTCTTGCTGAACATCATGCTGTGTTTTGCATTCTGGTTGAGCACCAGGTTGTTGCACACTCTCTGAGCATCATGCTGTGTTTAAGAACCTTCAACCGGCATTAAGATGTGCACCACATTGTTTGACGCCCCATGAAACTTATCAAAAGCGTAGTATTTCAAAAATGGACATAATATGAAACTTTGTGAGGACTCCAAATTTCAGGCATGAGGTTTAAAATGAATGAAAGAGTCAAAGTAGGGTCCAGGAGCCTGGTTGGTATCATCACAATGCTCAAAATCCTTACCCTCTGAATACTGCCATGGTTTTTTTTTTTCTGGTGGTTTTTTTATTTGTTTGTTTTTTTGTTTGTTTGTTGTTAAAGAACTTGACAGAGCAATATTTCATGGGTGTTTTTTTTTCCATTTCATGAAAGAAATCATCAAAACCAATTAAACTGGGCTGGCAATGGTTGTGCTGTTATGAATAGCATGTGAAGAACTACTGTTTGAGTGTGTGTACGCATGGTGTGTGTACGCATGCATGTGTGCACATTGTGTGGTTGTGTGTGTGTGTGTGTGTGTGTGATTTTTGCAATATTTTAGTCATTTTAGTTTTGTCTGAGGTCACAAAGGGCAGCTCAACATAATAAAACATGATATTCAACTTCTTATCTGGATTACATACTCAACAGGCACATCCAGATTCACTTATAATAATGTACCTGAAACTGAAATATTCAAGATTTTGACTTTAAAACTGAAGGACTGGATCTCAGAAAGAAACTGAGGACTTCCAATCTGACACTTCAACAGTCACATTTTGTGTGTAAAGTCAGCTGATAAAGAATGAATGTCAACTCATAAAACATTGCTCATGTTAGAGATGAAGGTAAAAACAGAAGCAGATCACTCTCACAAAACAAAAACTTAAGAAAGAAAAAAAAAGCAATCTTTGCTTTTACAACACTAAAAAAAATCAGGCGAAGATTACAGTGGATCCCTGTAGTTTTCCATAAGTCCAAAGTATCGCCTTATAGAACACTGTCGGTTGTCCAGAAGACACCCTGTGTCAACATCCATACGGCAATGTCTGTCTGTTGTCCAGAAGACACCCTGTGTCAACATCCATACTGCCATGCAATGTCACAATCAGCAGCAGCAGGCAAGCACAGGATGACCTAACTGGTTCTGCTGCCTTATCCATGCAGTAACACCAAGTGGAATCTCACAGGTAATACATGAAATTGCTCAAGGAAGCTGCAGGAGCTGTATGCAGGGACTGTCCCACCAGGAAGGCCAGTTTGTGGGCGTACATACAGGGAGCAGGAACACGGATGGTTCCCTGAAACACAGGACAGAAACATTCTTTACTTTCAGTTGCATAGCCCAGCGACTAAAGGGGAAAACTTTTATTTTCAGCCATTATAGCTGGGTGACTGACCAGTGACTAAGGAAGGGGAAAACCTTGTTAAAAAAAAACAAAAAAACAACCAATAACAACCAATTAACTAAGGTAGGGGAGGTTGTTTCCCTCCCCCTTCCACCAATTTACAGTCTTCACAAGCCCCTATTTCTCTCTGACCCCACCACTTGTGTATCATGAACAAGTCTTTGATATCCTCATTTCATTATCACAAGTAAGCCTTTGAAGCTTAACATTTGTTAACAGTGGAAATCACATGTTCTGGAGTCCTTGAGCTTACCTGCCAGTTGTAGTACATGTGAGTCAGCTTGTAAGCCAGCCGTTGGTAGTAGTCAGGCAACATTGCCAACTCATCCAGGATGACATTGTAGTGGGTCGGGGTGACTGTGCCCTGACGCACAGACTGAGCCACCAGGAAGAAGTCATACCTGCAACATGACACCAGTCCAACACCTGCTGTACCACACCAATCCATTTACATCAACACCTGTGTCCTATCTGCAGGCAGAACGTTTCAATTAAATACAGAGGAACGCTTCAATTAGATACCAAGGAACACTACAAAAACAAAGTTCTCACAATCAAGCAACATTTTTATGAGAGAAAAAAAAAGAAAAGAAAAAACATGAAGTCTTTAACATGCAATATCTCTGCAATGGATGCAATCATTTCGATCAAAATTTTCAAAAGCAAAACTTTTACACATCTCCTGCCATACATGTAATTACTAAGATAAATTGATATGACTGCTCTATAAAAGAAGACAAAAAAAAAAAAAAAAAAAAAAAAAAAAAAATCAGACACAGGTCTTATCACTAGTCAGTTACAACGTATAATGCCACATGCCCCTCTCCACCTGATGGGTTTAATTCCACTTTTACCACCACCTATGCCACTTCACTTAAACTCAGTACTGCCAGTTAGTTTCCCTGACTTTCCCCAGATGACCTATTTGTATGGGTAAGAAACAAAATTGCCAAAAAAACAAATGTTAGAATTTATGAACTGAAAACTTCCAAACTGGTCAGTAACAAAAGTTAGTTGGGGACAAAGTATAAAACTTTCTCTCTTCTTATGCTATCATACATTGAGATGATGAAAGTATCCATATTTTTTGTTAAAAATCTGCACACGCTGATGACAGAAAATGAATCCAAGAAAGCACGAAGAGTTCGAAACAGATTAAATTCAGAACATTATATAGCCACATAAGGGCCCCATTCACCTAATTCTGTTGTCTGCCTTGTGACTTGATACGAAACTGGGTCAGACGCTATTGTTGATAAGCACTGTTCATGTGAACCAGTCACCGCGAAAATACCTAGCCTGCTTGTGAGCACAGCAAAAAATAAACATTTACTGGTCGCAGTGGAGAGTGGAAGGATCACTCAAGATACTGTCATTATGCCACTCCAAATATTCAAAACTCTCGAAGGCCCCGATCAGGTCCTTTCATCTGAAACGGTTGTGAACAGATTGGGGCTTTTCATCTGAGTTGTTTTGTTCCCCCCCCCCCATTAAATCCAGCCAGGTCTTGGCTTGACTATCACCAATATAACCAGGGCAATTTATGTGAACCCATAAAACATGATAATCCATACAATAAATTCAAACTTTTCCTTACCAGGTGGGTTTGGTTGCCACATCGTCGATGACAGTGCCAGGTCCAGGGTTGACATACCGCCCAGAGCCAGCTCCTGGTCCTGCTCCTGCCCCTCTTCCACGAGGATCCCCTCGACCTTGGCCCCCTTGAGGTGCAGTGTCAAGGAAGAAGCGAGCGTTGGTTCTCTTCTTCACCACCACGAACGACAGTCTGGCTTCGCTACATACAATGCATCATAGTTTTATTACAATTACCAACATAAACGTTTCAAGAACAGCTGAGAGAAAGTCTTGAAATTCTTCAGAGTCAACAAAGCAAACAAACTGACTACCTTCATTCTAATTTCTTGACTTCATTACAGTGTCTCTCCTGAACAGTCAATAACTTGAGTCTCCCCTCTTAAACATGAAAAGGAAATCTTTCTCTTCTTCAACCTCCACTTACTTTACCTTCTCAGCTGTTTTTTAAATTGTTCAGTTTATCATTTTTGTTTAAGAGCGCTGTGTATTCTTCTACCATTAAGGCTTTTTTTTCATACTCTGGTGTTCAAAGCAATGTTGGCTTTATACTATCATCTGTTCCAAATGTACGTCATTCCATAAACTTTGGCCAGAAGTCTCTAGCAATCTTTTCATTTCTGGCTCAGCCAGTCAAAAAAAGGATGGATGTTCTTCAGTGTATACATAAAGGAGATTATATGCTGATCAAATGCTGTTTGAATTGGAACTACCTTGAGGATGTGATAGAGATGGCCTTGTTTCGCTATTTGTCCAAGCTTATCTGCCAATGAATAAGTGATGGACAGTTTGTCATCAGCAACAGAAAATCTGACATTCTGGACCCTTTTCGGCTTTGATGAACCATAATAAAATTTCAATACACATTTTCATGCATAATGTACATGACAACTGCGCCAGACAAGTCCAATCCCTTTGGCAAACTTGTCACTGGCAGACAGGACATTATACACTAAAAGGTTCTTCAAGCAACTCATTGTCAGAATCTATGGTAACACACACACTTGTCTTCAAAAACTCAAATATTTCTCTTGGGGTAATGTAAGGTGGATTCAATTTCTAAAACTCTAGAAAGTCTAAATATGAATGCATAAAGCAAAATAACTGAAAAATTCTGGACCGCAAGTCAAGAAGATACGATTTTGAGGGTAATTCATGGACCTTACACAGTAAGTGGTACAGCCTAAGCACCAATCATTCTCCGAATAAAATTAAGCATCTTTTCAATATGTTATGAACAATCAATGCCATGCATGTGCTGATAATATACATAAAATTCAATAGGTTTTATTTTCCAACAAAAAGGCCATTTGTTTGAAAGCAGATTATGCAAAACGTTGATATCGAGTGTAAAAGCAGCCTTTTTGTGCCAAGTCATCTTTTAAAATTTAATGTTTTAAGACTGAAATCTTTTTTTCCCCCAAAAAGGTGTGGTTTTTTTTTTTTTGTTTTGCAGACTGGTATCATATTATATCCTAGCAGATGTGTCAATGTAACCACATTACAAAGCAGAAGTAGTAGCTATCTGAACTAAAAGACATAAAATGGCTGCTCCATCAGTATCAGACTAAGTGTTAAGTTCTGAGAAGGAGAAAAAAAATCCTAAGACTGTGGAAACTTTTAAATTCATTGACAGCACAGGAATATGTACAACATCCTTACCCAATAGCTTGTTTGATCTGCCCTATCTCATGATCATGGACCAGTTGCAGCTGTCCATCACCCACTCCATCCCTGAAGACGATCACTTTCTCTGGAGGTCTCCCATTCATTCTCGTGTAAGCACGGACGCAAGCTGCACAAACAACATTAAATAAGAGCAAGGAGAACGGGGAGAGCAAGTCTTTACAGCAATGGAAGTACACTCCTTCCCATTTTTCAAAATATAAATGCATACGTTTCCACAGATTCCAGACACAATTCAGCAGGGCAGAACCAGTACACAGATATAACCACTATGGACTGACAGGACAGATAACAGGGAACCTTCTGCCAAGAGACTAGCAAGACTGATAGCAGTCTACATACTGGGTTATGATTAATCCGTTCAACTTTGTACTGGATTTAATTATTTTCACTACATAATGCATCACATGCACCAGAGTCATGGAAAAGAACCAGTGCTATTTTAGTATGCAAACAATACACTGCCTTGCATGTATCAGTGTCCTTTAAAAAAGCAACCAGCCCTATTTATAAAACACATTGCATTGCATAGTTTCCAGTGACAATAACCAGCCCTGTTTAAACATGCTGCATCGAATGCATCCGCATCTTATAAAAATAACCAGCCCTATTTATGCAACATACTGCATCACATGCAATTGCATCAATTACAGATCAAAGACAAGTGCTAGCCCAAGTGACAATATGACAGGCATGAAAGTGTTTGAGCTGAGTGGTGTGGAAAACCTGATGGCTGACAAATATACTGGGATAATCGAAACATTTACAGTGGATCTTTTGACCCAGAAAATGTAGACATTTTTTTTTAGTTTACATAATACTGGTATTAAACCCTTTCGCTGCTGCAGGAGACTTGTGCTGAAAGTTCATCGCAATATGCGACTTTAGTTGACAATGAAGGCTCATGTCAAACAGACTGTTTTTCACATTTCACAAACCTCAGTTGCTAAGAGATGAGATTCTAGAATCATAACTATGGTTCAAAAGGTTATTTGGATGCTAAACTACTTTTTTTTTCTTTTCTTTCTTTTCTTCTTTAAGGCATTCAGAAGGCTCTCCTGAATATAAAAAAAAAGAAAAAGAAAAAGGGGGGGTGGGGGGTGGGGGCGTAAGTGGTGAACAACTGAACTGGTTAAAAGATACAAACTGACTCGTAAAACCACAAACATACTTTTTCCAAAGATATGGAATACTGTAACATAACTCATTTAAAAATAGAGAGATTTGTTTTGAATGCAACTGTGTGTGAGTGAGTGTGTTTTCAATTTTACTCAGAGTACATGCAAGTGTGTTCATGCAGCATTCCTTCAACTAGTCACTGAAAAAAACATGCACACGTGCATTACAGAAAGGGTGGGAAGCCGAAGATGTTGTGCAATACAGTCACATGAGAACAAATTAAGATAATGGTGACTGAGAAATGTATCGATATCCAAATGAGAGAGAAAGTGTGAACTGGGAAAATCCTATCTCTAACAGCTGCAGCCAACTTTCCAGCACAATAGGAAATTAACTTTCCCTCTTAGACTGAAATGAAAAAGTCCAGTGTTGTTCTGACACAAACAAAATCACGTGATAGAGCATCAAGTCTAAAATATGTCACTGGGGAGTGTTTTTCTTACAGAAACATATATAGGCATCCTTCAGTCTCGGAAGACTATGAAGTTGCGCTCTAGGTGTTTATTCTGGTACAGCATCGGGTGTGGCTGGCCAGTCCGACGCGGGAATGACAGTCCCTGTGGCAGAGGGCACAGATGAAGTCTGACGCTGGTCTGTCTGCCTGGGCTGCAGTCTTCCTTCTCATTCTCCTTTCCTCGTGCTGCTGAGCAAGTGTCTCTTCGAACTTGGAAAGACCTTTCTGCACAGTCTGGCTCCAGGCTGACTGTTCGAGGGGTGTTGCTTCCCAGTTTTCTGGTCGATGTTCAAGGCATTTAGGTCCCTCCTGCACACGTCTTTGAATCGCAGCTGTGGTCTGCCTGTGGGACATTTTCCCTGCACAAGTTCTCCGTAGAGGAGGTCTTTAGGGATCTGTCTGTTGTCCATCCGCATGACATGGCCGAGTCAGCGCATACGTCTGTTTCAGCAGCGTGTACATCCTGGTGCATCCAGCTCTTTCCAGGACAGTGTTTGGGACCTTGTCCTGCCAGGTGATGTTCAGAATGTATCGGAGGCTACGCATGTGAAAAGCATTGAGCTTTCGCTCTTGTCGGGCACACTAAGTCCAGGACTCGCTGCCGAGTACTGCTGGCAAACTGTCACAAATAAGTTCATCTGTCCTCCACTATCTCGGATTCCAGCCCATGGTCCTCCCTGCTAGTGACAGCCCCTGTACTTACACGTCATGCAGCTCTGCAGCTGGTTGAGAAGTTCCACATGGGACGTCTGGAAGGTGACGGTGGAGTGGTAACGTGTGTACTCTGAATTGATGGTGGCCACCACACCCCCCACCGACCGGCCCCGGTGGGATGAGTCATGGTAGGTGTCAAACCCAACAATCATTGTATTCTTCATCTGTAACATACAACCAGCACCCATTAGTCCAGACCATGTTCCCAAAGCCGTAAGTTTCTCTCTCACACACACACACACCTGAAAAAACCCAAAAAATTGGGGAGGAGGGGGTTGGGGGGGGGGAAACAACATAGACACATACATGAAAATTATATAGATCGTTGCCAAATCTATCTTAGCACAAATACCAAAATATGGTGACAAGTCATCACCTGTTGCCTGTAGTCTGACCAAGTCACCACCTGTTGCCTGTAGTCTGACGAAGTCACCACCTGTTGCCTATAGTCTAACCAAGCCACCACCTGTTGCCTGTAGTCTAACCAAGTCACCACCTGTTGCCTGTAGTCTGACCAAGTCACCACCTGTTGCCTATAGTCTAACCAAGCCACCACCTGTTGCCTGTAGTCTAACCAAGTCACCAAATGCTGGCCATAGTCTCTGCAAGTCACCAACAGCTGCATGTAGTCTCTTACCAAGTCACCAACTATTGCCCGTGGCAGTCACGACATAGCCAACAGTTGCCAATGGCAGCAAAAATACAAACCCTCAAAAGAAAGGGGGGAAAATTCATGCTGGTGAAGAGAAAAGGTTAGAGTGACTGGAAAGCCAACTCATGCACTGGAAATTACTTACAGGAATGGTGCAGGACCAAACTGTACCACCCATTTTGCAGTTAATCTGGATGGCAATCTTTGTGGCCACAGACATCACACGTTGCTTGTTTGACAGGGTCTTGTCTGTCACCATCTGGGAGGGCACTGCAACCACAGATTACACACCATGATAGTACATCAGTTCATGGCATAGTACACAATGACAGCACATCAGTTCATTGTGAAGTCAGATTACACACAGAGACAGTTCATCAGTTCATAGCATAGTAAAAAAAAAAAAAAAAATTAAAAAAAAACAAAAACAACAACAAGAAGAGAGGCAAGGCCTACAAGACTCACTTGTGATACACTGGAAAAAAAATCCAAGCTTTTAATGTATTGTGTATAATTTCAAAATGTAATATTTAAGATGAAAAAGATCAGTTTAAAGCGAATTAAGTCCCCTAGCATTAATTACAGAGTAATTTCCCTTTTTTACTACCTGCACCAAAACGTTTGCAAAATAAAAAAAACTTCCATGCTTAGCAAAAGAAGTTCCTGTTTGAACAAAAAATGGTAATAATGACTGCTCTTGTTGTTGGGTCAGAATATCAGATCAAAGTGCCAAGTTTAGAGAATACAAAAAATACAAATATAACAGTAAATGCAGTTTGCATATAATTAGGCTTCATTTTTGTGTGTGTGTGTGTGTGTGTGTGTGTGTGTGTGCCTATCCCAGAGGTGCAATATTGTTTTAAACAAGATGACTGGAAAGAACTGAATTTTCCTATTTTTATGCCTAATTTGGTGTCAACTGACAAAGTATTTGCAGAGAAAATGTCAATGTTAAAGTTTACCACGGACACACAGACACCCACACACCGGGTTAAAACATAGACTCACTTTGTTTACACAAGTGAGTCAAAAAATGACATCACATCAATTCTTAACAGTATTAGTTGACACGCATGTCACTGCCGTTCACCCCTGAAGAGCCCCCATGGCTCAGTACAGGCAAGCAGTCAATCCCACACACACTCTACTCCAGACAAACAGGAAACAATGAAAACCAAAAATATGATACCTGGACAATCAATGCAGCAGAACTTTTTTATGGCATCATAACGATCCTTCCTGTTGTTCGGCAGGATGCACACCACCATCCTGGTGTCAGGTGTGACTGTATGCTTCAGCGTGGTCAGATAGGCATCATTGCGATCAGTGTCAATCTGAACTCTGAAAACAAAGAGAAAGTGGTGAGAAACATGTATAAAAGTTTGATTACAAGAATTACCGTCCATATTACAGTTTACAAAGCACATTCACATCATGATCATTAACTCCAAACCAAACACAGCATCTTTTGAAAGGTAGTGTTATTGGGGAATTCTCTGTAGGACTGCCATCTCTGGATGTCTTCGATGAATCAGGGTTGCAGTCCCTAATTGTTATCAATAAACAGTATCTCCATAACTCTTTAACAAGGGATTTCAGGGACAACAAATCCACAAAAGATGAAACGGCCACAATTGCTTTGGAAACACTTCAACACTACATCCTCATGGAGAACTGGAAGAATATGAGAAACATGGGTTATTGAAATTCTATGTTTGTCCCTCTTTTACTGCACTTTTTTTTCTTTTCTTTTTTTTAAAGTTCACCCCCACACCCCCATCTTTTTGTTTGTATTGTTTTGTTGTTGTCTGAATAGCTTGTTTTCAGCTGACCAAAAAGGACTGATGAAATGACACCAGGAAAAGCAATGCCGAATACTGCTTTATTCTTTATCCTTGATCTACTTACGGTGACGGGAATTCATATTTCATGCCCAGGGGAGGGGCAACTTTCGACAGAAGATCAGCCAGCTCTCTGGCTTTTGTCATTGATCGCTGTGGGAAAATCATTATCCAGTTGGTCAAGTCCGCAGCAGACTTCATCACCTTCCCTCGCATGTCTCTTGACCAGTCTGCCTCATTCTGCTTGTAGTTTAGCTGCCAACAAAAGAAACGGGAAATGAAATTGCAGGTTAAGAGAGACATACTTGGACTGTTAGTAAAGACATGCAATAATCACAGGTAAACACAGTGTAGGTACCAGCAGCCTTTTTTTTTCTTTTCTTTTTTCATAAAGAAATGTCAGTTACAACAAGCTTAGATTAGAACTGCAAGTCAAAACAAACACCCCACAGCAAAACAATTATGATTCTATCTATATTAGAACCAAAGTTACAGCCAACTGAAGTTTACTGAAATTGAGCCTTTTTTACACGTCATTTTGAGATTTTGGACAAATCACTGATTTTACATGATCACTGCATGTTTACTAAGCAACACAGAAGGCTAAAAACTAAGGAAAAGAATATTTTGTATATAGTAATTATGCCATTTTTTCCCAGCTATACAAGCTGATAGTTTTCTTGATATTGAGCTCTAAAACCCAAACTGTGTGAATGCAAGAGGGTTCTGGTTCAGTGGCTTTGCAACTGTTTATGATATAAAACTCCCATAAATTTACAGAAAAAGGACTTTAAAAAAAAGGACCCAATAAACATACCATCAACTTGATAAAAAATAAAAAAAAAAAAAGACCAGAAAAGCCCCTGTGTACCCTGATATGTATGTCACACGGTTGTAGAAACTGAAGATCTGCCTGTTATCTACTGCTACCTGATAACAGGACGCACAATATGCGACTAATGGCAGAGCAGTAGGCAAGGTGTGGGAATAACAGCGACTGGTGGAATGAGGTCAATGCAGATATTTTTACCATAAAACTACACAACGTCCATGCATGCAAAGATCACAGCAGAAAAAGACAATCCACACATCAGAAGGATATCTTACCAGAACCTCCCGGCCACGGTCCAGCATGAACAGTTTCTCAACGTCCAGTTGACGGGCAGGGATGTTGACCACCTCCCTTGCCAGGTCCAACTGCCAGCCTTTCAACTCCTGAGCCACAGACGCTTTCCTGCAATCAGACAGTGGTCAGTACTTCAGTATACACACACATTACTCTCTCTATAAGAATGTGAGATGGACAAACAAAAAAGCTTACTGTAGCTGGGGTCCATGGGCAATGCTCTGCTGGGAAGTGTCACCATGTGGGGATATTAGCTCCCCCTAAAAGCCTACAAAAAAATTGTTGGTCGCAACCCAAGAACTGTACAGGAATCACCGCTATTTCATTGTTCTGCATTTTTTCCTTGTGTTTTTTTTTTTTTTTCCACCTGGCATGCACACACACACACAAAGATTTTTAACTCTTGAAATTTACTGAAACAAGCATGGGGTTAGGGGTGGGGAGGGCTAGGGGCTCATCAGGAGATGCCGATGGTGGGGGGGATAAGGGGGCAAAGCCCCTTTAAACTCTGTGAGAACGAGCACTGGTGTGTGAATGTGTCAGAGAGGTGTGAATGTGTAAACAAGGTGTGTGTGTGTGTGTGTGTGTGTGTGTGTGTGTGTGTGTGAGTGCGCATGCTCACGCATGCATGCCTGTGTTTAACTCTTGAGAGTTTACGTGTGCATCACCAATTCCTTCAACTCACGACTATGCAAACACATGCACACACACACAAAGTTACAAAAAGGTTGGAAAGCCAGAAATACAGCCATGAGAACACAAAATGTACAGTTGTTTAAATGAGACAGACTGCACACAACTTTGAAAAAAAATTATAACACTGCAAGCCTATAAAGCAGATGAATCCATGGTATTCCAGCTATAGATCCCAGATCAAAACAACTTTTAAGTTTTACTGTCATGAAATGTACTTCTGCATTATCCAATGCAGTAATTTCAGCACAAAAAAAGCACTGATGTCAAAAGCTACAAATATGTATTGTTGCTGTATGTGTGCAGTGATTCTTGGCTTTTGCTGAATGAACAGTGTCAGCTCTATGTTCCCAGTCCTAGGGACTTGACTGGGATGGAGGCAACACGTGTGTGTAGTGTGTGTGCACGCGTGCATCTGTGCGAGTGCGTGGGCCATTTGTTTTTCAGATGCATTATCACGTGCCGCAGACAGACTGCCTTCTTACAGTATCGGATTTTGATAACTGTGGTCTTGACTTATATTGACCATTTGGTAACCTGTGGCTTCAAACTGTGTGCTTTGATAAGTCACTCTCTCTTCAAATCTCTTCAATGCAGGATTTACAAAGAACACAAAGGAGCACTTCCGTTTTTGATCCAAGTGTGCAATGTGAAAAATTATATGGCGGTGAGTGGTATTTTCAAGTAGTTCTTTCAAACACAACCCTACACCATATTTTCAGCAAAATCAAAATCCAAACCACACAACAAAATTCTAGCCTCTTTTGCACTGTATTCCCAGGCAGTCATGTTAACACAACCAACAGCTTTTTGTTTTACACACACACAGATACAAAGAAAAAAACAAGGCAAATTGGGACATCAGGCATGCCTAATTCAATCACTCCTGAATCGTGACAACAACAAAAACTGCAGTCGTGAGTGAATGGCACTGCAAGAGCAGTTTTGTCGTTTGAGCCATCAACTTTTCACCTAAACAGCACTACAAATATCACTTTAAAAGCAAAGTCATAAAACTGAAGAAGACACATCTGTAATGGATCTTTTCTGTAAGATGAGATGCATGGCTTCCAAAGGAAACATCTGATCCTAACCTGATGCTGAAAGGCAACACAACTGCTCATTTACCAAAATGATCATCCCAAATGGTAACACCATGCCAGCTAAAGGACTGCCAAGCCACAGAGAAACAGGTTTGAGCATCTCTGGCAGTCTCAAAACAAATCACCCCTTTAAACAGATCCCCCCACCCCTCAGTCAAACTGAACAAAGTATACAAAAAATCATACTTAACTTGTGAACTGAACAGGTCTGATATTACCACAAACACTTTTATCGTTTTTAACAAGCAACACATTATTACCAACTCTAGGCATGTTTTTAAAAAATTTTTTAGGCAGGGTGTCCCTAACAAACACAACTTACTCGTGTACAGAGTTTACAAAGTCCTCCAGTCTTCTGACCCGGGATGCTGGGTCAATTCTTGTGTGGGTGGCCACATCTCTCATCAGTGCGTTGTTGGTTCTGTTGGATTCCGTCAAACCTGCAACAGTTCCATGAAGAGGGATTTTCAGGATTATCAGAAAAGGTGGACGACCATTTCAGCTACTACCCTTTTCTACAGCCAGTGGGTAATGACGGAGCACACAGGGGAAAGTGCTGTTTGAAAAGTGATTCAGTTCACAGTCAAAACACTTAACTGATTGGTAGCGAACAATGCCAACAGCTGAGTTCCTTATCACAACAGGAACATCAACAATATCGATAAATTGTCTCATACAAAACTTTTAACCCTGTGGCATGGAGCAAGCATTCCAGTCTTAAGATAAAATCTGTGTTGTGTTTCCCAATACAGAGAGAAGAAAAGATTTCAGGAAAAACAGTACTTTACTGAAAATACTGTTAATACTGTTGTTTATGGTATAGCTTATGCTATATTGTAACACTGAGAATGGTGGGTGAAGCGGGGTATCTCTGCTTAGGCTGGAACGCTGGAACAAGGAATGTAGTAAAATAGCATGTATCGTGAACAAGAGAGGGAGGGAAGGGGGGGTGAGAGAGAGAGAAAGAGAATTATGAAATAACTTGGCAGTCTGTTCATTTCAAGAAGTTTCACCAGCTTATCTCTTTTCAACCTTCAATTTTCCTATTTCCCCATTTTAAGAAGTCGAAAAATACAACATACTGGTAAAAACCAAAAACTGATAATCTAATTCATAACTTTTGTTGCCAGTACTTGGTAAAAAAATAAAATTAATAATAAAAAGAAAAAAAAAGTAACCATCCGTACCAGTGATAAAGCATAACTCTGGCACCAGGTAGATGTTGGGGTTTTCTCCACCGCGCAGATCTTTCTTCTTCGCCCTTGTAACCAGCATTGGCTGTTTCAGGTCATGTATCTCCAAGTTGTAGTGCTAAAGATAGAAGGGGAAAAAATGCATTTACAAATACTCATCATCACTATATGCACAAGTACTTTTTCAAAATCAATGAAAATCAAGGCCAGTTTTATTTTCCTAGGAACAAATCCACTCAATAAAAATCATGAACTGTGTAATTTGGGTTTTTTTTGGGGGGGTGGGGGTTGTCTGTAACAAACATACTTAAACCTTCCGGTCTTTTCCACAAATGACAATGGTTCACTCCTATGTTTAACTGATTAAAAAACTACTTTTCATTATCTTATGAAATGAGAATAGTAAAATTCTTATCACTTGACCATAACCCTCTTTATCAAAAAATAACAAAACTGGTTATTTTATTCGAACAGAAAACTGATAAGCTTTATCCTCATTGTTAGCAGGTCTGTAAGATCACAGCAAAAACAAAATGAAATGAAGAAATAAATGTAATGAAATAAAACAAAACAGAGGTGGCAGGAGGGAGGGGACAATTTCAGACACGTACAGTAATTTAAGTTGATTGAAAACACACACTTGCACATGAACAGTGCAACAAATTACACTTGCAAGTCCAGAAATAAACCAACGAAAATAAGCTCTGCAACCAAAGGATGGAAGCAACAATGGTCTTTGTTTCCATCTTACATCTGTTCCTCATGTCATATGCCTGCCAATAAAATGACAAAATAATATTCATTAAATACCTAAAGTAATTTGCTGAAACTGCCCAATAAAGCTTTGAAGGAAACCGTGGAAAACAAACTTTGGCCATGGTTTTGCACCTTTTTAAATATTTTTAATTCTCAGTTTGAAATTATTCAAGAAAACCAAAGTTTGCTGTGTGCTTGTTTTATGCTCTCACACCCCACCCTCCCCTCCCAGATGTATTTACTCCATGGATTTGCACTGATCGCAGGAATGGCCTCTGGAACTTTTCGAAAAGGCAGTATCTCTTGCCCAATTAAAATTCACCGCAAACTGAAACATTCACTCACCCTGGATGACTAATAGAGAAATATTACTAATTAAACTGAAAGTGAAACGTCTTGCACCACAGCCATGCCGAACTTGATGGCCAGCTTGACAATACTCAAGTTCATTATATTTATAAACACAGTAACTTATGCACTCAGTGGACCAAAAGTGTCAAATGTACTGACCGACAGGTAGTAGTTGACAAAGGAGATCATGTTGTTGTTCCTCTCGAACAAGTCAGTGACCCTTTTATCCCAGTCAATGTCGTCAACAGTGTATGTTTTGTTGTTGTACCTAAATCACACACACATGCAAAAAATTACATTTTACATCATACCACGGAATTGTGTAAAATTTAAGAAAGCACCCTTCATCAAAAACAGAAATAAAGGCAGATTTAAAGAACAGTCTTTTGCAACACCGAAAATTTTCACATCTGCCAAATTTCTGGATAAAACAACTCTACAGCACCTTGCCACTGGTAACAACATGTGAAAAGCCAACATCTAAGTTCTTCAAAATTTCCAGTCTTCAAAGCAAAAACAAAATGATTTTATTTTATGAAGAGAAAGTCAAACCTTGACAGTTATTCAACTCTGACTCCTGAAACTATTTCCATTTATTGCAAATAAAAAAATCAAGCTCTAATAAAAAAAAATTATTTAAAAAAATCATGATAAAAAAAAAATTCCATAAAAGGAAAAAAATCATAAAAATCAAAATATGCTCAAAAGTATTTTTCTTGAAGAATTCAAAACGCAATAATTACATGTTCAATGTTGACAGGAATAAGAATCGGGAAATGTCTAGAAACACATTTTTTGGGGGGAAAAAAAAAAAAAAAAGATTTAAGTACATTTATCTTATGGGTAGAGATGGTGCTTTAATATAATTTGCAAATGTGTTATACACAAACCAATAACAGTTGTGCTGTTTTCCTTTATCACACATTAACACCCTACATAAACACACATACAAACTCCTGACCACCAACATAAACACTACTATACAATATAGTACAAAAGCTATATATATATATATTTCCATTTGAAATTTTCATCTTATGGCTTCATAGTGAACTGAAAACCCCAAAATAAAGTTTTCAAGCAAAATATTGGGATTTTTCAACACCCACTTCCAAAACTATCGTATCTCCCCATCTGTCCATGTACTCTATAGCATTATTATAATCTTCAGGATAACCAGAAATCACTTAGGATGATGAACATTACTTCCATTTTCTATCACTTTCAAGTTTCAAGTTTTAACTCTCTCCGGACCAAGGAATGCGTGAGCATTCCTACATAAAATGTATTCAGTTTCAGATGATGGAATGGAATAGCATTTTCAAGAAATAAAAATCCATCACGCGCTGTACACTGATTTCGTGATCAGCCAAGCAGAGTGCGCTATTCTGGGGGTCACTCCACAATCGAATGGTATGACTGGCCAGCCTGCCATGTGTGGCCTGTCTCGCACACTCTGACAAAGTCAATGACCGGTCGTCTGCTAGCGTGCCAGCCTGTTAGCAAAGCGGGCTCTTCTCAAATGTTGTGGAACAAACAAGGCAGCGACGGCAATGTTTTAGTGTTGCCGAAGTACTTGAAATGCTACAAACTGAAGGGTCGGACATTGAAGAGGTGGATGATGACGAAGAAGTGAATTTAATGCAGAAAGCAAGCATGGGTATGGTGATTCGGGGTGAAAAATTGGCATTATTTTCTACATATGGCAAAACTGTAAAAATAAGATGAGAAATTTGATTTATATATATATATATATGTAATAGCTCAACATGTAATAAACCAGTTCTGGAAGTTTCATTTTCTTACTCTGTATTTTGTATTTTTTGTAATTTTTTCCCAAACCCTTACAAATGGGCCATCTGTGGGGAAAAGAAAGGGAGAAAACTTGTCCTGAGTGACTTAATTATCCTTTCACTCCAACTGGAGTATGGAGGATCACTGCAAAATAACCTTTTCATGCCCAGAACAAACATTTCCAAACACACAACAATGTCACATAAAAGTTGAGAAAACACAAATGTCTTAACTCCCAGAAGTATAGCTAGGCAACATTTGCAAATCTAATCTTCTTTCTTACAGCTAAAATGACTTTTTTGCCTCCTTTGAGCATATTACAAAAATTAAAAACCGATTCTGGAGACAAATAGTCATTGTGGCGATTGTGCAGCAAATCAAACAAAATTCTAGCCTCTTTTTCTGCACTGTACATCCTAGAACCAATGTTGACACACTCAACAACTCTGTTATACAATACATAAAAGTCTGCATCAAAGTAGAGCTGAAGCTCGAGATACTGTTTCAAATACGCTAAAAGGCAGTTGCCATTTTCAAGTAAACAAGTATACTTGTGTGACCAACTGGACTGTTGATAATGCAGTTATCCCTAAACAGCGGATATATATATATACCTGCAGCTGGGAGTGAAAGCCTCAAAGGGGTCAGTCTTATTTTTTCTTCTAACTCATTCCAACCAAACTCAATTTGCACCCTTTGGAACCCCCCCCCCCCCCCCAAAAAAAAACAAACAAAAAAACATAAGTAATCTAATATTCATGTTTTAAAATACAACCAGATTTAACTTCATTACAAATTCTTCAATTTTTTAAATCCGTATAAGCCCTGTTTTAGGACACGCTTGCTGGAAATTTTTCTGCATGCATGTTGAACATGTGTCTGTTCCCATTTCTAAATATATTTACCTGGTCATCACAATAGCTCCAATGATCTCTTTCTCAATCCTCTTCTGAGTAAGTCTTTCATCACCCCTACACTCTTGTTGAATTCTGCTCATGTGATCCAGCACCGTCTGTTGTCTCAGGATTTTGTGGGCAACATCAATGTCCAACAGAATATCCGATTCATAACGCAGAATGGACGTCTGAAATCCTGACATCACTTCAAGTCTGAAACAGGAGAAAAGATAAATATAGCACCATCACACACATCAACAATGCGGGACTTATGTGTGATACATATTTAATCCAATACACAAATTATGGAATCCGAATCTTTAAACAAAAAAGCAAAGCCTTCATGATTCACATATAAATCTTATTGTACAACAAAACCAATGCAATGATTTTAACAGCTTTGCCAGTGGAGTGGAAGGGCGAGGTGGAGGTGGATGCAGCCATTCAGTACATTGCTCTCTTGGACTGACTACACAGGTCTCACTGGCCATCGACTGCCTAACACAAACGGGTAGGCACTTATTTTTTTCCTGCAGAAAACAGAGGTTCCATTTATGACAAAAACCTAAAAACGGAAATCCATCTCAGGACGGAGTTGCACCCATGACATTGTGTGAATAATAAATCATACATTTTAATACCATACACAAAAAGTGTTGTGTATGTGTTGGGGGAGGCAGGGGTGCGGGGAGGGGAGGGGGACCCCCCACACACAAACGATACTAATCTGCAACAATCAACTAGAAAACAACACAACTTACCCATGTTCTCTCACTGTCAGTGTCTGACGTGTGTTAAAGTGGTGGCGGTTGATCTGCTGCAGTTCCATCATAGTCATGATCCTGAAAGTGCAAAATGTCTTTTTCAATTAATATTTTTCCAAAAGAATTAGTATAATGCAAACAGTCTGCACTAATGCTGATATGGATTTTGTACGGCAATAATCCAAAATTAGTTTCTATTACAATATACATACATGTTCAAGCAAAACTGTTCTGAATAACAATTGAGTCTTCCTCACAGAGACAAAGAGACCAGAGACTGCTGGGTTTTTTGTTGTTTTTTTTGTCTGTCTGTTCCTGTTTTGTTTTTTCACATAAGCAGCAAAATGGAAATTAAATCATCAAGTTTGTATCGTACACTGATCATTGAATAAAATAGAAAAGATAGTGCTTATGTTCATTTTTGTCTTTTGAAACTATTTATCTAAGGCCCTTTGCAACTGGATTCATACTGATGCAGAGTGAAACTGATCAAGAGGTGAATACTTTAGAAATCATTCTGCCCTGCAAAGAACTCTCATATTAGGGTGCCTTAGTGCATCCCTAGCATGAGAGTGAACACCGTAGCCGCACCTCCATGCCACGTTAATGTGGGTGTTCCTCAGTCAAGGGACACGGGACAGGGTGGACACGACGCAAGTCTTGACGAAAGTGGCACGGGCATGGACTGGTCAGGCTGGAGAGCCATAAAACCTCCTAGGAGATGGAAACTGATTTTAAAATCCCCCAGCTATGGGTGAAATAGCACCCCCGACTGGGCACATCCACCCTTACGGAAGTTCGTCCAACGAAGACAGAGGACAGGTAGATATGCCCATCACCCACCATCGACAGACACCCCAGCTGCCTGGACAACTACGAGGGCATGAGCATGGATGCAAAAGATGCTGCGGCCATCCAGGACAGAACGAGGGGCGAACCACACCATAGCTTGTGGACCTCGGCTGCTGGTCACCCAACGAAGTCAGCGTGGAATCTGACTATGCTCCAGCATAGTGTGGGAACTCCGGTAGGGGCAACGAGTCCACACACAACCCTAAAAATGATCATGCCTCAGAAAAAACAAATGGGTATTTCGATGTGGTGCCATCCCCGTGGACCTATGCCAGGCAGGGACGGTGCCGGGCCCTCTGCCTCAAAAGGGCCCACCTCAGCGACTGGCGGCTCTGCGGACCTGGGACAGGGGAAAGCAGAGTAGAGCTACTGGTCACACCTCTCTACCAACGACAGCCTTAAGAGTGGTACAGTGGAACGCGGAGGGGATCCAGAAAAAGAAACCAGAGCTGCAGGCCTTCCTGAGAGACAACAAAGTGGATATCATCTGCATCCAGGAAACCCACCTATCAAAAGACCGCAGATTCTTTGTTAGAGGATACGTTATCTTCAGACGAGATAGACCGACTGGACTCAAAGGAGTTTTAACCCTCATAAAACAAGGCATCCCGGCAGTTCTGACAGCCCAATCAGCAGAAGGGGAACTTGAATTTATCACCATCAGAACATTCATGAAGGGCGAAAAACTCTACATCACGAACTGCTACAGTTCATCAAGCACAAGGCTACACCTCCACACCCTCCAGCTGTTTTCAGAGAAACAGCTCATCACAGGTGACTTCAATGGCCACTCACCCGCATGGGGTTATGAGACCACTGACTCCAGAGGAGAGGAGATCCGCATGGGGGTACGAGACCACTGACTCCAGAGGAGAGGTGATCCGCATGGGGGTATGAGACTACTGACTCCAGAGGAGAGGAGATCCAGGACTGGATGACGGACAACCAGTTGATACTGATCAACAAGCCTCAGGATAAGCCATCCTACTACTCCAGAGCCTGGAAAAAAACATCCACCCCCGACCTTGCCCTTGCCACGGAAGACATCCAGAAGCGGGTCATTAGTCGTCAACAGCCAGCTTGGTGGAAGTGACCACCTACCCATCACTCTCCACATCTGACATGAAGACCACTAAAGAATACCGTAGAAAGAGAGCCAGTGGAATTTTAAAAGGGCAAAATGGACAGACTACCAGCTCCATGTAGAGACCCTCTGTAACATCACCTTCACAGAGGACGTCAATCGGAACACAAAGCTTTTGACAGAAGCCATTCTCGGTAAAGCCAAGAAATCCATCCCCCGTGGATTCAGGAAGGACTACAAACCCTACTGGTCCAAAACACTGGCCAATCTCCATCAGAAGCTGTCCATGGCCAGAGAAAGCATGGAACTAAACCCCAACACTGAGACAACCACCACTGACCAGGCACAATGAGCTGAAAGAGGAGTTCAACACCACCAAAGTCAGGGAACTCCAACAAAGCTGGCATGACAAGACATCATCGCTCAGCCTGGAAAGCAGCACAGGGTAACTATGGTGACTCGTCAAGACCCTCAACAAGGACGCCACATCCACTCGTGGTACAACAGTACTGGAAGAAGATGGCAGTTTCCACACTGGGAAAAGTGCAGAAAATCTTGCCGACGCCTTTAGAAACGAAAGCATAATAAAGGTCCCACCACAAAGAAGGAAAGAAGTTGAGCGCCAACTTCAGAATCAGACTCAGCTGCAGACCATCACGTCCCCAACCATGACCTCAAACTTTACCATGGCAGAACTCAACGATGCAATCAAGAAGCTCCAGAACAAGAAAGCCCCAGGCAAAGACGGAGTCTGCAACGAAATGATCAATCATCTTGGGCCATCTGCTAGACAGAAGCTACTTGAGCTCTTTAACCAGTCGTGGAACACTGGTATCTTCCCATCAGCATGGAAGGAAGCCACCATCATCCCTATTCTGAAAAAGGAGAAAAACCCCAAGAACAAGAACAGCTACAGGCCCATCAGCTTGCTCAGCTGCCTCGGCAAGACTCTCGAGCGCATGGTCAACAAACGACTGATGTGGCACCTGGAAACCAACAACCTGATCACCAAAGAACAGACGGCCTTCAGGAAAAATAGAAACACCAAAGACCAGCTCATCCACCTGGCACAGTCAATAGAGAACGCCTTCCAGGAGAAGAAGAAAGTCATCGCCACATTCATAGACCTATCCAAGACCTTTGATAAGGTGTGGAAACTAGGCCTCCTCCTGAAGCTATCGACTATGGGAGTGACAGGGCATATGTTCAACTGGGTCAAAAGCTTCCTGAGCCACAGAACAGCAAGTCAAGCTCAATGGCAGCCTGAGTCACAATATCACCATCAGGGAAGGAGGGAGGCGTCATCTCTCCCACCCTCTTTGTCGTCTTCATCAACGACATCACACAATGCCTGACCACCCACATTTCCTGAGCCCTGCATGCTGATGACTTTGCAATGTGGAATAACACACAGTCCACCTCAACAGCAACAGTCAGGATGCAAGACGCCCTGAACACCTCAAAATGGGTGCAGGACTGGTGTGTCACCATCAACAGTCTCAAGACAGTGGCCACTTGTTTCTCCCTTTCCACCACTACTGAGAACATCAAACTGACGGTCAACAACCAGCAAATTCCACAAGAAGACACACCAACCTACCTTGGTGTCAAACTGGACAGGATACTATCATGGAACCCGCACATCAAAGAGACAGAAAAGAGGGCTACAAAAAGGCTGTCCCTCATGAAGAAACTAGCGGGCACCAAATGGGGAGCCAACAACACCATTCTCAAACAGGTATATACAAACATCCACCCAGTAATGGAATACAGATCATCAGCCTGAGTCACTGCTGCACAAACCAACACAAGCAGGCTGGCCAAAGTGCAAAACACAAGCATGCGGCTCATCACTGGGGGACTGAAAACCACTCCCATCATCACCCTTGAAGCAACCACAGGACTCGCTCCCCTGGACACCAGACGAGAAGAGAAAGTTCTCATACAGCATGAAAAACTCCAAAGACTTCCCTCACACCCAGCCCACCAACAGCTGCAAGAACTGACCAAAAACAGACTGAAGAGAAGCAGCTTCAACCACCTGGCAAAAGAACTGCTGAGAACCCACAGCGACATCCTCCCCAGCACCCCTGAAGAATGAGAGCCTCTCCAAGATGCCGAAGAATGGAATCTTCAGCAGGACAGCGTGTTCTACGCTACAGACATGCCAGGAGTGACCAGCAAAGGAGACCAGCCAGACTACATGCTGAAGACCCTCACGCTGGAGATGCTGCACGCAAAGTACGACGCCTCAGTGTGGACTCGCATCTACACTGACGGATCTGCTGATGCAGCCACCAAGAATGGAGGAAGTGGAATCTACATCAGTCACCCAGATGGCCACACCTCTACACACTCTCTGCCTGCGGGTGGACGCTCGTCAAACTACTGGGCTAAACTTACTGCTCTATGAGAAGCTGCCAGACTGATCAATGCAGACCAACACCCGCCTGAACACGTCTTTCTGAAAGACTGCAGATCAACCATCCAAAACTGTGGTCTGGCAGGAAACGAGGAGGCGGACAGACTGGCCAAGTCTGGCAGCAGACTGGAGCAAACCAGCCAGTCTCATACAGGGAGGCAAAAACCCTGGTCAAACGAAAATTCAAAAACATATTCCAGCAACAACATCTGGTCATGCCTCACCTGCAGCGATTCCAGCAGACAATCATATTCCAACTACGCACGGGGCACTGCCGCCTGCGAGACCACATGTACCGAATAAAGCTGTCACACTCCTGACTGCCCGTGTAAAACAGGCCCACAAACCCCGGAGCAAATCCTGCAGTCCTGCCCCCTGTACCAAGATGCACGGACACAGCAGTGGCCCTATGGAGCCACACTGGCAGAAAAGCTCTGGGGCACCAAAGACCAAGACCACCACCTTCATCTCCAGCATAGGACTGCAAGTCTGAGACCATGATCACAGGGAACGCAGAAGAAGAAGCCTGCTCCTGCCATCCACAGGAGTGGCTGTGCTTCAGCAGAAATCCACTGAAAAAAGAAGTTACGTATTTGCGCATTAGTTGGCCTATAAATACAGAAAATGAATTGTTCAAATTCATGAGACCATTATGACCTTTGCTCTTGATCCCAAGGAAAAGGGTATTCCCATCTTACAATCTGTAACCAATGCACCATTCTGGCAAATCACTACTCACTTCCTCCAGATGATGTTCAAGACCTGAAGGGTTGCTGGATTGATGTTCACAAGTTCACATGTGAACTTCAAAGTGATCTTGATTTGGGCATTGTCAGCCCTTCTGTTAGAATGCACCACAGTCTCCTGAAAACACATGAAAACTTAAAATGATCAGTTCTACTATAAGTTGAGTTCACATCAAGTTAACTGGTACATGAAAAGTCACTATTCTCAAAGCTACTTTACTATGGGGTCTACATATGATAATGATAATTCAGTATTATGTAGCGCTGAATCTTGTGTAGAGACAAATCAAAGTGCTTTCAAACCAGTCATTCACATGCATGCATAACGCTACACTTGAGCGACTGAACATAAAGAAGAGGCAGGGGAAGGCGGCTATGTTGAAAAAAGGTAGGTTTCAAGGCCAGACTTGAAAGAGCTGAATGTGGAGACCTGACGAAGTGAGAGAGGAAGTTCATTCCAAAAGCAAGGTCCACAGACAGAGAAAGAACAGCGGACAACAGTGGACATGGACCAACACTTTCAAAACAGCTCTTCAGCTTTTGTTTTAAAGATGTCTTCCGCAAACTATAGAGCATGGCCTTCCCAACTTTTTCCAGAAAATGGACGTTCCATTTTTTATGAGAATCGATAAAAAATATTAGAAATCAAGAAACAAACTTTGAGGCAAGGTGGCAGATGGAAGAGTTGTACATCATATTCATTATAGTCAGTATCCTCTGAACATTTGTAAGCAATAAGCATATCAGTGGTGCAGTCAGTGTGGTCAATCCAGATTCTTTAACAGTGGAAACAGAATTGTCATACTGTCTTAAAAGCAATTCAATGAACAATTTCCCCCCCATAATAATGCCACCTCCAAATCTTATTGGAAAAAAAAAAACCGGTCACAGTCCAGAAATGCAGTAATGTATAAGGCTCGCACTGAACCTTGGAGGAAAGAAAGTAAAATTGTCATGATCTGGAAATAAGGTTTAACCTGTAAGACTTGCACTTGTGAAACTGGAAATGCGCAGAAAAGATCTTAGTAGTTCGCATTTATAAACATTTTTATGACACACACCCATGATCAATCGGTAAACCCTGATCACATGCTGTTTACACACATGAGCTATCTATACACAAAACCGACACACTGAATAGAAAACCAACTGAATACCAAGTGCTTGTGAGCTGCTGTATTTATTAAACATTTAAACTTGTGCGCTAAACTGTCTTCACTCTAATGAACTTTCTGATAACAGGTGTTGTAGACATTGCTGGTTACACTGTATTATATCGTCACAAACCTTCATGCACAATTCTGTTATGTCTTTCAACCTAAAACCATCATTTCTTGTTTTCTTCATACAAACATCTTTTTTACATCTAAGTTCATGCTAACATAATTCCAAGTGATGATATAACACACCTGCAGCATAAAATTTGCAGTTTTTCCAAACTGAAGCAAAACAGTTAAGAGAAAAAAGAATTTCACATTAATGTATTTTAGAAATGCAGATTTTTTTTATTTTAAAGTTGCCAAAAAACAAAAACTGCTTACATCATCAGGCAGTCGGGTTGGCAGAAAGAGAAGCATCCCATCAAAGGCTCTGATAGGGCCAATGATATCACCATGGGTGTAGAGGAGGCCTTTCTTCACCCTTTTACCCTCAACTGGTGGGGTGAAGTTCACATGATACTGGTAAATTGTCCATTGTTGTGGAACCCTCAATTTGAAGAAATTGCCTCTCAAAGCAATAGACCTTCCCGCTTTTCCTGTTAAAGAAGCAAAACAGTTATTCACTACCTTCAACCATTCTAGCTCACTTCCCTTAACAATTCATTTTAATAAAGTACATGCACGAAGTAAAATACTTGAAGATGGATGTAACACTGAACATATGGAGAGGATTTTTGTGTTGGTTTTTGGGGGGTGTTGTTTTTAGGGGGAAGGGGCTGGGGGTTTTACCTTCACAGCAAACATGCATACTGGGCTCAACATTAACAGTTGCCTGACTGCCCAGGCAAACCAAGCCCTTACTGAATTTTCCAGACTAGACAAGCATATTTCTTAACACTTGCATGTAATTCAGGGTTTCTCCTGATCCTGATCGTCAGATATTCTCTGTCTGATCATCAGATATTTGGAGTCATGACTTTGATAAGCATAATCAAGATTTGGTGTACAGCTGTAAGGTGACAAGACAAAATTGCTATTTGGACAGCCAATACAGCCATCAGTAACAAAGTACCCAGATCCACTGAGTAAAATGACTCAAATCACCACACACCAGGGCCTGACATTAACTTTTCTTCCCACTTGCCCAGTCGGGCAAGTGACTGGAAAATTCACACAAAGTACACACACACAAAGTAGTCAAACCCTTTTCTTTAACTGATGTTTGTTTTGTTGGGTTTCACCAAAGATAACTGTTGTTTTCAACAGTCTCACTTGACAAAAACTGCCTTTGGCATGTTTTTGCAGTTGACTGTCAGCCACAGAAATTATTTCTTTTTTAACCTCCACTGCAAACAGCAACATGCAGAGTTAAAAAGAAAAGCCAGCATTTGTACTGTGAGACAATCACGGTCAGGATTTGACAGATCCAAGTGATTCTGTTAGATGGGGTCAACAGTTACTGTTTCTCACTTGCCTGGTATGGCAACTCCGTTGAAAATTCACTTGCCAGGATGGCCACACCAGGATGGGTTTCAGTTGTTCTCACCCGGCATCAGAGAGAGTGTGTGTGTGTGTGTGTGTGTGTGTGTGTGTGTGTGTGTGTGAGTGAAAGGGGATGGTGAAGGGTCACAGTTCCAGAGAGGGAAGGTGGTACAGCTGTTCTTCTACATGGAGGTTGCTTAGCAACGGAGCTTTCCACAATGTCCTCTGATATGTGTGGATCCCCTCAGCAAAACCGGACTTTTGACCTCTACCCTGCTTCCATCCTTTCTACTATTCCCAGTCTGACCATGTAAAAAAAAAAAGGGGGGAGGGGGGTGACTGGGTTGGCGGTCTGGGGGGGCTAAGGACAATTAAGTCTGCTATATGGGAGGTGTCTGGAGGAGGGGTCAAAGAGAAGTTAGGGGGTTGGGGGGTGAAGGAATGAGATGGGGGGTGGGAGTGGGGGTGGGGGGGGTGGGGATTGTGGAGGTCATGTCTGTGTTGACTTGGTTTAACCCGGAGAGCGCGATGAGCCACGATCGTGGCTTTCCCGGTGAAGTGCGATGGGCCACTATGCTCGGCAGCCTTCGTAAAACTGCCTCGTTCTGGTGTTACTGCCTCCCTGCTTGTGTTTGCACAAACTTTGACGAGTTTATAAGTCCAGATCTTCGTATTTTTTGTAAACAATGAGTGACACTGAAGTTGACAAAGCTCAGGAAATGAGTGACCTTATCACTAGTGATGATTCATTTGCTGACAGGGATTCTGGTGAAAACGGCTTTGTTATTTTGACACTTGGGCATGCTGGCTTGCTTGTTGTTCATTCTGTTTTGTGTCTCCAGCCACAAAAACTGGGGGGTGGGTGATGGGGGTGGGGAGGGGTGGTAAAGTGGGTTAGGCATGGGTCTACTGCGATTTCTTGACCAAATCAAGCTAGAAAACTGGAAATTATTTTGATTTAAAGCATTCTTGCTGCTTTTGAAAGCAACATGAGCTAAAAGAAAACATTTATTTCTGTTTTTGCCTGTGATTGCATAAAGTATTGTAGATGTGTGCGTGCGTGGCGTCGGTGGGTGTGTCTCAAACAAATAATACAGTGCTTATAATTTCATTGTTTCAGTTATATTCATTTCATGATTCTGCAGCCAGAACATTTTCTGCACAGTTTAATGCCAATTTTGAGATTTTGACTCAGTAAAAGATGTGAAAATACCTATAAACATTGTGGATGACGTTTTCGGAAAACAAGTTTGCAAAATTTGTTGTTTATATCCTGTGGAATATCTCCAACTACTTACAAGGTACAGCCTTTTTCTTACTTTTATCTGATTCTTCATTCACTCTACTTTCCAAAAATGTATAGGTTTACCTATTTATTCTTACTGATAAGCATACAGATGCCCCAAATCAGAGCACAGGTAGCGGAGGCAAACTATCCCTTTGTTTTAAGCATGATTTCTGTAAGTATATTTTATTATATCCAGCACTTTGAGGGTTAAGTTATGATTCTACAGAATGGCTGTTTCCTTTATGATTTACCAACTTGACCTTTACACTGAGATGCCAGGGAGAGAGAGTGACAGAGACAGAGAGAAAGAGAGGCTGAATGAGACGGAAAGACAGGCAGATCACAGTCAAAGAAATGGATGGGAGGGGAGGGTGGTGAAGGGATAGTGCTGCAGTGGTTTTGACAACCTTGCCAGTGGAGGGGTGAGGTGTTGGCGGAGGAAGAGTGGGTTGGGGGGGAGGAAGATGGGCACAGCCCATGAAGGTTGCCCTCTTGGACTGGCTACAGACAGGCCTGGTTGGCAGTTATGTAACCCGTCGCCACCCCAGCAGCAGTGAAAACTCCTCACTTTGGCCAAAACATTTTTTTCTTTCCTCACAAGTTATACTGAAATCTATTTTCGTGTAAGTCAAAATGATGTACAAATTACCCCAAAATGGTACTGGTAAACAGGTCTGTCATAGAAACAAACTCTGTTGGGTTTTTTTGTTTTGTTTTGTTCGTTTGCTTGTTTAAAATGGAACGACAGAGTACGTTGCGACGTGATTTTTTTTAGTTGTGATGTGATGGGTGGAAGATGAACTACGCAATAAGAATTACCATTGGCTCTCCAAAAATAGCAACCAATGGCAAATCACCTTTTAGAGCTGTATGATAGCTCTCTTTTTCTGGTGACCACTTGTCACAGACTTAAAACATCGTCTGCTAGAGGAAGAGTGTCAGACGATCGGTGTCTTGAACGTGACGGACATTTTTGAAAACAAAACATGCTAATCTTGGAAAATATAGCAAGTTCGGTGAGGGCAATACTTGCCCGACACGATGATCTACTTGCCCCAGGCAGTCGGGCAACCGTTAATGTCGAGCCCTGCACACAAAACAAACTTATCCCACATTTCTTGTGCATCCCCTCACTCCCTTCCACCCAACCTTTCCCTTTTTCTTACACAATCTCCTATTCTATTCTTACTCCTTTATTGGTGTGAACATCAATGGCAGAAGGGATGTTGTCATGGAGTAATAGGGTTCACCGCCCCCCACCCATCACCCATATGGTAGACACACTTGCAACATTATTGGATTCTTGATAAACTGATATTTTTTTCAGCAACTTACCTTTTTTTGTTTCCACATGAGTAGGTCTGTACGACAAATCATCGTATGGATTGCGTCGTGGTGGTCGATCACCTCCCGGTCCACCTTCACGCCCTGGTCTGCCTCCATTACCTCCACGCCCTGGCCCACCTCCAACACCTGCTCCAACTCCACGGCCTGGTCCAACTCCACCTTCTCCACTGCCTCCTATTCCTGTACCTGCCAATTTGCGGGCAGCCTCTTCCACCTCCTTGCTGTCCCCAGGTCTTCGGGAAGTGCCTCTGCGAGTCGCACGCCCACTCCCTCCTACCGCCCCTTCTGGTGGAAAGTCACTAACCACCACTGCTGGCTGTGGTGCTGGTTGGGGTGGCGGTGGCTGTGGCTGTGGCTGTGGGGGTCCACGAGAGGGTGGGGGACCCCAAGCTGATGGTACTTGAGAGGGTGGGGGTCCTGCTCCCACCGGCTGTTAACAGGTAACCTCCTCTTATTACAACCATCATACTGTTTCACATGAAACAATTTCTCAAAGTTATCTTAAAAAAAAAAAAATAAAAAAAAAAAAAAGAAAGTTTTTGAGGTTGTTTGTTCAAGGCAGCACAGGACTACAGCAACAAGTGTAATGCTTTAAACAGAATATGACATTAGGACTCAAGACTTGTATCCTCCCATTGTCAGTCTGCAACACAAACCACTTCACCACAGCTACTAGTTCAATTTTTATAAATTCATGTAAGTGTAGTGACCCTTTTCCCTGGATATGACTTCTTTTAAAACCATTCCCACTCATTCAGTCTTGTGGCGATTTCCTATCAAAATCCCACCGGAAGGGAAATAACTCTGCACAACATTTACATACACTTTACAAAAATATATTCAATCACCTTTAATCAGGACATAGATGAAAAAAATCACACAGATTATTTTGTAAGAAATACACAAGTCCAGAGTGATAATTTCAAACAGAACTTTAAAAAAAAAAGTAGGATTTCCTTTTTTTTTTTTTCATTTCTGTGAACCATGGTTTCATTTACAACCAACAAAAGATAAAACTCAGTACATTTTTTTTCACCCACACCATCTCAAAAGTTTCATCAACATTGTACAAAGATATGATTGTCAAACTGTTTGTGCTTTCTTTTTTTTTTCCATGTCTTTTTTCAGGTAAAAAAAAAAAAAAGGGTTCATCTGGTCAGGAAGCAGGAACACTGAAAAAGAACTGTGAAAAAAAGACCAATAAATGCAGCCTAATGTTCTGCCAGTGTTGTCTGTTGTGTGTGCATGCTACTGTGTATCTGTGTGCACTTTCTGGATGATTTCCTGGTGGAACTGAACAAAGCACTGTCCCTTGCACAGATGCACTTTGCAGACAAGGCACCCGAACATGCTCTTGACACCATGTCCCTTCTCAGTCTGCACTTTTGCCTTCTGGCAAATAAAGCAGTTTCTTTTGGTGCTGGGAATCCGTTGAATGGTGTACGTCAAAAGCTGTGAAGCGGTCACTCCTGCCCGAGAGATGGCCTGGGGAGCTGCATGGGGGCAGCTGATGTTTGCCTCAGACAGTCTTCTTCACAGCCAGACAAAGTCTACCAGATGAAGTCCTTTTCTGGAGGGTGAAGGCTGGTGGGTCATCTTCCAGATGATGAATGAATTCACCATTTGCCACCTGCAGCAGCCGCCAGCACAGGTACCGCCACCATTTGATGGAGGGTTGTCCCACAGGGTAGTACAAGACATACTGGTCGAAGAGGTCTACACCAAACATGCTTTGGTTGTAGACCAGGACTGGAACCGGAACCGTCACTTTCCTCTTTCCACCAGGCGCTCTCCTCTCTACTTCCCCCATCACTGGTTCCGCATTGGTTGACAAGAAGGCAAGTGGCCTCTTGTTTTTCCAAAGAGCTGCAACCATGTTGCCATCTTGCCGAAACTGCACGTCGCCACATTTCATCTTTTTGGCAGCTGTGGCATTGAGCGCCTTGGGCCAACCGGATCTATTCAGCCGAACAATGGAGTACATGTATGTCTTCCTCTTCTCCAGATCTTGGGACAGTTTCACTGATGAAAAATAGTTGTCGAAGAAGATGTGACGTCCAGTGTCCAGGAAGCGCTCTGCCATCTTCATCACCACATGGTACCCCAGGCCATATAGCATTGGTTCTGCGACAGCCCCCTGGTACACATCAAAGTTGAGAAGGTATCCTGTCCTGGGATCAGCAGCACACCAGACCTTGATACCCCAGGGATTTGGTTTTCCTGGAAACAAAAAGCATGAAATATATGTATTTCTTCTGTTAGTTCTAACAATACCAGCTGCCTGAAAAAAAATTTTTTTTTTTGTTCTTTTTTTTTTGGTTAGTTCTGATTTTGCCCATCTTGTCAGCAGACTGAAGTGGAATGATCCTGGAAAAAAATATTTTCACTATGAGTATGAGTATCATTTTCTGATAAAACACACACACACACTCACACATACACACAAACTCACTGACACGCGCATGTGCGCATTCACACTCACTCACTCTCACACTGACACACACTTTCATGTTCTATACACACCTTTGATGTACTGCTTGAAGGAAAGACGACCATTGAACTTGATCATGGCCTCGTCGATAGAGATGTCCATGCCTGGGTTGTAGTGGGTGCGGCTGTTGTTTGACACCAGATCCAGTAGAGGTCGAACCTTGAGTAGGGGGTCATAGCCTGGTTCACCTCTGGGCACAACATTTTGTTTGTTGTTCAAGTGAAAGTATTTTGAGAGCTTCTGAAATCTTCCTTTGCTCATAACATCTGCCACAGCGGAATTCCTCAGCATTGGATTTGTTGACCAGTACATTGACAGGTCTGGAAGTTTTACGATTCCAAAAAGAAACTGGATATAAATGAATATTTTCATCTCTTCAGCAGTGGTCTCCTTTTTTTTCTTGTTTTTCCTTGGCATACTCATTGGTCTGTACTGCTATCAGACCAAGAAGTCTCCGGAATCAACAATGAAAAATAATCGAAGAGCGTGGCATCCACTGGCAAATTGTGTGACACACCGATTTCCAGCTTGTACTCTTCGTCCAGTTTTTGAAAAGTTCCATGTGCGTTCACATCCTTTGTTACTGTTGACCAGTTCGCTGTCACAGTCTTCTTTATTTTTTGTCTTTTTTTTTTTTTTTTTCGCCTGGCTTGAACCAGAAACAACTGGTAATTCAAAAATATCACTGTGATCACCATTCTCATCTTCTGCATCTTCCGACGATGAGTCTGATTGTAACTGACGAAGAAGTTCACTGTTCACCAACAGGTTCAGATCGGCATCAGAGTCAGAATCATATTTCACCATCTCACTGCATTCGAACCCTTCAAAATCACTTTCATCATCATCTGTGTGGCCCATAACGCTGTACCACCACTCACGGTTGTTTTCTGCTGCCATTTTCCATTGATGACTGACTGAATTTTCCACAATTTAAAAAAAATCGTAGCTCAGAAACTACTGCACCGATCAACACGCTGTAAATTGCAAATGGCAGTTTTAGAACGGAAGTCTCGCGTCAGATCTCGCTCATTTGCATAAAAGTAAAGGCTTATGGGATATCGAACCGAGAAAATGATGACCCGAATCCGGTTTCAGTGGGTTCTCACGAGTCTTCCAGGATTCTCAAAGCGGAAACACGGTGGGTGGCAGCAGGTCTTCCGAGTGGGATAGGGTTAAAAAAATAAGCATCCATCACTCATACAATCTACAATATAGTTCAGTAATCTTACCCTATCACCTGGCCTTGCAATGGGATTTTCTGATTCTCTGAAGCCCCGTCCTCTTGCTTTTTGGCCTCGTCCTCGACCTCTTGCCCTGCCTCGACCAGGATTTGGATTTTCCTGGTCCGCCATGTCAACATCTGGAATTTCTGTGGGAAGAAATATGAAAAAAGCACACATCAGTTTCAAGAGATACAGCTAAATTTTACTGTAATATATATATATATATATATATATTGCTTAACCCTTTCACTCCCCTATTTGTGATTTTTGCAAATAATCACCAAACTCTAAAAACAAATCAGAAAAAATCAAAAACTTGCGCTTAAAAGTATGTAAAAATATATTGAACATTGCTAAAGAAAAATGGAGTACATAATTTATTGACAGGATGCAATAACTCACAATAAGGGAAAGATAATTCAAATTTTCACATGTAAAAGTAAAATACCCAAAATATTTTGAAAAAAAAAAGAAGAAAATTTAATTTACAGGTGGAAAATGTGCTGTTAGCAAATGTGTTAGACATAATCAAGTGCAGTTATGTTGTTTCCTCCACTGTCATGTTTTAATATAAACACTATACATAAGCACTCACATATACACACCCTGCCACCCAAAAACCCATGAACACTATCACACAATATTACTACACAAGAGCTCACTGTTAACAAATTTCAGCTGGAAGCTTTCACAGTATTTAATAGTAAATGAAAACACCAAAATGGTTTCAAGCTAAAATATTTGTTAGTTATTTAGCTGTTTGTTATCACAGCTGCTTAATGTATTAATGGCACTTGTTTTATACATTTGAAGATTATGGTTATCACAAACTAATAAATTGAAACATCCCCTCATCTTGCTGTAAGAAAATATTCACTGGATCCCCTTCCCCACCCATGCAACCCCTCCCCACAAAAGTGGACAACAGCAGTTCAGTAGACAAGTGTTCCATGCATCGCTGTGCATTTGGATTTGATTCATTACTTATAATCTGTTAAGGCACCCCAAAGGGATGTGTTCTATCCCCACTGTTGTACTTGCTATTCACACATGACTGTGCAACTCAAAATGAATGTAACACCATGGTCAAGTTTGCCAACGATACAACTCTAGATGGGCTGATTATGAACAGTGATGAGTCAAAATATAAGTACATGAACTTGTCAGCTAGTGTGATCAAAACAGCTTAGAACTCAACGTATCAAAAACCAAAGAATTAATTCTAGATTTCAGGAAGACCAGATCTGACCCCTTACGACTTGTCATTGAAGACAAGCAAGTAGAGATCATCAGCGACTTTAAATTTCTCGGACTGACCATTTCCAACGATTTAAAATAGAAAAATACACAAAAAATTGTCAAGAAAGCACAACAGCGCTTGTACTTTCTTCGGCGCTTCAAAAAGTTTGGAATTAAAAAAGAAATCATGGTTGATTTCTACCGAGCAGTCACTGAAAGTGTGCTAAACTTTGCTATTACTGTTTGGTACAGAAACATTTCCAAGGCAGAAGTTGCAGCCCTTAACAAAATCGTAAAAACTGCCACCAAGATTACCGCAGCTGATCTACATTCTCTAGAAGACATATCACAAGCGGCTACTCAAAGAAGCAAAATCAATCAGCCAGGACGAATCACACCGGGGACAAAGGGGAGGTTACCTACTTCCGGGAGGTTATCGGCCGTAGCTACTTTTGTTTTCTCCACATAGGCGGATAGTAATTTGCGCAGGACAGGAATGTCAGACCCCTGCCGGAGTCTGCACTAGTGGGTCATGGTTAAGTATGTGTAACCAGCTTTTGGGATTTTCGAGATGCTCCCATCTGGTCGACATTTGTATAAGGATGAAAACCAATCGCTTCACCAATAGCTTTTTCCCCAAAGCAGTCAATGTCCTGTCTCTCGAACAAATCCAGTGTGATAAATAGCATTGTGCAACCAACAACCATCTACCTGAATATCTAGTCATCAGCCCATCCACATGTAATATGCAGCTTCTGTTCAAACGTGTGTGTGTGCGTGTGCAGTGCGTGCATGGTGAGTATGCAGGTTTTTATACTGATATGCACTTGTCTTATTTCTACTGTATCTGTGTTTGTGTATGATTTTCGATTATGTTGTTCGTATCTTGTTATGTACTATTCCCTCACCCCCCCCCTTCCCCCCAACCCCCCTCATGGTCACGACACTTGGTCACATCAACATGACCCATGTCAGTGAAGTCTCGTGGCGGAAAAATGTGGACGAATTCTAGCACGCGTTCTGAGTCAATACAAGGAACTTCAAATGGAACTCCGCGAATATGGACTAAAAATTATACCGAACTGCAGTTGTTGTTTTCTGTTTTTGTCTGGGGTGGGGATGTTCATCAAATTTTCGGTGCCTAAATTTTAGAAATGGGCCGGAATTGTTTGTGACATATATCTGCCCGCCATGTATCTGTCCGCCATATTGCCTGCCACAATTTCGCGAGTTTTGTCCAGCCGCTTCCTCGTAATGTTTTCGCCGTTCGTCATCCCACCTTGCCTCCTAACGTTCACGCGAATAAAAGAAAAACGAAAAAAAAATCACAAATTATCATCTGCTTTCTCAAAAAAACTTTTTCTTTTCTTCCCATAAAACGAGCTGGCTTCGCATTCACCGGAATCAGATACTGCAACAAGATAAACATCTCATGGTCTTCATCTTTGACGTGCGAAGAACACCTTTATCCTTAATATTTTTATTCTAAATTGAAACCTGAGTATCATGTCCTATGCATGGACTCAATTCTGATAACTGACATGCTTTGGAGAAAGAACAAAAATCGAAATTCATGTTGTACCTCTGTCCTCTCGATTCTCGTATAGCTCCCTCCAACGACCTGCAGAAATGCCCCACGCACGGAAACGGTTTGACCATGTGACCAAAGAATCATCTGATTGGCTGAACTTCAGTCCAATCGTCATACACACAGTTTCAGTTTCGGTTTCAATGAATCGTCCATGGCAGATACAAAAATGGTCCAAATGCAAGCAACAAAACCGTTATCTTTACGATCCAATAGAATAAATCATACTGATTATGTTGTTGTAAAGTTTATCGCTATAGAGGGGCGGGAATATCGGTAGATTTTGATTTCTAATAATTATTTTTCACGATTCTGGCCGTCGCAAGGAGTCGCAAGGCGAGAGCATATTAAGGCGGTTATGCAAGCGCGGACCGCAAGTCGCTCGGCAGCGTTTAGCGCGGTACAGTACATGTGACTGACTGCTACCGCGCTGATGCTGTCCTATACCTCTATCCATTGGGCACTGCAGCAAATGACAGATACCGTACAGAAAGTAAGAGAATTATTTGGGGTAAAAAGGAAACAAACATTTTTAATTTTCGTGTATTTTATACTAAATTGGTAGAAGACGCAAATTTGCTTTTATGAATGTTTTACAGTTTCTTACCAGTCATGACATTTCATAGCGGAAAATGAAAACAGTATCATACTGACTGCAAAGGTGAATCTACGATGGCAATATGGGACCATTTAGTTCGAAAGTGCAATAGTTTTTTGACATTTTACGCAAAGCACAAGAAATACTTCAGGCTCTGCTTAATGATGTGTAGAATATATATACATTAATACGTTTTAACCAGGTTTGTTTAAATAAATATTGATGGAGCACTGTCCAGAATTAATTCAGAAAGTATGGGAGGCAGGTGATCGCAAAATCGACCAACATCATGTCTAGATGTGAAAAGAACGGTATGAAAAACATATTTTTCTTTGGAAATGAACCAGTACTTGTAAATGTGAATCCTGGTGCAGCAGACACGTCAATTTAGTGTCGGAAAGAGAATGCATTTGGCTGGAGTATGAAGGTGGCAAAATGAAGTGCATCAAATAGCCATGAAGAGCAAAGACTAACTGGAAGATAAAAATGGGTCGGTCTCCAGAACATTGTTGGAAATGGGGGTCTCTCAGTCTGATTCAATATAGTCATGTGTTTACAATGATAATTCTTCTCTCTCTCTCTCTCTCTCTCTCTCTCTCTCTCTCTCCCCCCCCCCTCTCTCTCTCTCTCTCTCTCTTTCAGGATTGCAACTGAATAAAGAAATATCTGCAACAATTTTGTGAGAATCTGTTTTGTTCTTTTGTCTTAAATATGTTGTAAACCGCTATTAAAAACACTCAAAATTTCGGCGCCATTTTGTGACATGGCAATGTGTCTGAACATGAAGTGGTCAGAAATAAATAAGTACAAACCTTATCAAAATCGAGTCCATAAATACCTGGTCTATATTTTATTTGTTGTAATTATAAAACATCGATCATCAATAAAAATGCTATCTTAAGTTTGAAATATTACGCAAAAAACTAGTGTGACAGACGTAAACAACCGGTTCCACTTGACATGTTTTTCATTCATTCAAAGGCAAGCACATTCTTGATTTCACAACACTCGTTCTTTACTTGCAACAGGTGGTCAACACAGCTATCTTCGACAGCACATACACTCATTTTCTGGTAAAAATGACTATTCAACTAATCAAAATACATATGACGTCGCATATTGATTTTCGGTTCCTCTTTTCTGTGTTACTTCTGTACATGTAAACGTCCCAATAAACTGAATATACATGTAAACAAAATTAAAACTATTTTCACATAAATCATGCAGATTCATCGCGGGAAAGCGTAAATCTGTTTGAAAAACACCCTTCAATCGTGTGTTTGAACACAGATTCAGAGAATGTGGTGTTTTCAACAGTGTGTGAAATTTACAAGTGTTACACGGAAATCTCCAATACTGAATATTCATTCGCACCAAATGGTTGATATATTGTTTGAAAATAAATGTGTATGTTAATTTCGTTGTTGTTATGGTTTGTTTATGCAGTTTTCTCTCATCCGATTAAGTTTAGACACAGTCACTGTTTCTGACACATGGCGAGATTCGGTGGTATTCAGATACAGCCTAAGATTTCGAAACAAGTTTACTCATGTTGACTGATAAGACTGCTTTCAGTTCAATACTTGTTGCATCAAAACTCAAAGTAGAAAATCACCCCTTTTAATTACCTTGACTCTGGCTTATGCTGTCTGGTGAAATTTTATCACGAAATGATGTATGATGTTGCTCACTCATTCTTCTTCTTCTTCTGCGTTCGTGGGCTGCAACTCCCACATTCACTCGCATGTACACGAGTGGGCTTTTACGTGCATGACCGTTTTTACCCCGCCATGTAGGCAGCCATACTCCGCTTTCGGGGGTGTTGCTCACTCAAATTTTAATCTAAATTCCCTAGTCCAGAAGTGTCAAAGAGTGGAAAGTGGTTCGCATTCTAAACATCACATTTACCTGATAAGAATCATGTAATAAAAATTAACCAACAGATGAACAGATAAATGAAATAAACCAAATTTTAAGGCCAGTCCTTGAGAGCATACCACTTTCTGTTATCCCTAGTGGAGTGATGGCCTAGAGGTAACGCGTCCGCCTAGGAAGTGAGCCGAAGAATCTGAGTGCGCTGGTTCCAGTCACGGCTCAGCCGCCGATATTTTCTCCCCCTCCACTAGACCCTGAGTGGTGGTCTGGACGCTAGTCATTCGGATGAGACGATAAACCGAGGTCCCGTGTGCAGCATGCACTTGGCGCACGTAAAAGAACCCACGGCAACAAAAGGGTTGTTCCTGGCAAAATTCTGTAGAAAAATCCATTTCGATAAGAAAAACAAATAAAACTGCACGCAGGGGGGGGGGGGGGGGGGGAGGGGGGGGGGGGTGGCGCTGTAGTGTAGCGACGCGCTCTCCCTGGGGAGAGCAGCCCGAATTTCACACAGAGAAATCTGTTGTGACAAAAATACAATACAATAAAATACCATCTTCTACCATTTTCTGAGGTCACATGCTATTTTGTGGCTGTGGACAGCTCGTTATTTCTCAGTTACTGGCAGTTCGACTGATGACCCCATCCACCTACTGTCCTATACAGCTCCACCGTTAGCTTTTTAATCTCCTCAGTCAGTAACTGACACCCCAAATCCCAACCCCCGCATCCAATCCCTCGCTCATTCTCTTCTTCTTCTTCTTCTTCTTCGCGTGTGGAAGGTACCAAGAATCTGGACAAAGACCTGACATGGAAAAAAAAAAGGCTGAAAAAAAATAATATATATATATATATTACTTGGATGTTTACGTCTCTACCTGGTCCAATCCATATAATAACAGTCCCTGTTTAGGAAAATACACCCTACCGGCACAGTTAATGATATGTATGTTCCTTTTTTTCTTTTTTCTTTTTAATTTTTTTTTTAGATCAGTGGGCCCAGCCCCACGCGCATTCAACAACACGGTAGGAGTCGGGGTGAAGGAGTGAAGGTTGGGAATTCAGCGATTGCGCTGCCGGATAGTTTGCCTCGATGACTCGTTGATTTTGGCTAGTTTAGTAATATTTCTGTCAGAAAAAAAAGTGACCGAATCTTAAAAATAGTTGCAAGAAAAGTTTGGTGGTGGTGGTGGTGGCGGTGGCTTTTGTTGTTGTGTTGTTTTTTTTTTTCTTTTTGGCCGTTTGTCGTTGTTGTTGTTGTTGTTCTTCTTCTTCGTGATCATGATTTCTCGCACTATCGCCTGCAAAAAATCTAAGAAAATCTACGGTAATGTCAGATAAGAACAGGAAAATAAAATGAAGAAAAATAAATAGGTTGAGATGGAAGGAACATAATACTTGATGCTGCTGCTTCCAGTGTCAATCGCGAGGGCAGCCTCCGTCGTGCTTAACTCTTTCCATACGAACGGCGAAAAAGACGAGGATGACACCGTTTCACTGCAATTAACATGATCATCAAACTATCACAAGCGGAAGGCTCTTATACTGAACAGGTGTATGTAGAGAACCAATACTGCATTTCTGACGACGGAAGCAAAAGGTTTGGTCATTCAGACATCCAGTGGAAGTCCGAGGCGGTATTGGTCCTGAGTGAGTTAATTTCTACTCTCCGTGCAGTTCAACCTGTTTCGTCAGTACAGTTTCACTCACGATCGTACGTTTTGCATTGAATTGTTAGCAATGAATTAGTGTTTCCGAGACAATGAAACACACTTAAAACTGTCAATTACAAAGTAAGTTACTGAAATGTAATAACAGTTATCTTGCGTCTGGATAGACGCCATGAAAGCCGGGTGGCACAGAAGAGAGACCCTGGTGATGTGTTGGACAATGGTGAACGTCTATGACCGACGCGCTTTCAAAGTTTCTTTCGCTGAAAAAATTACGATACCAAACTTTCTTGAGATTTTTTTGAGTGCCAAAAATGGAAACACGAACGGTCATCAACTGAGATACGTGTGTAATCTGCAGTAACGACAAGCCATTATTCTGTGTTGTTCTTTTTTTCTTTTTTTTTCTTCTCAAAAACTAATTAGTCAGTTAGTCATTTAGTTAGTTAGTTTGTTTGTTTGTTTGTTCGTTGTATCTGTTTGTTACTCATTTATCGATTTATTGATTTATTCGCTTATTCTTTTGTCAGTTTGTCATTGCGAATTGTCTGTAATTCAGTTGTTTTGTTTTTACCGTCGCATTTCAATTATCTTTTTTTATGGGGATATTTCAAACAAGTGTGCGTGTGTGTGTGTGTGTGTGTGTGTGTGTGTGTGTGTGTGTGTGTGTGTGTGTGAGAGAGAGAGAGAGAGAAGCTAATAGTTACTTTGAATTTCTAAGTAAAATATCACTAAATGCGCATGCGGCACACACACACTCTCTCTCTCACTCACACACACTCTCTCTCTCTCACTCACACACACACACACTCTCTCTCTCACTCACACACTCTCTCTCTCTAGAAGCCATGCTGCACGTTGGGATTCAGTCTGCCATTCCACGACCACTGACGTGTCATTCCCCGTGTCAGTTGATGCACTTGCTCAATAACAGTGTCAGAAGAAAGACCAGCCCAGAACTGATCACCTCCGCGGATGACCTTCTTCAAATTTGTTGTTGGTATACATTTCAGTGTTGGTTTGTTCAAGCTGCACCATATCTTGTAGGCACAGCTGGATTGACTTTGTGTACAGATTCACGGTGACCAGCTGAAACCAGAAAAAGTATCACCTCCTGCAACGTACTCAGATGTAGATGTCTGTTTCCTTTCCTCTGTGCCTTCAGAAAATGTCATAAAATATCTATGAGATGCGTTTATTGCAACCACAAGGCAGCTGTGGGTTGTTGTTTCAGTTCATCTTTCTTTGCATCCAACCTGTCAGATATTCTGGAGATAAGATGCGTGTTTCCCTCAGGGTCATGAGCCACAGGTTTGCCTTCCATGCGAGAATCATACAAAGGCAGTCCAAGACCAAGATTTTCATCTAAAACTTGTCCTACGAAGTCCGTGTGATCAGTAGTATTTGACTAGAAAGTGGTACTTGAATTTTGAACTTCACTTTGAACATGTTGATCTACTGGTTCTAAATAATGACCTTCTGGAACAAGATATAGATTCAGTGTAGTTGGCAGCTTGACACCAAATGTCTTAGTAGTCACAGGGTGCGTGCAAGCAAGAGTCCACTAAAAAAAAATGTCCTCTCACTGCTCGTGTCACTGCTTTGCCTTGCATCATGTGCATGGCAGTGTTTGGAGCATAGGACAACTCCAGCAACCCACCGCCCTCCATCAACCGTCCAGTGCAGCCTGAGAAGCTCCTTTCAACATAGAAAGCACCACTGAAGGCGCAGCACCATCGACTTCATATGACTCAGTGGTTGGAAGGCTCATTTGCAAGAATGATGTCCTTGGCTTTCCACCAGAGTAGTTGATCCAGAGCCAGTATAGGTGTTGAGTTGTGTGGCCTCTTTTGTCACAATGATGAAAATTAATGCATGGTGGAATAGAGACAGGTCATGTCACTTGGATTGAGATCAGTCGATCATGGGCAGGAAGTGAACACCAGAGATGCCACAGTGACTGCCCGTGTGAACAGTTTGCATCATACCTGACCAACCAGGCCTTGAGGTACGAAGTGGCCAAGAAACTTCCCACATGAAGTCAGCTTGTCATTATGGGTCATGTGTTTTCAGTTAAATTGTCTGATGTCACTGAACCAGAGACTGTCCAAGCTACTGCTTCTGTTTTGGTAATAAGATGTCACAATGCGAGCTTTTTCTTTAGACCTGGTCAGTGTTGACTTCTAATCTTGGAACTGTTTTCATCAACTTGCCGCAAGGTATATTTACAGCAATGATACCCATTTCATGAAAAGTATTGTGGCTATCCAGCGTACAGGTGTTGTGATCAACACTGTCTGGTGTATATATATATATATATATATATATATATATATATATATATATATATATATATATATATATATCAGAAATGATTGACTCTTCTCGAACTGAACTGATGAAAAAGTTGCACACCCAGTCCTAACTGCAGTGGGGGGCCAGTATAGCTCTTGGACGAGCTGCCTTCCCAATAGAAAGGCACTGTTTTATCTGCATGTTTTCCTTCTTTTCCTCTGGGTCTGTCTGACCATGACCGCACAGACTTGTAAACAGATCCATCTGTTCACAAGTCCATGCCCTCTATTATCTCCCCTCCGACATCCCCCCCCCCCTCCCTTTTCCCGCATTCAGGCCTCACCCTCCTCCCTCATTCCTTTATTAGCAAGACAACCCACAACCCAGCTGTTATCTCTCTTATCTTCGTACATCCTCTCTTTCTCTTCCCATCCCTTCCCCTCTTCTGCAGTAAGTGACCAACTCTGTGGTTAAACTCGCGTTGCACCATATTCTGAACGTTGTTTCTGCCGCTTTTCCGTTTCTAGTTTCTGCGCTTAGTTGGTGAATCAGCTCTCACCTCAGGGTATTATATTTGCAATACTCGGCTTCCGGTTCTACACAGTGAGTTTTGAAAGGGGTAGAGTGGGTGGGAGATGGGGGAGGCCGAAGGGAGGAAAACGTTGGTCAGGGGCAGGGTGGAGTGGAGGGGGGATGTGGGGGGTAGGGCGTGAACAGAGGACGGGAAAGTAGGACAGAGGTGGGTTCTTAAACAGAGACTTAACTGTTTATGTCTGTGGGTCAAACATGTGGCTGAAAGCAGTGTGTAGGGTGCAGAGACCACACTTTATCCACAGGCACATGACACACACACACACACGAACACACACACGCACACACACACCATGCACTAACATGTATTATATGTTAGCATAAATCTCAGTGGAACGCCGCACACCTAAAGTGAAACGCTGGAAACATTCACATATGGTCACACACACACACACACACGCACGCATGCACGCACGCGCGCACACAGACACACACACACACTGGAACACGACAGACACTGACACCTATAATGAGCAAAATAGTAGTAGATTAATTTGATAAAGACAACTGCTCTGTCATGGATGCACCAATCAACACAAATTTGCTCCAACCAACGATTTCGACCATAATTATGCTTGTCTTGAACAGCTGCCATTTTGTCCAAACTTTGGCGGGAAACGAGCGCGCACGTGCGAAACCTTGGGTCAAGGTCACTACTACTCCATGCATTGGACGAAACAGCCGACACGGCATGAATCGTTCCATGTGGAACGAAGCAGGGTAGAGATGGCACTGCGCTCTTGACGACACGCTGTTTTTGAAGGCGGGGTGCAGGGGGAAGGGAGTGGGAGGGTGTAGTGAGGTGGGCTTGATATGAAATAAAAGGCGGGATGCACGGCATCCATTACTGTTTTGTGTGTGGTCATGAGTTTTAAGAAGAGATTAATTTTTTTTTTTAAGGGATTACATGTATCTTGATAATAAATTATTGAATTTATTGGCGTGATATATGTTGTGTGCGTGCGCGCGCGCCTGTTGTGTGTGTGTGTTCGTTCTTTAGTTTAACGTCTTTTCACTGTAAGTGATATTAGACGAGGGTACTGTGTACGCATGCGAGTAAGTGGATGTGTGTGTGTGTGTGTCACAGTGTATGTGTGTGTGTGTGTGTGCGAGCGCGCGATTTGTTTTGCGTCGGTGCCGTGCTCACTGGCACTCGGAATCGCAGAGAATTCGTGTAGGCTCTCATCTTTGGAAGCAGCGTGATACACTTGGTGGTTAGGTTGGCAGATCAGGAACTCGGGAATAGGGAACGTCCCACTAGACCGAGGGTTCACTAGTCCGTGGGTTCACTAGTCCGAGGGTTCACTAGCCCTCGGGAATAGGGGGATCATTTGTCACTGAGCATTGCACCTCACAGGCGCTTGAGTTTGTTTACTCGTATAATCATGTAGGCCGTATATAGTGATCGGCTCTGGAGAGTCAATTAAATCGTCACCTTTGTTTATGGATTACAGGAATCAGTATTTCTATTCTTCATTAAAGTAAAACCCCTGCATTTACAGCAGGAATTGTAAATCGTGGCCTCAGTGCTGGATTAAAGTGTATGGTGTGTTTTTTTCAGATTCAGTTTCAACTGACTCAGTGTTCACTGATTACCACTGTGCTGAACAGATTTTATACTGAGTTTATAATTGCAAAGCCGGGGGAACAGAACTGCCCTGCTTGTGTTACTTTTAGTGCAACAACGCGACAACACTGAACTTTAACAACAAGTGAAAACATAAAAAAAATCCGAGTCACACTACTTTTTAAAGAACCGCGGCGGCATACGCAGGCCCGGGTTCGCTGTTAAATTTCAATAACAATACAAAGTTATAGCTCTTGTCTATTATCGCGGCAGTTTGGATAGGTCACTTCCACATAATTAATTAATCACTTTCCAGACAACACTCTCCTGTACTCTTCATTCTTCTGGTGAGTCTTGTGTGTGGTCAGTGTTGGTGCATAGCCACTGACACACATGATAAAAATGGTAATTAAAAATCATATAAGAAAGACACAGCTTTCATGACTTAAGTATAATCCTCACTGATGAAAAAGAGCCCTGGCTATCTGTGGATAGTGAAATCGGTTACCTCCATGCACACCACGTCAAACGTGCATGGTAAAAAAAAAAAATAAAAAAAAAATTTAAATATTTTTTAAAGAACTGAAAAAAAAGAAAAAGAAAAACGGTCCGCTCTGCTTATGTTGACAGAGCATGATTGACATATTTACCATCTGGGCACCGGGGCACAGGCTGTTATCACTTGTCGGTTGTGTGTGTGTGTGTGTGTGTCACGATGTGTGTGCGTGTGTGTGTGTGTGTTGCGTGCGTGTGTATGCATGCGCATGTGCGCGCGTGATTTATTTCTATTGTTTATTTTATTTTATTTTATTTTATCTTATCTTATTTTATATTTTGTGTATTTTGTTTTTCAATCCTCACCGACAGATGACAGTAAAATGCACTCTGGGCTCCGCCACAGCCGGCACCGGGTCCGCCCTCCCCCCCACCAGGACCTCCTCCCTCACAAACACCACCCTCCCCCACGGCACAGCCGCCAAGACACAGACAGCACCCACAGCAAGCAGGATGCCTGGCCAGCACTTCGCAGGCCGCATATAATATTGTAATCCCAGCGAAGTTTGCGACCGCAGTAACTAGCGTCTGTATGATGTTCGTCCTTCAGGTTCGAAGATGACGTAACACATGGCTTCAAATATCAGATGCCGGTGCCTCAGTGTGGGTCCGGAGGTGACTGCAGCAACTAACAGGCTGTGCTTCTACATCGTCATCAATACTATTCAGCTCAGTGGTCTATATACTAGCCCAGTGGAAGCGGGAAAACTTTCCCCACACACTGAGCAATGACTTCTACTCCATGAGAGGACGCCACCTCAAAATCATGGTTATAGAGTGTCCGTGCTCGCTGTCAGGGCTAACATAATCAGTTCATGAACTCGAATTCCCACCCGCAAAGTAACCCCTTCCACTACTTGCAGGTTAGTGGATCTCACGGCTAAATTTTTTTTATTTTTTTTTATCAGTGATGCAAACCTTCCTCAACCACAACTACAAACGGCAACTGCACAGGAAGTGAAGAGCACGCTGTACTTGCGGATGAGCCACTTGACTGAGTTGGCCATCCGGCGCCGAGCTGTGCAAGTGTTATCCACGAACTTATAAATAAATAAATGAATATCCGTCCGTGGTGTTATCTCGTACGGCATCAGTGCTGCCATGGCTGCGTATGTGAGAGAGAAACAGAGACACTGAGACAGAAAAAGAGAGAAACACACACACACACACACAGATATATATATATATATATATATATATATACATATACAGAGAGAGAGAGAGCGTAACAGAGAGAGAGAGGGACAGACTGACCGGCACACACACACAAAAATAGAGAGAGAGGTTAGTGTAGTGATGCTCGATCAACTCACTCACTCAGACGTATGCTGTATCTCTCGCTTCACCCATGGTGTTCTCAAGGGCAGGCGACGTCAGTAAACCTCAAGCTGTTATCTCAGCTGACAACCAAACTGAACACAAACAGGATGCGGGGCCATTGTTTTCAGCTATGGCTACAGTTACACAAGAGAGAGAGATTATATATTCTCTCGTGTCAAATCACATGACTGTTTAATGATGTTCCTGCTAACTACACACCACAGTTTATTTTAACTTTCTAAATAAGACAGTACCTCTCTTGCACACATTGGCTACTGACGTGTATGAATACTTTGGACGCATTGGACACATTGACCCCCACTTGCTGCCAAGCACTGTTGAAGTTTGCTTTCTGATAACGTGAAGCATCTGTGGCCCCTTACGTAACACTAACTACCATGGTATAGAGTGAGTTATTATAAACACGATAATGCATACATTTGCAGATTTAATCAATTTTCAAAAAAAAAGTAAAGTGTTCACAGAAATAAATCTAGGTAAGACTTGGATTTAAACAGATTTCGTGCACACTGATACGGACAATGACAAAGATCTGGCATTTGAGTCACACTATGAATATGTGATGAATACTAGTTTACGTGAGGCAAAACACTCCATTCCGAGTTCCAGAGCGAAACATTTGCCTCTGCTTATGTTGATTGACATGCTTACCACATGGGCATCCAGGCTGGTATTCAGTTGTGTGTGTGTGTTAAGTTTAACGTCTTTTCACTGTTTAGCGATATACTCTAATTTCTACTGTATCTGTGTTTGTGTATGATTTTCGATTTTTGTTCGTACTTTGTTATGTACTATCCCCCCCCCCCCCCCCCCCCCCCAATATTCCTTGTGACCCCGGTACACTTGGTAATAAAGACATATTCTATTCTATATTAGACGGGCACAAAAAAAAAAAAAAAGAAGAAAAAAGTATGTGCGCATTGGAGATGAGGCGTGGGATACATGAGAAGAGGTTGTGGGATGGCTATCGTGAGTAGTGGAAAACGAAGAGCTAAGAAGGACTGTAGTGACTAACAGTGAATCATAATATGAATTACAACAGTGAGTTAAACATCTACATACCAGTAAAAAAAAGCAAAGAAAAAAAAGCATGCTAATGATAACAAAAACGTGATCAGTCAAAGGTAGATTCCAACTGGACTTTGAAACAAACATTAAGAACTTTTTTGAAGTAATGAATAATTATTCAAAACATCTCCGAAGGTCAAAAATTTGTTTGGTGGAAACTGGTCGGCTAGTTTTTGAAAGAACAGTTGTCTTGTTTTTGGACTCTGGACATGTATGTGGTAGACATTGACTTCTTTTCCGCACAGACACTGTATATTTTTGCAAAATTTAGTTCGAAGGGCATTCAAACGGAATCGATGAATTAAACTTCTACCTGGTCTCAGTTGACTGGGAGACAGATAAATCATTTAAGAAAGCCTTGGGGTTGCTTGCTGTAACTGTCTTCATACAGTGACGGTAATACTGGCAGTCTTTTAGCCTATGTTTATGTCGATCACTTGACACTATACACCTCAACATTCTTGTAGATCTAATGGAATCCTGAGGAGGATCAGTTGAGCCTTCACTGTTTCGCGCTGCCTTTCTGGCAGCCTGATCTGCCCTCTCATTTGCAAAAATTCCACAGTGAGAAGGCACCCAAATGAAAGTTGCATGGATGTCTTCGATCAATAATTGATGTACAATGCCTTCGATCAATAATTGATGTACAATGTGTTTTATTTCTGTGATCATCTCAAGGCGTGATTTTTGATTTGCAGATCTAAGTGCATTTAACGCCGATTTTGAATCTACGCAAAGTAGGATTTGACTATCCTTTTGATATAAAATCCAGAATGTAGTTTATGGCCATAAGTATTGCGACGAGCCGGCTCAGTAGATAAGATAAAGATATTTGCCCAGGTGGTACATTTTCTCACGGTTCAATTTCGGTATCACAAAAGCTGCTCCCGCTCTGCCCGCATTCATCAAGAAATCAAGGACTGAACTGGCCATCTGTATAGATTTTAAGATAATTTCTACATTCATTTTCAAAATGAGAGAACACGAAGCTCTTTAGTATATTCGGTGAATCATTTTTTATTCTTTCTTTTGCAGATTTGTGGAGTCCGTATCAAAGTTTGGTTTTCTCAATTCAGTTCCCAGGTTGGTATCATGTTGGTTGAGAATGACGGTTTAACAGCAATATTTTTAAAATCAACTTCTGAATCGATGACGATATCTTCAGTAAATGTATTGACAGGCTTCATATAGGGACTGGATTGTTCTGGCCCTTTCTGCAAAATCTTTGATTTTAAGTGAACTTCATTTTTGGAGAAAGCGTCCTACACTCGGGCACTGAGCTTCTTAAAACAAATTTTGTGGCAGATACTTTTCTGTGTTCATCAAGGGGTAATACTACCTGTTTCTCTGTAAGTCTCTAAGACTCATGTGTGTGATGGGACTCCCAAAGGGAGTGTGTGTGTGTGTGTGTGTGTGTACTGACACAATGCGATGACGGGCCCCCGGTGCTCATATCGAAATAGAGAATCACGTAATTTCTGCTTCTGAATCTGTGTGTGTGTGTGTGTGTGTGCTGACAACGTGACAATGTGCAGTGCAATGCCCCTGCTCTTATCGAAATAAACGACTGAGAATCACAGCCAGTTCACTGGCCTTCTGAATCTCGGTGTGTGTGTCAGTGTGTGTGTGTGTGTGTGTGTGTCGGCCTCAGTGTGTGTGTGCGCGTGCGTGCGCGCGATAATGCAAGTGTCCCTGCAGTGCTGAAATCAAACTAACGAGATTCACGTCAGTGCAGTTGAATACATGGTTATCTCTCCGCGTTTTGAACAAATACATTTTAATACTGCTTATAACTCCGCCGGATTAGTGCCGAATTAATCTTTAGTGCACCGGCAAGAGATCCCAGATCTAAACAACTTGACTTGTACTCGGCAGTATCTACAGTCATTAAGTCCTACCGAGTCCTCAGTCTTCTCAACTGCTACGTCACTGATTGGCTGATGTAACTAACGGCTGGCATCAGTTGACGTCAAATTCGTAGTTCAGGTCACACGGTTTCATTGTGGGCGCGCCGCGCGTGTGTTGTATAGTGTGTGCATGTGTACCACGCTGGGGTGCTCTGTGTGTGTGTGTGTGTGTACCAAGAGTGTGTGTGTGTGTGTTCCTAAAAAAAAAAAGTCTCCAAAATCGGTTTTTAACAGTTTTTGTAAGATGCTCAGAGGAGGCAAAAAGGAAATTTTCTATCTAAAATTACGTTTGAATAACATACTTACCGTGACCCAACTAGTGCAGACTCCGGCAGGGGTCTGACATTCCTGTCCTGGAGGCAAAATAGTAATTTTACCTGTATGATTAGATTTGCAAATGTTGCCTAGCTACACTTTTGGAGTTAAAAGACATTGTGTTCTCTCAACTTTTATGTGACATTGTGTGTTTTGAAATGTTCAGTTTTTCTGGGCATGAAAAGATTATTTTGCGGCAGCAGAATACTGCATACTCCAATAGGAGTGAAAGGATAATTAAAACTTGAAACGTGTGTGTGTGTGTGTGTGTGTGTGTGCGTGTGTGCCGTTTGTCATTTTTCCTAGTGGTCTAAATACGTGCTATGGAGAGATCGCCTGTCAGGACGGATCGGCCGTCATCAAGTTTTGACAACAGCTACCCGGACTGCCAGTGAGCGTAGACTTGACCATGTTCAGCGGTCAACCGCCACGGTAAAGAAACAGGTGCTCTGACAAGTCACTCTCTACTGAAAGCCTCTATACATGAATACTGACTGGAGAGCTTTTCCACTTTGGAGTGTATTTAATTCAGGTGCAGATCCATGCACAGCGCAACACGCAGAAAAGTGTGCCGTTGGGTGGCGTTTTGAAAGGGTCATCTTAAGCGTACAGTTCGCCGCACTAGTTTTCAATCAAGCAAGAATCCAAACCGTTTGGGAATACGGACCAACGCGCGAGTCCCAGTCTAACAAAAATATTGATTGGAGCTTCAAGTATACTGCTTGCTCAGGAGTAATAGAATTTAAAAAAAAAAAAAGTTCATCATTCATCATAAATTAATTTCAACTTGCTTTTAACATACAGAGGTAGTGCATTCCAATAAGGTGCAATTCTGTTACTAAAACAATTTTTTCGAATGTTAGTTCTCCAATACTTTACTAGTTTGTTAGTGGCATTCCTTGTTATGTTAGTTAAAGTTTTTTTGAAAAAAGGTCGAATTTATCAGTATTACTGAGTATTTTATATGTTTGTATTAGATCTCTAATTATACGAAATTTCAAAGATGTTAAATTAAATAATTTCAGTCTTTCTTCATATGTTTTTTCCTGCAGTCCAGTAACAAACCTTGTTGCCCTTCTTTGAACTTTTTAAACTGCAACAGACTGCTTTTTGTATAGCGGGTACCAAGTAACATTTCCATATGCGAGGTGCGGTCTTACTGGTGTCTTAAATAATATAACAAAAGTGTCACTGTCCATATATGAGAATGTTCTTTTTATAATCCTGAGTACTCTGTTTGTCTTTAATATTACATGTCTATCAAATTTTAAATAATCATCAAAGATAACTCCCAAGCCTTTTTCTTCTGAACATTTACTTAAACTCTTCTGCCCATCACTGAGTCTCATAATCATTGTGGGGGTCGTTCTTCCCAACATGTAATACTTTTGACTTATCTGTATTAAAATATAGATTCCATGTGTTTGCCCACTCTATTAGCTTATCTATCTGTCTGTAATGCATATTTATGGCTGCTCAACCCCAAGTTTATTTTCTCGACGGATTTACACGAATCTCAATCAGGATCGACCCCTAGGGCTGAGATTTACTGATTTCCTTAAATTCATGGAAAAAATCTCATCTCATGATTTGAACTGTATCAGTTCAGTTGGGGAGCGTGTCGACGGATACTCCCTGGTCCCGATACTCCCCCGTACGCGCCATGTGTGTAGTGACAACTTCCGGTCAATTTGTTTCTACCATATTTATTTCATACAGTGTTGCCGAGTGCATGCTAGACACAGGACCTCGCTTTAACATCTCAACCAATGTCTAGCGGTCAGACAACAAAACATCTGCTCAGTACATGCCTGACAAGCATCATAACCCTAACAGGCTTAGTCAGGCCTTCAGTACATGCATACCTGTGTACCTCTCAGTGGATTTCTTTTACAGAATATTGCCAGAGGACAACACTTATGTTGCTATGGGTTCTTAGGATGAATTATAAATTGACAAGGAAAAGTGCTCACACACCAAAACACAACAGACTAGAGCAGAACCATTTAATGCTTTTCTAAAATGTTTTATTCAAGAAAGGCAAAAAAAACAAACAAAAAACAAAAACAAAAAAAACCCTGTCATACTTTGAATATGGAATAAAAACTCAACAACTGATAAAGCATTTCTGACAAAATAAAACAGAACATGAATACAATTTGGGCATAGAAAAAATTATAATCAGCGACCCACATGCGCACACACCATGAATGAAAAAACACTGGGATTTTTGTCTTTATCTTCTGTTGCATATTGCCCAACTGACTATGCAGGGCCGTATGAGGGTTGGAAAACTAAATATCGGTCCCCTACAACCTGGAAAAAAAGAAAATACAAGGGAAAAAAATGAGTCATAAATACAGTCACATCCATGCACACAAACCCAGGACACGCCTCTGATGTTGACCATTCTGTCAATTTTCATCTCAGGATTTTAAAAAATACCCAATTAACCTGAATTTGAACTTCATCATTCATATAATACACCAAATTATATCATAACAACACGCATATAAAACCAAAAAATGTCAACCAACACCTCACACATCCAAGGCACAAAAAAGAATAAAACATAGTAAGAATGCCCAATTATCAAGTCTAGAAAAAAAATCGAGGCTTTCTGCCAAAAAAAAGAAAAAAAAAGGCTTAGTTTCATTTTGCCCAAGGCTGGATTCATCCAATTCATTCAACAACTTACGGACAGCAAGTGTAAAGTTGATTTCTTTGATCCTGGCCCCAAATCAAGGTCACAATGATGTATCATCAAACAGGCAGAACAGTTGCACAATATTGGCAACAGACATACCGACTCATGGACAACCGAAACATGGTTATTACAAAGACTCACTCTTTTTCACACATGTGAACCAAAAACTAGAAACCGAAGAATTTAAAAAGTAAACAACAACAACAACAAGCTAAAGAAAAACAAAAGCAGTCTTTGCTTTCCAACAGCACGATAAACAAAACAAGAGTGGAAGATTATAGTGGATCCTCGCATTCCACCATGAAGTCCAAAACGTCGCCCTAAAGAGCACATCCTCTATTGTCCAGAAGACACCCTGAGTCAACCAGTCAACACCCACACTGCAATGCAATCAGCAGGCAAGCAATGGGCAACTTAACTGGTACTGCTGCCTTATCCATGCAGTAACACCAAGTGGAATCTCACAGGTAATACATGCAATTGCTCAAGGAAGCTGCAGGAGCTGTATGCAGGGACTGTCCCACCAGGAAGGCCAGTTTGTGGGCGTACATACAGGGAGCAGGAACACGGATGGTTCCCTGAAACACAGGACAGAAAAATTCTTTACTTTCAGTTGCATAGCTCAGTGACAAACTGGGGAAACATTTTGCTTTCCACTGCATGCCTCAGTGACTAACTGGCAAGCAGCTGGGGAGTATCTTGCAGAAAACAACATGTTCCCATTTTGACTCAATAAGGAAATTCTTTTCCACCAGCCACCGTGGCGAAGTGGTTAGCATCGTGGACTGACGGCTGGGAAAATGCGGGTTCGAATCCCAGCGGAGGTGGGTTTTTCAGCCTGTGGCCGGCTCCTACCCAGAGTTGAGTGTGCTGTGGGCTTAAATGGGGAGACTGGGACCACACAGTCGAGTGTCACCCACTTCAAGGATGCGTCTTTGGGTGTGTTGCTCTAATTACCTGACCAACACTGCAAGTGTCTGTAGTTCTCAGGCCTGGTTAATGCTGGGATATCATTATGATAGGAAGCATAGAGTACAGCCTTGTCATGCAGTCCCAAACCAAAATGGACCTCCATAGCAACATCGTCATCGCCATCCTCCTCCATCATCATCAATATAAACAAAACAGTCTCAAGTCTGTGGCCTTTCATGCCCTGCTCTCATGGTGATCTCAGTTTTGATACGCCTCCACTTCTGTGCTTGGGGCGAGTCCTGTCAATGTCTTCAGTGTCGGCAGATTCATGGGGGGCTGTTGTTTGAGGGACATGGTGGCGGTCTCCACTCTGGGAGGGATGCTCACTCAGTCTGGCTCTGCGGCTAAGCCATTATTGTCGTTAGTAGGGGGCTTAGTAGGTGGTGTCCTAAGTACGTTAAATCAGAACAGGCACCACTGAACACCACCGAAGTGACTTGGCAGCAGTGCAGGGTCTCCTCTGGTGTGTGGCCTCCTGGCGACCTAACATTGATGGTTCCCTGAGGACTGCCAACAATGGAACTGTGATGGACAAACCTGGGTGTGGCCGTTTATGGAGGAATCTAAATGAGCGGTGTGGGAGTCATGCCATTGAAATGGTGCAGATGATGGGGCAGCAGACACACACACACATACACCAAAAAAATCTTTCCCTTCAGTACTGCCAGCTAGCTCCCCTGACTTTCCCCACAGACGACCTGTTTGTATGGGAAAGAAACAAAATTGCTAGAAATCAAATATTACCATTTATGAACTGAAAACTTCCAAACTGATAAGTAACATGAGTTAGTTGGGGACAAAATATACTTCCTCTCTTCTTATGCTATCATACAGTGAGTTGATGAAAGTATCCATATTTTTTTTTCGAAATTTGCACACACTGATGACTTGAAAACAAATCCAGGAAAGCACAAAGAGTTTGAAACCAATTCAATTTAGAATGTTATATAGCGACAACAGGGCCCCTTCATCTAATTCTGTTGTCTGCCTTGTGACCGAGACAAAACTGGGTCAGAAGCCTTTGTTGGCACGCACTGTTCATGTGAATCAGTCACAGCAAAAATAACCCTCCTGCTCATGAGCACAACAACACTGGTCGCAGTGGAGAGTGGAAAGGTCAGTTAACCCTTTGAGCCCTGAGTTCCTGAGCAATTTTAACCCTTCTGCCTGAGCTCCTGTGCCAAAATTTGCAAATAATTGGTATTAAGCCCTTTTAGCCCTGACCACCACTTTACTGGTGGCAGAGAAAAATGACAATGCCCAGCCACTGGTTGAGCGGTGCGCAAACACTTGAAGCGTGCAGAGTCTCAACCTGGCCCGTCAGGGCAGAAATCAGGGACAAAACGTGTGAGAAAACAACTGTACACAATGCAGCAAGTGATTGATATGCTTGATGATCGGAAGTAGAGTATGACAATGATTACTCTGATAGTGAGGTGGAATTCGAATCGGATGATTTTGCTACAGACAGTGATGTTGAAAATGAATCTGAGCATGCAGAATCAGTTGATCAAAGGAGGCGTGTCAGGTTGAGACTGCACGCTTCACGGTAGAAATCGATCTTTTTTATCCAAAGCACATGCTGAAAACACAAATGCGCGGCAATGCTGGTACGATCGCTGACGTCAGAATATTACGGTTTTTCTGATTGGCTCTTCAATATAAGTCAACCAATAGCAAAACACGACACAAGTGTTTATGCACCGCTCAACCGGTGGCCAGGCATTATGCCACCCCTCCCCACCACCGGTAAAGTGGTGGTCAGGGCTCAAAGGGTTAACATATTCTTAGCTCATAATGTCATTATGGAAATTAGGTGCCACTCCAAAAATTCAAAACTATAAGGCCCCAATCAGGGCCCTTCGTCTGAAATGGCTGAGAACAGTAGGGCCTCGACTGGGGCCCTTTGTCCAGAGGGAGTTAATCTGCCATTGATTCCAAGCCTCTGTAAGCCCAAATCTTCATTCAAGCTTTGTTCAATATGCTGAACATTCATAAACCCAAACCTCTGTCAACAAGGTGAGCCTTTACAAACGTTTGTCAACATGCTGAGCCTTTTTAAATTCAAACCTCTGTTCAACACAATGAGATTATACAAACCCAAATTTCTTTGACAAACTGAGCCTTTCAACAAATTGAGCCTTCCTAGACCCAAATGTTTGTCAAAATGACGAGCCTCTAAACCTGAACCACTGTTAACACACTGAACCTTTATAAACCCAAACCTTTGTCAACAAACCAAGCCTTTATAAACCCAAACATACAACAAACAATGCCTCTTTTTCATCTAAACCTTTGTCAAGTTAAACCTCTATAAAACCAAACCTTTGTCAACAAGATGAGCCTTTACAAACCCAAGCCTTTGTCAACAAACTGAAGCCTTTACAAACCCAAACCTTTGTCAAGAAGCTGAACCTTTATAAACCCAAACCTTTGTAAACATACTAAACCTTTTAAAACCTTAACTTTTATCAACAAACTGAGCTTTTATAAACCCAAACCTTTGTCAACAAGCAGAGCCTTTATAAACTGAAACCTCTGTCAACAAATAGCCTTTATAAACCCAAACCTTTGTCAACAAGCTGAGCCTTAATAAATCCAAAACTTTGTCAACAAGCTGAGCCTTCACAAACCCAAGCCTCTGTCAACAAGCTAGGCCTTTATTAAAAAATAACAACAACAAAAAACCACTTTGTTCAATACTGACATTTTATTAACCCAAACCTGTCTTCAACACAGACCTGACAATCCCTATCAAGACTTGAGAGTTGCCTTTTCATTGTGGTAGTCGATCAACAGTGACCAGAGTAACAATGATACCGCTGTTGCCATGCCAAAACAATGAAGATTTAAGAATTATGCGTAACACATATATGTATGTATTCTCACAATGACTGACATCAAAGCACAGCGGGATAAAGGCTTACCTGCCAGTTGTAGTACATGTGAGTCAGCTTGTAAGCCAGCCGCTGGTAGTAGTCAGGCAACATTGACAGCTCATCCAGGATGACATTGTAGTGGGTCGGGGTGACTGTGCCCTGACGCACAGACTGAGCCACCAGGAAGAAGTCATACCTGCAACATGACACCAGTCCAACACCTGCTGTACCACACCAATCCATTTACATCTACAGTTTAAGGACGTCCTGTCTGCAGGTAGTACACAAGTTCAAAAGGAATGCAACCGAAACTGGGTTCCCACCGGTCATAGCTGCATTACGAAAGAAATTAAAAAAAACAACAAAAAAAAAACCCCAAACTTTTCTCATATCCCTTCATTACATATTCTGAGACCCGAGGATAAAATATTTCATTTAAACTCAAAATGTTGATGTCTTTTTCACACAATCAACATCACATTCAAACTTCTATTGCAAAAAAAATCTGCTGGCAACCAGTTACATTCATTTTCAAGCATTCAACTCTTTTTTTTTTCCTAAGGGAGATCTTTACCACAACTAAACCCTTTATTGACATCTTTACCACAGCTAAACCCTTTATTGACATCTTCTGCCATGTGTACTCAAAAGGGAAACTGGTACAACTGCTTTATCACAATGTAAAGAACTTGATACAGGAGTTTTTCCCTATTCAGTCTGTGTTACTCTGGGTTCAACAGAGTAGCTGTAGTGCCACAGGTCCCTCTTCATCAGTTGGTTTCATCAAGCCGGTTTGGTTCAACTTTTTCCAGTACCAAGCCACTCCCATTAAAAAAAACAACAACATCCAGTTCATTAAATCTTGCTGGGACTTGGCTGGCCTATCAACAATATAACCAGGACAATCTGAACACACCAAGCACGATAATCCATCCTGTACAGTAAAAGACTCCTGGCGACCTAACATCAATGGTTCCCTGTGGACCGCTGGAACTGGGACGGTGACAAGACGAACCTGGGTGTGGCTGTGTATGGGGGACTCAGAATGAGCAGTGTGGAAGTAATGCCACTGACACAGTGCAGATGACAAGTCCAGACTCTTTTTCCTTACCATGTGGGTTTGGTTGCCACGTCATCGATGACGGTGCCAGGCCCAGGGTTGACATGGCTCGTGGAACTGGCTCCCTGTACTTCCCGGAAGAAGCGGGCGTTGGTTCTCTTCTTCACCACCACGAAGGACAGTTTGGCTTTGCTGCACACAACGCACCATGGTCCTGTAATCCACAGCCGACACCGCTGTCCACACAAGTGTTCGCCATCGCACACACTGCAATCAACACACTGACAATCAAGAGACAAGGCCTACAAGCCCCAGGTTTCTGAATCTCTCTGACCTGCACACCTGAAGCCAGACTTTTCTGACACCGTTACTTGTTGTCCAGCCGACTGCGCAGGGCCAGGTGTGGACTGCCTCAGCAGAATAAAAATTCAACAACATTGGAAAATAAAATTCTGTCAAATGAAAAACAAAAAGCAAAACAAAAACAACAAAAACTTGCAAAATAACAGTTCATGACATATCCTAATCATTACGCTCCTTAAAACAAGACTACGCTGTGCTGAGGATGTCAGCCCTTCCGCTTAACTTATCATCCCAGATTTAAAAAAAACAAAACAAAAAACAAACAAAAAAAACCAAAAAACAGTCACACAAAAATATACATAAAAAGGACATACAGGCAAATAATACTGCCCATCCCAGTGTTTACAAGATCACTTCTAATCAGCAGCTATGGGGCGTGTTTCGTTTAAGTAGAAGCCGTGGTTTCTAACAGACTGGGAGAATGGTATGTGACAGCAAGAGGTGGACACAGCAGTAGAAGTGACCTGGTTATCTTTTGTTTGGTGGCAGCTGCAATAAGCTCAGTTTCATCTTCATCATCAACTTGTTTTCACTCATCCATATGAGTATCCATATCTATCATCAACATCCTCATCAACTACAGGTAAGAGCTGGAAAGTCTGAGGGAACAGCTAAGTTGTGGAGCTGGGAATCGTCTGCACAAAAAATGGTATGAGTAACCTGTCAAATAACAGACTCAAGAGGCTGTGTGTATACAGTAAATACAAAAGGGCCCAAGACTGAACCCTGTGGCACTACATACTTCAACATAGAGTGGATTTATGAGCAACAAGGACAGACTGGGTGCCACAATTAAGTATGAGACCAAACCCTTCCACCCGTCCACCCCCCCCCTCCCAAAACAAGTTCTATCAGCACAAGATAATGCACAGTATCCTTTCTTACCCAACAGCGGTTTTTATCTGCGGAATCTCATGATCATGAACCAGATGCAGCTGTCCATCGCCCACTCCATCCCTGAAGACAATCACTTTCTCTGGAGCTGCACCATTTGATCTCCGGTATGCATTGATGCATGCTGCACACAAAGATTAACCTCTTGAGTGCCCCAAGACAGAAATTTGTGTCCCCTTCCGATGTGCAAAAAAAGTGCCTAAGGACAGCAATCTCCGTCAGAAAAAAAAAGCCACTATGGTCTGGCAGGATGGACAATGGTGAATAATGGGACCATCAAGACTGATAACAATCTGAATGCTAGGTTATAATTACTCTTACCTGACAATTTGTATAGTAGAAGATCCACCCCCACCCCCTCCCCACCCCTGAACCCCTACAGTGTGGAGTGTCGTCCATTAAAAAGCAGCAAAACTTCAATACACTTGTAAAATATCTAGTCAGTGCATGGACCCAATGCCAGTTCTAGCCTTGGATTACAACTTACATGTTCTGTCAAACTCTTCACACTTTCCCATCTTTCCTAAGACTTTTACTGCTCTAGCATCTGTATAACAATAGATGCTACTGTATGCTGAATGCTTCCCACAGAAACTGACACTGAGGCAAGGTGAACAAAGATTTTTTTATAAATTGTAAATTGTACTGGCAATTCCCAATGTTCATCAAGTTTATTCTAGTTAATTCAAAACCCTCTTTTTAATACTGGCATGCAATAAACATGTCAGGAGTACAGTTAGGGTCGGCAGTCAAAACGTTTCTTCTTTTCTTTTCTTTTCACTGCAGCAAAGTAATGGACTGGGATTTTCACACCACAAGTTCCTGATAAGGAATCCACCAAACATAGTTTCTGTTAATCCAGAAATGATCTGGAGAAGACAAAGAAAATCTTACTGATCTGAAGGCAGATGATTTAAAAAAATTTTTTTTTTATCTGGAAGGCTTGCATCCCCATGTTCGTTTGTAGAATAAAAACTAAGAACATGCATTCATGACAAAACTTGTTTTTAACCAGCCGCCGTGGTGAAGTGGTTAGCGTCGTGGACTGACGGCTGGGAGGATGCGGGTTCGAATCCCAGCGGAGGTGGGTTTTTCGGCCCATGGCCGGCTCCTACCCAGAGTTGAGTGTGCTGTGGGCTTAAATGGGGAGACTGGGACCACACAGTTGAGTGTCATCCACTTTAAGGATGCGTCTTTGGGTGTGTTGCTCTAATTACTCGACCAACACTGCAAGTGTCTGTGTCTCTCGGGCCTGGTTAACGCCGGGATATCATTATGACAGGAAGCGTAGAGTACAGCCTTGTCACACAGTCCCAAACCAAAATGGACCTCCATAGCAACATCGTCATCATCATTGTCATCCTCCTTCTCCTTCATCGTCATCAATATAAACAAAATAGTCTCAAAGTCTGTGACCTTTCATGCCCTGCTCTCTTGGTGACCTCAGTTTCGATACCCCTCCACTTCCGTGCTTGGGGTGAGTCCTGTCAATGTCGTCAGTGTCGGCAGATTCATGGGGGGCTGTTGTTTGAGGGACGTGGTGGCGGTCTCCACTCTGGGAGAGACGCTCACTCAGTCTGGCTCCGCGACTAAGCCATTATTGTCGTTAGTAGGGGGCTTAGTAGGTGGTGTCCTAAGTACGTTAAAACAGAACAGGCACCACTGAACACCACCGAAGTGACTCAGCAGCAGTGCAGGGTCTCCTCTGGTGTGTGGCCTCCTGGCGACCTAACATCGATAGTTCCCTGTGGACTGCCGACGCTGGAACTGCGACGGACGAACCCGGGTGTGGCCGTGTATGGGGGGAATCTAAATGAGCAGCGTGGGAGTCATGCCATTGAAATGGCGCAGATGATGGGGCAGCAAAAAAAAACAAAAAAACAAACAAACAAAAAAAACACAAAAAACAAACTTGTTTTTAATTTTGTCAGTGCCTTCACACAGGAAAACTACCAACATGCTGACCCTAACAACCCTGTGCTTCATCATCATCATCATCATCATGGAAGTCACATCACCAGCGATGGACACGTCAGTGACTCCCCCGAGATGAGAAACGCAGCCCAGTACAGCCCCTGTACTTACACGTCACGCAGCTCTGCAGCTGGTTGAGAAGTTCCACGTGAGACGTCTGGAAGGTGACGGTGGAGTGGTAGCGTGTGAAGTCCTTAGAGATGGTGGCCACCACACCCCCCACTGACCGGCCCCTACACGCCGAGTCATGGTAGGTGTCAAAGCCAACCAGCATCGTATTCTGCAACTGCAATCAGACACAACTAGCATCACTAGCTGGGGACATCATCTCACTTTACTGCCATCTGCAATCAGACATAAATGGCAACAGCAGATAGTGCCATCCTCTCACTTTACTGCCATCTGCCATCAGATATAACTAGCAACACTAGGTGGAGCCATCCTTTCACTTTAGATTTCACTGACATCTGCAATCAGATATAACTAGCAACACTAGGTGGAGCCATCCTTTCTTTTTAGATTTCACTGACATCTGCAATCAGATATAACTAGCAACACTAGGTGGAGCCACCCTTTCACTTTAGATTTCACTGACATCTGCAATCAGATATAACTAGCAACACTAGGTGGAGCCATCCTTTCACTTTAAACTTTACCACCATCTGCAATCAGATATAACTAGCAATACATGTACTAGACAGTGCCGTTGTCACACTTTGCTGTGTGATTCCAAGCTACAAGCACAGACAGTGTGTATGCTGGCATGAACCCGACAGGACCCCACTATTCACCAACAGATGATCAAGATGTGCAATTTCATTTTCTTGTGACGGCTGATCCATTCTTTCCCAGCATCCCCACCATCTGTGAACGTGTGTTTTGCCTGAAGTTGGCTGCTGGGTTTTCATGGTGTTTGTCTTCTTCTTCTGCATTCACTCATATGCACACGAGTGGGCTTTTACGTGTATGACCGTTTTTACCCCGCCATGTAGGTAGTCATACTCCGTTTTTGGGGGTGTGCATGCTGGGTATGTTCTCGTTTCCATTACCCACCGAATGCTGACATGGATTACAGGATCTTTAACGTGCGTATTTGATCTTCTGCGTGCATATACACACGAAGGGGGTTCAGGCACTAGCAGGTCTGCACATATGTTGACCTGGGAGATCGTAAAAATCTCCACCCTTTACCCACCAGGCGCCGTCACCGTGATTCGAACCCAGGACCCTCAGATCTAAAGTCCAACGCTTTAACCATTCGGCTATGGCGCCTGTCATGATGTTTGTCAAAAGAAAGTGTCTGGATGTCTGATCATTACAGGTATGACTACACAATATCAACAACAATCGTACATCTAAAGCGTGCACTGGGATTTAAACTGAAGCTGAAGTAACGCAAGTGAAGGAAAGAGTTTCTGGCAAACATCTATTTGCCAGGCTCTTCTTTTGATTTGATTCAGTCATGGTCCTGGATATACTAAAGTTAAGTACTGCGGATAGTGGAGACTTAGAGGAGGGTGGTTATCAAGTGGCACTCTTTCTGGTCTGAAGTGACTCAATGGAGGCCACCAACTAGTCCTTGTGGTTTGGTTTGGTTAGGCTGAATGAAATCATCTCAAGACAGTAACATTCAGAGTAAACATAGTTTTTCTCATGTACAGTATTCTCTCTCTCTCTCAAAGAGAGATCATCATCAATTACGACACATCCACACCATCATTACAATCCACGGCACACAGAGGTCACACACACTGGTAAGTACACGCACACACACACAGACACACACACTTCAGAATTGTGTTAATGGTTTCTGATTATTATCATTATTATTATTGAATTGTTACTGTTTAATGTAATTGCATGTGAGTTATGCATTTTTTGGTAGTTTTCTAGTTGACCTTTTCTGTTTTCCTCTTCCCTGCCCCCCCCCCCCCCTCCAACCCCTCCCTCCTCCCCCAACCTCCCCCCCACTCCTTTTTTTTATTTAAACATCTAATATCACTGATAGTGAAAAGATGCCAAACTAAAGAACGAACACACGCACACACACACACAATAAGACACGTTGTGCATACCTTGGAAGTGACATACAATGGTAACGATGTCTGGTTGCAGCTGATTGTTGGGTCCGACATGCACTTTTATCCACATTTTACATACCTTGGAACTGACATACAATGGTAACGATGTCTTGTTGCAGCTGATTGTTGGGTCCGACATGCACTTTTATCCACATTTTACATACCTTGGAACTGACATACAATGGTAACGATGTCTTGTTGCAGCTGATTGTTGGGTCCGACATGCACTTTTATCCACATTTTACATACCTTGGAACTGACATACAACGGTAACGATGTCTTGTTGCAGCTGATTGTTGGGTCCGACATGTACTTTTATCCACATTTTACATACCTTGGAAGTGACATACAATGGTAACGATGTCTGGTTGCAGCTGACTGTTGGGTCGGACATGCACTTTTATCCACATTTTACATACCTTGGAAGTGACATACAACGGTAACGATGTCTTGTTGCAGCTGATTGTTGGGTCCGACATGCACTTTTATTCACATTTTACATACCTTGGAACTGACATACAACGGTAACGATGTCTTGTTGCAGCTGATTGTTGGGTCCGCCATGCACTTTTATCCACATTTTACATACCTTGGAACTGACATACAATGGTAACGATGTCTTGTTGCAGCTGATTGTTGGGTCCGACATGCACTTTTATCCACATTTTACATACCTTGGAAGTGACATACAATGGTAACGATGTCTGGTTGCAGCTGATTGTTGGGTCCGCCATGCACTTTTATCCACATTTTACATACCTTGGAACTGACATACAACGGTAACGATGTCTTGTTGCAGCTGATTGTTGGGTCCGACATGCACTTTTATCCACATTTTACACTCTTCTCTCCTCCTCTTTGGCTTTGGAAATGGAAACAAGACACCATTCCTTTCCGGATAACACTGGTCAGACTTGCACTGACCACAACAACTATGTCAGTGACCTTGTATTTTTTTCCCCCATCACGCCTTTGCATGTACCGCTCTCTCAGGAAGGCAGAGAGCTTGCCAGGCTTTGCCAAAACTGGCACAGACCATGTGCTCGACTGTCTACAAGGCAACACTCAACCCCCTGAACTGCTGTTGCACAGAAATGATGGCTGACAGGAGCGGAGAGGTTTATTCAACTTCAGATAAATCACAAAGAAGTGGGACGAGACTGTTATCTTCCCTCTGTGGCCGTTTGCCTTACAATGTTTTGCGCATTAATGTTATGTGAATTTCACTTCCTTTAATTGTTTTTTTTTTTTTTGTTAGAATTCATCCAGTTCCTGATAGGATCTGATCCGATCCTGATAGTGTCAACTTCATTTACTATAATGCTGTAATACTGGTGTAAGGAAAGATCATTTTGTATGTTCAGCAGCGCTGAAAGAAAAAAAAAAAGAAAGAAAGAAAAAAAAAAAAGGAAAGAAAGAAAAAATATATGTGCGTGCGTGCGTGCGTGCGTGCATGCGTGCGTGTGTGTGCAGTGAAGGCTTCAAGACAAGAAGGGGACGAGCAATGGGGAGTGGACATGGGGTAGGGGGGGAATCCATGCAGGTGAAGAGAAATGCTTGGAGCGACTAGAAAAGTCGAACTTGCGCAATGGAAATCACTCACAGGAATGGGGCAGGTCCACACCACTCCACCCATTTTGCAGTTCATCTGGATGGCAATCTTTGTGGCCACAGACATCAGGCGCTTCTTGTTGCCCAGGGTCCTCTCCACCACCACCTGGGACGGCACTGCAACCACAGGCACACGACACCACTCTTTTCATCCGTCCACAGGCACACAACACCACTCACTACATCCGTCCACAGGCACACAACACCACTCACTACATCCGTCCACAGGCACACAACACCACTCACTACATCCGTCCACAGGCTCTGTTTTCAGTTTCACTTTCTCAAGGAGGCGTCAATGCATTCGGACAAATCCATACACGCTACACCACATCTGTTGAGCAGATGCCTGACCAGCAGCATAACCCAACGCGCTTAGTCAGGCCTTGAGTGCATGCTTACATATTTGTGTACCTATGAAAGTGGATTTCATTTTATGTAATTTCGCCAGAGGACAACACTCTCGTTGCCATGGGTTCTTTTTCAGTGCGCCAAGTGCGTGCTGCACACGGGACCTCGGTTTATCGTCTCATCCGAAAGACTAGACGCTCAGTTTGATTTTCCAGTCAAACATCTGTCCACAGGCACACGACACCACTCACTACATCTGTCCACAGGCACACAGCACCACTCACTACATCTGTCCACAGGCACACAACATCACTCACCACATCCGTCCACAGGCACACGACATCATTCACTACATCTGTCCACAGGCACACAAAACTCACTAATCTGCCACAGGCACACAGCACCACTCACTACATCCGTCCACAGGCACACAGCACCACTCACTACATCTGTCCACAGGCACACAGCACCACTCACTACATCCTCCACAGGCACACAAAACTCACTAATCTGCCACAAGCACACAGCACCACTCACTACATCCTCCACAGGCACACAACACCACTCACTACATCCTCCACAGGCACACAACACCACTCACTACATCTGTCCACAGGCACACAAAACTCACTACATCTGTCCACAGGCACACAACACCACTCACTACATCCGTCCACAGGCACACAACACCACTCACTACATCCGTCCACAGGGCGAGAGCGGGATTCGAACCCACACCCTCACGGACTCTCTGTATTGGCAGCTGAGCGTCTTAACCATTCTGCCACCTTCCTCCACAGGCACACAACACCACTCACTACATTCTCCACAGGCACACAACACCACTCACTCCATCTGTCCACAGGCACACAAAACTCACTAATCTGCCACAGGCACACAACACCACTCACTACATCCTCCACAGGCACACAACACCACTCACTACATCCTCCACAGGCACACAACACCACTCACTACATCCTCCACAGGCACACAACACCACTCACTACATCTGTCCACAGGCACACAACACCACTCACTACATCCTCCACAGGCACACAACACCACTCACTACATCCGTCCACAGGCACACAACACCACTCACTACATCTGTCCACAGGCACACAAAACTCACTAATCTGCCACAGGCACACAACACCGCTCACCACATCCTCCACAGGCACACAACACCACTCACTACATCCTCCACAGGCACACAACACCACTCACTACATCCGTCCACAGGCACACAACACCACTCACTACATCCTCCACAGGCACACGACACCACTCACTACATCTGTCCACAGGCACACAACACCACTCACTACATCTGTCCACAGGCACACAACACCACTCACTACATCCTCCACAGGCACACAGCACCACTCACTAATCTGCCACAGGCACACAACACTCACTACATCCGTCCACAGGTACACAACACTACTCACTACCTCCTCCACAGGCACACAACACCGCTCACTACATCTGCACACAAAACTCACTAATCTGTCACAGGCACACAGCACCACTCACTACATCCTCCACAGGCACACAACACCACTCACTACATCCTCCACAGGCACACAACACCACTCACTACATCCTCCACAGGCACTCACTACCAAAGATGCCAGCCCCTGTCAAGTGTTTGTAGGAACAGTCAGGAAACTTGGTAAGAACATTTTGAATTAGGTAGAAACACTTGGACTCTTGAGCCACATCGACTTGTCCCTTCCTTGCACTCCACAGCTAAATCCACCTGGCAACAGACGCTGTCTGACAAGAGCCGCAACTTGATTCAGCCACGTTCTCTCTTGTTCAGGCAAACAGTTCAGCCGGCTGGTTCACTCAATACCGTTTCAATGTCAACACTCACTCGATCAGCTGAGCATCATCACGTGTGACCAAGATTAGAAGTGATTGCTCTGGCCTCCTGATCAACAGATCGAGAGCGTCTGGGTAATGTTACGACAGTAAAGCATGTGACCATGCTATGAAGTTGAAAATGAACTCGTCGGATCAATTTTGGACGTTGGCATACCATCGGAACAAACTACAATTGATTGAAAACAAAATACACCGAAAATGTAACAGCTGGTATCTCTGCACAGCACCTGTCCACAGGCACACAACGTACACATCACTCCCAAAACATCCGGTTCTTCCAAACAAAATGCAAACACAACACGACAGACAGCACCTGGACTGTCAATGCAGCAGAACTTCTTGATGGCATCGTAGCAGTCCTTCCTGCTGCTGGGCACCAGGCAGAGCACCATCCGGGTGTCCTGCTGCACATTGTACCTCAGCGCCGTCAGGTACGTGTCGTTACGGTCGTTGTTCAGCTCCACCCTAGACACAAAGGAAATGAAAGAAAAGGATGGGAAGTCGTCTGGAAATACCGCTTCCTGAGGCTGCTCAGCCCAGTGAGGATAAGCTGTCACTGCTCAAGGATAAGTCTCACTGCTCAAGGATAAACTATCACTGCTCTAGAATAAGCTGTCACTGCTCAAGGATAAGCACTCACTGCTCAAGGATAAGCTGTCACTGCTCTAGGATAAGCTGTCACTGCTCTAGAATAAGCTGTCACTGCTCAAGGATAAGCACTCACTGCTCTAAGATAAGCTGTCACTACTCTAGGATAAGCTGTCACTGCTCTAGGAGAGCTCTCACTGCACCAGGATAAGCTGTCACTGCTCAAGGATAAGCTGTCACTGCTCTAGGATAAGCTGTCACTGCTCTAAGATAAGCTGTCACTGCTCTAGGATAAGCACTCACTGCTCTAGGATAAGCTGTCACTGCTCTAGGATAAGCTGTCACTGCTCAAGGATAAGCTGTCACTGCTCTAGGATAAGCACCCACTGCTCAAGGATAAGCTGTCACTGCTCTAGGATAAGCTGTCACTGCTCTAGGATAAGCTGTCACTGCTCAAGGATAAGCTGTCACTGCTCAAGGATAAGCACTCACTGCTCAAGGATAAGCACTCACTGCTCTAGGATAAGCTGTCACTGCTCAAGGATAAGCTGTCACTGCTCAAGGATAAGCACTCACTGCTCAAGGATAAGGATAAGCACTCACTGCTCAAGGATAAGCACTCACTGCTCAAGGATAAGGATAAGCACTCACTGCTCAAGGATAAGCTCTCACTGCTCTAGGATAAGCTCTCATTGCTCTAGGATAAGCACTCACTGCTCTAGGATAAGCTGCCACTGCTCAAGGATAAGCTCTCACTGCTCTAGGATAAGCTGTCACTGCTCTAGGATAAGCTGTCACTGCTCTAGGAGAGCTGTCACTGCTCTAGGAGAGCTCTCACTGCTCAAGGATAAGCACTCACTGCTCAAGGATAAGCTGTCACTGCTCAAGGATAAGCACTCACTGCTCAAGAATAAGCACTCACTGCTCTGGGATAAGCTGTCACTGCTCAAGGATAAGCTCTCATTGCTCTAGGATAAGCACTCACTGCTCTAGGATAAGCTGTCACTGCTCTAGGATAAGCTCTCACTGCTCTAGGATAAGCTCTCACTGCTCTAGGATAAGCACTCACTGCTCAAGGATAAGCTCTCACTGCTCTAGGATAAGCTCTCACTGCTCTAGGATAAGCACTCACTGCTCTAGGATAAGCTGCTACTGCTCTAGGATAAGCTGTCAATGCTCCAGGATAAGCTGTCACTGCACCAGGATAAGCTGTCACTGCTCTAGGATAAGCTGTCACTGCTCCAGGATAAGCTGTCACTGCTCTAGGATAAGCTCTCACTGGGGAACAGACAGACATGGGGAAAAAAACAGACAGAAAGGAGAAGGGTAGGTAGGGGAGAGGTAGGTTTTTCTTCCACCATCAATCCACTCACATTGTGGGATGTTCCACACGCATGCCAATGTCGGGCCCGACTGTTCTGAGACTATGCGAGAGGGTTTGGGCGATTTCTTTGGACTGCTTCTGGAAGAGCAAGACCCACTTGGTCAAAGGCACCACAGACCTCATCACCTTCCTCCGCATGTCCCTGGACCAGTCTGCCTCATCCTGTTTGAAGGCTAGCTGCCAACAAAAGAACGAACGGGTGAACCGAGATCGAAGCCCAAGGTACATTTATCTGGACGGTTGGCAAATAGGGATGCTATCACCTCGTTGCAAGGAAATCCTGGCATCACACACACACACATACGCGCACACACACATGCACACACGCGCACGCGTGCGCGCACACACACACACACACGAGATTAAAATGAGAGAGACAAAGTCTTTAAGGGTCATGTGCAATTCCAATGACTATTCTTTTTTCTCTTTTTTTCTTTTTTTTCCCAATGAAGCAGATACTTCATGGCTCATGTGCGATTCGTACTGATTAAAAAAAAGGGGAACATGAATGGGTGGAGACTTCCCAATGCACACTGGATTTTTTCTTATATCAATCAATCAAGCTGCTACAAGAGGATTATATTTCTTTTTTGTTTTCTTTTTTTTGACTCACTTGTGTAAACATTATGTAAACAAAGTGAGTCTATGTTTTAACCCGGTGTTCGGTTGTCTGTGTGTGTGTGTGTCCTTGTGTCTGTGTGTCCGTGGTAAACTTTAACATTGACATTTTCTCTGCAAATACTTTGTCAGTTGACACCAAATTAGGCATAAAAATAGGAAAAATTCAGTTCTTTCCAGTCATCTTGTTTAAAACAATATTGCACCTCTGGGATGGGCACAAAAAATTTTTAAAATGAAGCCTAATTATATGCAAACTGCATTTACTGTTATATTTAGATTTTTTGTATTCTCTAAACTTGGCACTTTGATCTGATATTCTGACCCAACAACAAGAGCAGTCATTATTATCATTTTTTGTTCAAATGGGAACTTCTTTTGCTAAGCATGGAATTTTTATTTATTTTGAAAACGTTTTGGTGCAGATAGTAAAAAAGGGAAATTACTCTGTAATTAATGCAAAGGGACTTAATTTATCACAAGTGAGTCTTGAAGGCCTTGCCTCTCTTGTTTTTTTTTTTATCACAACAGATTTCTCTGTGTGAAATTTGGGCTGCTCTCTCCAGGGAGAGCGCGTCGCTACACTACAGTGCCACCCATTTTTTTTGTATTTTTTCCTGCGTGCAGTTTTATTTATTTTTCCTATCGAAGTGATTTTTTTCTACATAATTTTGCCAGGAACAACACTTTTGTTGCTATGGGTTCTTTTACGTGCGCTAAGTGCATGCTGCACACAGGACCTCGGTTTACTGTTTCATCTGAATGACTAGCGTCCAGACCACCACTCAAGGTCTAGTGGAGGGGGAGAAAATATCGGCGGCTGAGCATGATTCAAACCAGCATGCTCAGATTCTCTCGCTTCCTAGGCGAATGTGTTACCTCTAGGCCATCACTCCACAAAACATGTAAATACTATATTGATTCAAAACTTCATTTTTTTTAACCATCAGAACAGTGTTTAATGATCCAAAAACTTTGTGCAGGAGACGGATTGATTGACGGAATGTGCTGGAAATGGAATGATGGAATAACTAATCCACATCAACTGGCATTTCATTGTTTTACAATTACACCTGTCAAAGTTTCAAACCTTTCCCTTTCTTCTCACCACTTTCCGGCTCTCAAAAATCATCACTCCAAACCTTTTTACAGCACACTGCACACAAACTGATATGCAGGCAAAATAGCCATTAATCACTTTGCTTTTAAAGGAATAAAACATGAATGAAAAATGTTTTGTTCTAAACAACTGAAATAGCTGCAGTTAAATGACAAGTAAACTGTACTGAGTTGATCCAAATTTTGTTATTGTTCAACAACAACAACAACAAAATTTTTTTTGCAGTTGACTGAAAAGTTGTGTCAGAATGTGACGGTTTATCAAAGCTAGAGAGTTCTGGTCACACTAGAATGGAATTTCACTGTTAAATATCCAAACAGCTTATTGTCACATGTTTGTTGAACTTTTTACCATTTTCTCGGTTTTCCACGACTCTACTGCTAAGAAACTTCATACCAAAAGCAGCTATCAGCATGTTAAACCATTCCCATTGAACCCGACCTTCAAGCAAAATGGTGGCTGAAGCCAACTCAAAATATTCAGCAAGTTGATTCCAGTTAATTCAGTACCCTCTTTTATAATATCATCATGAAATAAACAACTCAATGGTGCTGTGTGTGTGTGGCCCATCCAGAATATTTCTTTTAACTGCAGACAACTGCAATGTCAAAATGTATTAAATCTGCAACTTAACTTAACGCCTTTTGCACTGATTCAGCGACTACCTGGCAGTTAACCAAGACAATCTTGCTGACTAGAAGCAAACAATATAAAAGTCTCATGATGTGTAAATACAATTCAATCCCCCTTGCACCCCAAAAAGTGGAATGTGGAATATCTGGAATGTTGGAAGGATTGCCACCTTGATTTAATGCTGAATCTGGTACCGACAAAGTTATTTTCTAGAGAAAATGACTTTGTTGAAGTTTACCAGGACATGGACACACCCACACGCACACACCCACACTCTACCCACCCACGCACACAACAGAAACATGGTCATTACACTGACTCCCCCCCCCCCCCTCCCACCCATGCAGACAACAGAAACATGGTCATTACACTGACTCCCCCCCCCCCCCCCACCCACGCAGACAACAGAAACAGGGTCATTACACTGACTCCCCCCTGACCCCCTCCCACCCACACAGACAACAGAAACAGGGTCATTACACTGACTCCCCCCCCCCTTCCCCCCTGCTCCCCCCCACCCATGCAGACAACAGAAACAGGGTCATTACACTGACTCCCCCCCACCCCCATCCACACAAACAGAAACATGGTCATTACACTGACTCCCCCCCCCCCCTTCCCCCCCGCTCCCCCCCACCCACGCAGACAACAGAAACAGGGTCATTACACTGACTCCCCCCCACCCCCATCCACACAAACAGAAACATGGTCATTACACTGACTCCCCCTCCCCCCCCGCCCCCCACCAACCCACACAAACAGAAACAGGGTCATTACACTGACTCCCCCGCCACCCACCCACCCCCTCCCCCGCAGACAACAGAAACAGGGTCATTACACTGACTCCCCCCCTGACACCCCCCCCCCCACCCACGCAGACAACAGAAACATGGTCATTACACTGACTCCCCCACCAACCCACGCAGACAACAGAAACAGGGTCATTACACTGACTCCCCACCCACCCATGCAGACAACAGAAACAGGGTCATTACACTGACTCCCCCCCTGACCCCCCCCCCCCCCACGCAGACAACAGAAACAGGGTCATTACACCGACTCCCCACCCACCCAGACAACAGAAACATGGTCATTACACTGACTCCCCCCCCGCCCCACCAACCCACGCAGACAACAGAAACATGGTCATTACACTGACTGCCCCCCCCCCCCCCCCCCCCACCAACCCACGCAGACAACAGAAACAGGGTCATTACACTGACTCCCCCCCCACCCCACCAACCCACGCAGACAACAGAAACATGGTCATTACACTGACTCCCCCCCACACCCCCACCAACCCACGCAGACAACAGAAACATGGTCATTACACTGACTGCCCCCCCCCCCCTCACCCACACAAACAGAAACAAGGTCATTACACTGACCCCCCCCAACCCACGCAGACAACAGAAACAGGGTCATTACACTGACTCCCCCCCCCTCACCCACACAGACAACAGAAACAAGGTCATTACACTGACCCCCCCCACCCCCTCCCCCGCAGACAACAGAAACATGGTCATTACACTGACTCCCCCACCCACCCACACAGACAACAGAAACAGGGTCATTACACTGACTCCCCACCCACCCACCCACGCAGACAACAGAAACAGGATCATTACACTGACTCCCCCCCAGCCACCCACCCCCTCCCCCGCAGACAACAGAAACATGGTCATTATACTGACTACTACCCCCCTCCCCCGCAGACAACAGAAACATGGTCATTACACTGACCCCCCCCCCCCCTGACCCCCCCCCCCCACCCATGCAGACAACAGAAACATGGTCATTACACTGACCCCCCCCCCCCCCACCCCCCACCAACCCACGCAGACAACAGAAACATGGCCATTACACCGACTCCCCCCCCCCCCCCCCCCCCCCCGTAAATAACAGAAACATGGTCATTACACTGACTCCCCCCACACACCCCTCCCCCCCCCCCACGCAGACAACAGAAACAGGGTCATTACACTGACTCCCCCACCCACCCACGCAGACAACAGAAACATGGTCATTACACTGACCCCCCCCCCCCCCACACACACACACACACGCAGACAACAGAAACACGGTCATTACACCCGACTCCCCCACCCACCCACGCAGACAACAGAAACAAGGTCACTACACCGACTCCCTCTGTCAAGAGCGGAAGGAAAACCTACAGGACGAATGCAACAAGAAAGAAGACAAAAACTGGAGATGGGAGAAGAAAGGTTCGATGAAAGGTTTGTTAAGAAGAGAACGAAGGGTGAGGAGAAACGAGATGGGGAGTCTGGCAAAGCTAAGAAGAACTGCATGCATGCGTGCTAAGACAACAGTAGTGTAAGACAGTCCCAGCCCCCTTAGAGTGTAAGGAGCGAAGGGCCGAAACACTTGAGAGGGGGGTGGGGGGGTGGGGGCTTCTTCTCTGAAGAAGATCTTGTACTGTCCAGCTCTCCCTAGAGTGGAGTGATGGCCTAGAGGTAATGCGTCCGCCTAGGAAACGAGAGAATCTGAGCGCGCTGGTTTGAATCATGGCTCAGGCGCCGATATTTTCTCCCCCTCCACTAGACCTGGAGTGGTGGTCTGGACGCTAGTCATTCGGATGAGGTGATAAACCGAGGTCCCGTGTGCAGCATGCACTTAGCGCACGTATAAGAACCCACGGCAACAAAAGGGTTGTTCCTGGAAAAATTCTGTAGAAAAATACGCTTTGATAGGAAAAACAAATAAAACTGCACGCAGGAAAAAATACAAAAAAATGGGTGGCGCTGTAGTGTAGCGACGCGCTCTCCCTGGGGAGAGCAGCCCGAATTTCACACAGAGAAATCTGCTGTGATAAAAAGAAATACAAAGATAAATAGAGTTTCTTATCACAGTCCACAGACAGGAAGGCCATCTCACCAGAACATCCTTGTCACGTTCCCGCATGTACACTTGTTCCCTCTCCAGCTGGCGGGCGGAGATGGTGACCACGTCCCTCTCCAGTTCCATCTGCCAACCCCTCAGCTCCTGAACCACTGCCGACGTACTAAACCACGCAGGCGTCAGTACTGAAATAATACATCCTGTTTTTTTTTCTTCTTGGGGAGGTGGGGAGGTAGGTGGGGGGGGGGGGGGGGGGGGGGGTCAGGGGGGGGGGGGTGGGGACTGTTTTAGCCCCAGAAATTCGGACGTTTTGTTTTCTTTCTTTTGTGTGTAGATGTTGGGGTTTTTTTGTGCCCCAGAATTTGGGACGTTTTGTTTCCTTTTTTTTTTCTTCTTCTTTTTTGGGGGGTCGGGTGGGGGATGATGATGAAGATGAATAATACAGGTGATGATTATGGTGCTATCATGTGGGTCCATTTAGGTTTGGGACCACTCGACAAAGGTTGTACTCTCATTTTGTAACTCCGCGCCTACCAGGCCCAAGAGATACAGACACCTGCAGTGCTGGTCAGGAAATTTGAGAAACTGACAGACATTTAGGATGGCAGATGAAGATATGGATATCATTGCCCTTCTGAATTATAAAGCGTGAAAAAAAAAAAAACCAACAGAAGAAATAACAGCCCTGTTGCAAGTAACTAATATGTACCCTAAACATCTGTGAAAGAGGGTAACCTCTTTCCTCTGGGGCAAAAACAAAATACTACTACTACTAATTATAACACTAATACTGATACTGCTAATAACAAATCTTTCTCCTTCAAATCCGTGGTTTCTTTGTGAACATATCTAAATTCTACATCAAATATAAATTTCTATCATCCCTTACACATTGCTTTTCAAACACATCATCATCACCACTATATTTTTTTTTCTTTGTCCTACTTAACAAGCAGTGCATTTCTATAAGTCATCATGTACTGTGATACATAATGTTACCACTATTACTGTCTTGCTCAAGCAGCTCATCATCTCTGCTTGGGGCCTTTACATCTGGAGGACCTGAGAAACGACCAGTCTCTAAAAAAAAAAAAAAAAAAAAAGCACCACCACTCACTCATGTACTTGTTTCATGAATGTTTCTAGTCGTGGTGACACGGACAGTCCCTGTAAATCAACACCACTCATGTAGTTGTTTCATGAATGTTTCTAGTCTGGTGACATGGACAGTCCCTGTAAATCAACACCAGTCATGTAGTTGTTTCATGAATGTTTCTAGTCTGGTGACATGGACAGTCCCTGTAAATCAACACCACTCATGTACTTGTTTCATGAATGTTGTCTAGTCTGGTGACACGGACAGTCCCTGTAAATCAACACCACTCATGTAGTTGTTTCATGAATGTTTCTAGTCGTGGTGACACGGACAGTCCCTGTAAATCAACACCACTCACTCATGTACTTGTTTCATGAATGTTTCTAGTCTGGTGACACGGACAGTCCCTGTAAATCAACACCACTCATGTACTTGTTTCATGAATGTTTCTAGTCGTGGTGACACGGACAGTCCCTGTAAATCAACACCACTCACTCATGTACTTGTTTCATGAATGTTGTCTAGTCTGGTGACACGGACAGTCCCTGTAAATCAACACCACTCACTCATGTACTTGTTTCATGAATGTTTCTAGTCGTGGTGACACGGACAGTCCCTGTAAATCAACACCACTCATGTAGTTGTTTCATGAATGTTTCTAGTCGTGGTGACACGGACAGTCCCTGTAAATCAACACCACTCACTCATGTACTTGTTTCATGAATGTTGTTTAGTCTGGTGACACGGACAGTCCCTGTAAATCAACACCACTCATGTAGTTGTTTCATGAATGTTTCTAGTCTGGTGACACGGACAGTCCCTGTAAATCAACACCACTCATGTAGTTGTTTCATGAATGTTGTCTAGTCGTGGTGACACGGACAGTCCCTGTAAATCAACACCACTCATGTAGTTGTTTCATGAATGTTTCTAGTCTGGTGACACGGACAGTCCCTGTAAATCAACACCACTCATGTACTTGTTTCATGAATGTTTCTAGTCGTGGTGACACGGACAGTCCCTGTAAAGCACCACCACTCACTCATGTACTTGTTTCATGAATGTTTCTAGTCGTGGTGACACGGACAGTCCCTGTAAATCAACACCACTCACTCATGTACTTGTTTCATGAATGTTTCTAGTCGTGGTGACACGGACAGTCCCTGTAAATCAACACCACTCACTCATGTACTTGTTTCATGAATGTTTCTAGTTGTGGTGACACAGACAGTCCCTTTAACTCACTCTGGACAAATAGTTTTCTCCCTTGCTTTTCCCAACAGATGACCCATTTGTTACGGTTAGGGAAAAAAAATCACAAAAAATACAAAACAAAGTACTGAATGAAACTCACTGTACTTGGCCCACTGACCCCTCTCCTCACGTCATGTGAATGCCCACCCCCCTCCCTCTTCACTGCTCTCAGAAGCTGAGTCACTATCAGTACCTTCTTGCTGGTAGCTTTCTTCACTGCAGATACTTAATTCAATGTCTTCATCATCCTCGTTGACGTCGAAACCTTCAGTTTGAAGCATTTCAATCACTTCAGCAGTGGCAAAAGCCACTGTCGTGATCTAGTTTGCTCCAAAAATTTCCATTTGTATCTCCTGCGATGCCATTTTTGATACGTATGCAGATTAGCTTGTGTGGGGTCCTGAACTTGCTGACTCGCTGTGGAGTGTGTTGTTATGTAATCTCATGAAGAAACTTTCCATTTGGCTCTTGGCATGTTCACAATGCCTGGTGTAGCTGCGACTGTAATGCTACCTCATGAGGAAAACGTGGAAAAATTGTTAATTGTCAAAACCGCTATTGCGTTCCATCGTCCGGAGTGAGTTAAATCAACACCACTCACTAGTGTACTTGTTTCATGAATGTTTCTAGTCTGGTGACACGGACAGTCTCTATTAACCAACACCAATCACTCATGTTCCTGTTTCATGAAATCTTCTAGTCTGGTGACACAGACAGTGCCTATATAAACCAACACCACTCACCTGTGTACTTGTTTGATGAATGTATCCAGTCTCTGGATACGCCCTTCAGGCTCCAGCCGTGTGTAGGTGGCCACATCTCTCATCAGTGCGTAGTTGGTTCTGTTGGATTCCGTCAAACCTGCAACAGTTCCATGAAAATGGGTTTCTACCCAATCAAATAAAAAAACAAAGAATGAATGATTGGATCTGTTGCAAACAGATAACTCAGAAAAATATATAGCTATCAATGACCTTATTAATCATCTCCGTAAGAAACACTGACTCAGGCTTTTAATTCTGCTAAGATTTTGAAGAAGCTTTGGACCTTATAAAAAGGAATTTTCAGCTTCAAAGTTTTAAAAGTATACAGGTTTAGTAATTACTGAAGGTGCACCTGTACTGTTAGTAAATTCTCCCTCCTTCTTCTGCGTTCATTCGTATGCACACGAGTGGGCTTTTACGTGTATGACCGTTTTTACCCCGCCATGTAGGCAGCCATACTCCGTTTTCGGGGGTGTGCATGCTGGGTATGTTCTTGTTTCCATAACCCACTGAACACTGACATGGATTACAGGATCTTTAACGTGCGTATTTGATCTTCTGCTTGCATATACACACGAAGGGGGTTCAGGCACTAGCAGGTCTGCACATATGTTGACCTGGGAGATCGTAAAAATCTCCACCCCTTTACCCACCAGGCGCCGTCACCGTGATTCGAACCCGGGACCCTCAGATTGAAAGTCCAACGCTTTAACCATTCGGCTATTGCGCCCGTCAAATTCTCCCTATAATGCACACTTCTTCCTCTCTATCGACCAGAAAGCACTTCTACATGTACTGTATTGTACTGTATTGTATTGTATTGTTTTCCATTTCTGTCACAACAGATTTCTCTGAGTGAAACTTCTACATATATTGCGTTGCGTTGCGTTGCATTGCACTGCATTGCATGTATTGCATTGCGCTGTGTTGCATTGCACTGCATTGCATGTATTGCATTGCGCTGCGTTGCATTGCATTTTCAGATTTCTGTAAGTGAAATTCAGGCTGGTCTCCCCAGGGAGAGTGTGTTGCTGCAAGCGCAGTGTGACCCATTTTGACACATTTTTCTTCTGCCTGCCAGTGTACGTTTTCCCCCATACCAGCTGTCAGTTCACCCATCTACAAACAGATTCATAACTCTACTGTAACTCTCTATTGTCTGGTTTGCCTGCTTCATCCATTCAGTCCCTTCAGCGCATACAAAATTCTGCTGCCCGACTCGTCCTCAGAAAGAAAAGATCTGAGCACACCACTCCTCTTTTGCAACATCTCCACTGGCTCCCTGTCTCACACCGAATAAAGTACAAGATCAGCACTCTATGCTACAAATGTATTCACAAATCAGCCCCTTCCTATCTCTGTGGCTGCCTTCACCTCTACACTCCATCTCGCTCACTACGATCAGCTTCAGATCCACTCCACTTACACATACCCAGATTCAAACTCTCGACTGTTGGCCACCGTTCTTTCTCTGTCTCTGGACCTTGCAATTGGAATGAACTTCCTCTTTCGCTTCGTCAAGTCTCCACACTCAGCTCTTTCAAGTCTGGCCTTAAAACCCACCTCTTCCCAAAATAGCCTCCCTTCCCTGCCTCTTCCTGGTCTTTTTAGTTTTTTTTTTTTTCAGTTTTAGAGTTATGCTTGCGTGAGAATGACTGGTGCGAAAGCGCTTTGATTTGTTTATGCACAAGATTTAGTGCTATATAAGTACCATTATCATTATTATTCATCAAGTCTTGCATAGTTGGTGAAACCCTGTGGGTGGTGGTTGGCAGGGGTGGTATTCCAACACGAAAACTTCTCATGCTTTTTCTCTGCTTGTGCTGTCATGCTAGGACAAGGGGAACGGGAAAGGAATGTGGTGGCGGTCTCCACTCTGGGAGGGACGCTCACTCAGTCTGGCTCCGCGACTAAGCCATTATTGTCGTTAGTAGGGGGCTTAGTAGGTGGTGTCCTGAGTACGTTGAATCAGAACAGGCACCACTGAACACCACCGAAGTGACTCGGCAGCAGTGCAGGGTCTCCTCTGGTGTGTGGCCTCCTGGTGACCTAACATCGATGGTTCCCGGTGGACTGCCGATGCTGGAACTGCGATGGACGTACCTGGGTGTGGCCGTGTATGGGGGAATCTAAATGAGCGGCGTGGGTGTAATGCCACTGAAACGGTGCAGATGTTGGGGTAGCAAGCAAAAGAAAAAAAAAAAAAAAAAAGAAAAAAAAGGGAATGTGATGACACACTGTAAGAACATGCATTCCTGATCAAGAGTATCATGCACATAAACAGGGCGGTGGCAGAGTGTTTAACTCACTCAGTACGGCCAGTCCTCTGTTCTCCTCTACACAGACCCCTCGGATGTCCAGTGGGTGTCTGAATGACCCAACCTTTAGCTTCCGTCGTCAGAATTGTGGTATTCTTTGTCAACATTCACCTCTTCAGTATAAGAGCCTTCCGCTTGCAATATTTTGATGATGGTAATTGGGGTGAAACGCTGTTAACGTCGTCTCTTTCGCCGTTCGTATGGAGAGAGTTAAGCTTATTTGCCAATGCACAGTCTGTGAGAGGGATGTCTGGGTTTGAATACTGCTCTCGCCCTTTCTCACAGGTGTGATTGAAGAATTAAACGGTGTCCAGTCATCTGGAGGAGATGATAAACCCAGGTCCTGTGTGCAGCACGCACTTGGCACACTGACACATAAACCCATAGAAACAAAAGTGTCTTCTTTCAAAATCATGCAGAAGAAATCTACTCTGAAAGGCACACAAATACACACACACACACATATATATATATATGCATGCACTCAAGGCCTGACAAAGTGCACTGGATTATACTTATCACTCGTTCAATATATACATATCGCTGCATAATATTTCTAGGGGCATGAGTGGAATACAGAAGGACAACAAAAAAACAACAAAAAACCCACAAAAGGACAGCATCGATTATCTGAACATGCTATGAGGTATGGGTGCTGTGTTCAATGACGTTTAATGTATACATTGCATGCAGACATCAGTGGATGAAGGTGCGTGTATACAGGTGCCGATATGTTTGTGTGCATGTCTGTGGATTTGTGTGCTTGTGGTAGTGTGTGTTTGTGTTTATATGTGTACGTATGTACGTATGTGTGCATGTGTGTGAGTTTGTATGTATTTGCATGGATAATTGAATGATATACTCAGTGTAAGGAAATGATGATGATTATCCATTTTGTTTTGTTTTTTTTGTTGTTTTTTCTGGTCGTGTGTCAATGTTCGGTTTCGTTGTCTGAAATGAAATTAAAAAAGGTTCATTACAAAGAAAAAAAAAGTGCACTGGATTATGGTCAGGCGTGTGCCTAGCAGGTGGTGTAGCATATGTGGTTTGTCTGAATGCAGCGACAGGCGCAATAGCCAAGTGGTTAAAGCACTGGACTTTCAATCTCAGGGTCCCTGGTTCGAATCTTGGCAATGGCGCCTGGTAGGTAAAGGGTGGAGATTTTTCTGATCTCCCAGGTCAGCATATGTGCAGACCTGCTAGTGCCTGAACCCTCTTTGTGTGTATACGCAAGCAGAAGATCAAATATGCACGTTAAAGATCCTGTAATCCATGTCAGCGTTCGGTGGGTTATGGAAACAAGAACATACCCAGCATGCACCTCCCCTAAAAAAAACGGAGTATGGCTGCCTACATGGCGGGGTACGTGAAAGCCCAGTTGAAAGCCCAGAGTTGCAGCCCACGAACGAAGTAGTAGTAGTCTGAATGCAGTGATACCTCCTGAGAAACTGAAACTGAACTGAAACTGCACATGACAGAGAGAGAGGGAGGGAGGTTGAGAGGGGGGCAGAGAGGGAGGGAGCGAGGGATCAAGTAATGAAACGAAAAGAAATCCACTTCTGTTCCAGACGTTCTCACCAGTTATCATAACTACTTAAATCTATTTTTATTTCAATCAGATGAAATAAACATCAATATACTGATATTGTTCATGTATCAATATGTTTTCAAACTTTGTGTTTCCATTACTATAATGATTACCATATTCTTAAACAGAAACATCAATCGATAAACTTCTCGTGTGTTTTAATTATGGAGTTTCTATGCGATGACTTCCAGGTAAACAATGGCCGATTAAAATGATGGCAACTCGTTACATGGCGTGAACATTACCATCCAAAGCATGTACGACTGATCGATCTCTAAATCTAGCATACAACGCAAAAACACTCAACAATTAGCTGGTAAAATTAGAAGCATGAAAATAATCCACTATGTCCATACCTGTGAGAATGCACAGCTCTGGCACCAGGTAGATGTTGGGGAACTGTCCACTGCGCAGATCTTTCTTCTTCGCCCTGGTGATCAGCAGCGGCTGGTTCAGGTCTTTGATTTCTTTGCCGTATTGCTGAACACAGCAGCCAGAGAAACACACACACACACACATGAGTAAACACACACACACACACGCACAAATACGCCCACACACGTACACCCTTACCCACACACATACACCCACCCACCCATGTTTGACCAGTCTTTTCTTAACTCGTTCTACCCCACAGCTACGTGCCCTGCTACTACTCCCCTGGACCAGCTCTACATGAGACCACTGCAGAGTGCTTCACCAGTCTCTTCGGAGGCGTGGGTTCGAATCCCACCGCTGCCATTTTTAAGCGCGTTGGGTTACGCTGCTGATCAGGTATCTGCTTGGCAGATGTGGTGTAGCGTATATGGATTTGTCTGAACGCAGTGACGCCTCCTTGAGCTACTGAAACTGCAACTGAAGCTTCACTAAAACAGCGAAAACAGGAGAACTGTCGATTTAATCAGTCGAACAAAGCTTCGTTTTCATGCTTCTGGAATCCATAAACGGTTCAGTTTAGAATGCCACTTGTACCAAGCAAGAATGAATGAAATAAGTTATAGTGTGTTGGTACCAGAATACTCGTACCTGGTCCACAGGGGAAGTAATCATGGTAGGAGTTAAGGCATACCTGGAGTAGGATGAGTTAACTCTCTCCATACGAACGGCGAAAGAGACGACGTTAACAGCATTTCACCCCAATTACCATCATCAAAATATTGCAAGCGGAAGGCTCTTATACTGAAGAGGTGAATGTTGACAAAGAATACCCCAATTCTGACGACGGAAGCTAAAGGTTGGGTCATTCAGACACCCACTGGACATCCGAGGGGTCTGTGTTGAAGAGAAGAGAGGACTGGCCGTACTGAGTGAGTTAAGACAACTGTACAGAACATCATGAGCCCAGCCAATGGTGTGTTCACAAATGAACAGATCATTGAAAAATCTTTCAAATATGACATGCACATCTTTTTTCTTTCTTTTAATCACGGGCAAATGCACAGATATCATCAAGTGAAAAACAAGTTGGTTAAGCCACAGAGAAATGTTTCTTTTATGATTCACTGCTCACTATTACATTTTTTGTTGTTGAAACTGCTGATTAAAATCTAAGCAATTGTATACACACACACACACACACACATCTACATCTTTCAATTTCAGACCAAAATCTATGCAATCTATTTTTTTACATACAATCATTTTTTTAGTAAGACTATCAGTACATCAAACTGGTTGTCAGAAATCTTTCCTTTTTCTGTTGTGTACAAGATGTCATTTATCACGCTGTCCTGAAACTGTCATGTAATGAAAAGTTTTATCTGTAATTACCGGAAAACACTCAAATGCAGTTTTGTTGATATGACAAGTGATGTGTCACCAAGCTCAGATCTTTTTTTCCATAATATCTGGACTTACTTGAATTCCTGATCAGGGTTATTGTGTTTTTGTGACCCAGATCAATGTAGAATTGGTTTTTGACTCACTTGTGTAAACAAAGTGAATCTATGTTTTAACCCGATGTTCGGTTGTCTGTGTGTGTGTGTGTGTCTGTGTGTCCGTGGTAAACTTTAACACTGACATTTTCTCTGCAAATACTTTGTCAGTTGACACCAAATTTGGCATAAAAATAGGAAAAATTCAGTTCTTTCCAGTCATCTTGTTTAAAACAATATTGCACCTCTGGGATGGGCACAAAAAAAAAGAAAGAAAAAAAAAGAAGCCTAATTATTTGCAAACTGCATTTACTGTTATATTTATATTTTTTGTATTCTCCAAACTTGGCACTTTGATCTGATATTCTGAACCAACAACACGAGCAGTCATTATTATCATTTTTTGTTCAAACAGGAACTTCTTTTGCTAAGCATGGAAATTTTATTTATTTTGCAAACGTTTTGGTGCAGATAGTAAAAAAGGGAAATTACTCTGTAATTAATGCTAGGGGACTTAATTTGCTTTAAACTGATCTTTCTCATCTTAAACATTACATTTTGAAATTATACTCAATACATAAAAAGCTTGGATTTTAAAAAAAAAGTGTATCACAAGTGAGTCTTGAAGGCCTTGCCTCTCCTGTTTTATCATCAAATACAAGTTCAAGCAAGCTGAAACACGCACACACACACACACCCACCCACATACAAACGCACTCACATACACATTCACCCACGATGACGAGTTGTGAAATACTACAATGAAAGTGAACGTCTTGCATCACAGCCATGCCTAGCGTGATGGCCTGCCTGACAATACTCAAGTTCATTCACATACACACAGTAACTGTCCGCTGGTGGCCCAGTTTAGGTAAATCAACCAAAAAGGAAATGACCGCCCATGAGTTCGAGTCCCACCAGCAGACCAGGATTTTTACCATTCCCTCCATCAGACCTTGAGTGGTGGTCTGGTTGCTAGTCAATTGGATGAGATGATAAATCAATCTTCCACATGCAGCATGCAGTTAGCTCATTTAAAGAACCTGTGGCAACCAAAGGAGTGTCATTAGCAAAATTTCGTAGAGGAACCCCTTTTATTCTAAAACAAACCCATTTGGAGACAGGAAAAATAAATTAGAAAAAAAGGGTGGCCATGTATTGTGGAATGTGTTAATGCACTCTCCCTAGGGGAGAGAAGCACCAATTTCACACACAGAAATCTGTTGAGGCAAAAAAAAATAATACAAAGCAATACAATACCGACCGACTTGTAATAGTCGACATAGCTGATTAAACTGCTACCCTTCTCAAACTTTTCTGTAACTCTTCTGAGCCAGTCTATGTCATCCACAGTGTAGGTTTTGTTGTTGTACCTGAAACACACACACACACACACACAGAGGACAAAATAACCACATTTTGCATCACATCACTTCACTATGTAATATTTCAGAATACATCCTTGCTCTCTTCTCTTTCTGATTTTTATCTCTCATATTTTTGTCACTTAAAGCCCGCCTGAATACTCAGCATTATGTCAGGGCTGACATACTAAATATTGGTCGTGTAGAACCTGACCAAATGGAAAAAAGAAAATACCCCCCCCCCCAAAAAAAAAACCTACACAGAAAAGAAATCTAGGCACAAGCACAGTCACATTCATGTCCACAAACAAAGGACATGCCTCTTCTTCTTTGTTCGTGGGCTGCAACTCCCCCGTTCACTCGTATATACACGAGTGGGCTTTTACGTGTATGACCGTTTTTACCCCGCCATGTAGGCAGCCATACTCCGCTTTCGGGGGTGTGCATGCTGGGTATGTACTTGTTTCCATAACCCACCAAACGCTGAAATGGATTACAGGATCTTTAACGTGCGTATTTGATCTTTTGCTTGCGTATACACATGAAGGGGGTTCAGGCACTAGCAGGTCTGCAAATATGTTGACCTGGGAGATCGGAAAAATCTCCACCTTTTACCCACCAGACGCCGTCACCGAGATTCGAACCCGGGACCCTCAGATTGAAAGTCCAACGCTTTAACCATTCGGCTATTGCGCCCGTTGGACATGCCTCTAACGTTGACCATTCCATCAGTTTCTCAGAGGATCAAAAATCCAACTGGATCATGAACATCGGTTTACTGTTGCTTGTATTCCAGCTGACCGCGCAGGGCCGTATCAGGACTGCCAAACCATACCAATGCTCAGTCGTGTCAACTCATGACTGTCACATCTACACACACACAACACCCCCCCCCCCTCCACACCCATCCACAGGCATCAAACAGTTAATGACACACTATCCTAACCATTTAGCTCCAAAGAGCAAATAGTTCTGGGCTGTGCTCAGGACATCAGCCCTTCCGCTTAATTCATCATCGCCAGGCTACAAAAAAATCATTAAAAAAGGGATAAAAAAAAAACAAACCCACTTCAAAGCCAAACAAAAAATACACAAATATGGCCAACAGGCAAATAATGTAGAATGGATAGTTAGTGCCCATCCCAGTGTTCACAATTTCACTACCTATTTGCCAGAGCAAAACACCGCAGACAGTACATCACAGACTGCAGAAAAGAGAAAAAAAAAAGTGTCACGGGTTGCGTGAAAAAAGAAAGGGGGCTGGAATGGGAAGGCAGAAAACATACACATACACAATGAACTTCTTCTTCTGCGTTCACTTGTATGCACACGAGCGGGCTTTTACGTGTATGACCGTTTTTACCCCGCCATGTAGGCAGCCATACTCCGTTTTCAGGGTGTGCATGCTGGGTATGTTCTTGTTTCCATAACCTAACGAACGCTGACATGGATTACAGGATCTTTAACGTGCATATTTGATCTTCTGCTTGCATATACACACGAAGGGGGTTCAGGCACTAGCAGGTCTGCATATATGTTGACCTGGGAGATCATAAAAATCTCCACCCTTTACCCACCAGGCGCCGTCACTGTGATTTGAACCCGGGACCCTCAGATTGACAGTCCAACGCTTTAACCACTCTGCTATTGCGCCTGTCATACACAATGAACGAAATAATACTTAATAACAGACATACAAAACCAAACATTTCCAACATATACCTCACACATCCTAAACATTAAAAAAAACACAAAAAACTGTTTCTCTTTTAAAGCAAGAAAACTAATTAAAAAGAAAAAAAAAAAAAAGAACGAAAGAAAAGACATTCCAATTCCCAGTTCAAAATAGATTTACTTGGTCAACACCACAGATCCAATGATTTCTTTGTTACAACGCTTTATGCGTTCGCCTTCTTTTGGATACATCTTCTCAATACTCTTCATTTGGTCCAACACACTGTGCATCCTCAGGATCTTGTGGGCAATGTCGATGTCCAGCAGAATATCTGACTCAAACCGCAGAATGGACGTCTGGAATCCTGGCATCACTTCAAGTCTGAAAAAGGAAAAAAAAAAAAAAAAAAGGAAAGAAGAAAACCTCAGAATGACCTGACCAAATGAACAAGAGCACATGCAATGTTGTGACCTTTACCTTAACTGACTTAGTACTGCCAGTTAGCTCCCTTGACTTTCCCTGTAAACGACCCATTTGTATGGATAAGAAATAAAATCACCAAAAATCAAATGTTGAAATTTATTAACTGAAAACTTCCAAACTGATCAGTAACATACTGAGTCAGTCAGGGGACAAAATATAAAACTTCCTCCGTTCTTACGATATCGTACAGTGAGATGATGAAAGTATCCATATTTTTTGTTCTAAATTTGCACACACTTCGTCCGGATCGAGTTAAATCTAAATAGGGATCATGCTGTCAACATAGTCTGTCACAATACCAAGTCCGATGAAAACTGTATTCAAAACATGAGCCCTGTTAAGCCTTTTTTTTTTTTTAATAAGATGACCTCAACATTACAAAAACGTTATTGATGAGGGCTGAAAATTTGGTGGACCACTATGTCCTATGAACTGTTCACTATAAAAAAAAAATTGCCACTTTGACTTGGTCAACTACTGACACTAGACTACAACACCATGTTACTTGAACATACGGTTTACAACCGCCATCATCAGTTGCTATGTCTCCAAGGTTCTCTCCCTTAGTTCACCACCTCCAGTATATACTTCCGGTTTCAACATCGTAATCGATGATGGACGATAATTAACAAGGGTAACTGATAATAAGCAAGTACACATGTTTAAAAAAACATCCAGCCCTAAAAGGAGCGTGCATAAAAAAAAAACAACAACAATTTCCAGCCTATGCTGTGGCACAACCTTTTTCACACAAATCTGATGTCTGTGTCTCAGTAGCTGCATGCACCCTGTCTGCGCCTGAAAACAATTCTGACCCATCACTTGGTGCCACCTCTCGACATCAGACAGCGTATCTGATCGAAACACACGACCACACTGAACACCACTTTAATTCTTCAGTCTTACCTCTCAGAAATTCCACACACACACACTGCAGCAACTCAAAGTTCAGTTCAGCACTGTTAACTTTCACCATCGTATTGAATCAAAAGCAAACTGCATTTGGCGCCTTCACCATCCTACCGAATTAAAACTAAACGGCATACGACGCCAAATCTAAAGGAAGCGTAACTACAGTTTTGTCCTTTGGGAGGGAAAGGAAAGCAGTATCCCAGCTGGGGATAAATTTATTCATGAATCTCTAAAATAACTTCAGAACTAGCAAACAATGGCTGAAGGAAACCTAAGCTGTCGTCATCTTTCAACAAAGTAGCGCTTGCAATAATACAAAACCAAAAAAAAAACAACAACAAGAAACAGGATAAAAGACTCCCTCACTCGTAAAATCAGATCCATTGTTACTACAGCATGAGAAACGCAAGAAACATGATCTCGCAGCGTCCAGTAAGAAAAGTGCACAAGCCTCTTCCAATATGCTGGTATACAAAATTCAGGTTGCAGCACTACTTTCCATTTGTGCAGAAGGTAAAATGTATAATGTATTGACTGTTTTGTTGTTTGCATTTGCCTTGATGATGCTCACTTTTTTGAAACTGTCAACAAGTGTTGAACTCTACTACTACACTGATCAATTTCTGTTTACACACAAAACTGTAGGGTGAGTGCTTTGTTTTCAGATTTATACTGACTGGTCACAGAAATCTCCCCTCTAGGCTCTGCAATCGACTGTGCAAGAAGTAAAGTTTTTGGTTATTTCTGTGAGGCAATCTCATAATTTTTCAACTTATTTCCTGACAACATCAATCTATCCATTTTTTTCCTTCACTGGTATTGTAACTTGAGCTTCTGCTATTCTGTGATATATTCTGGAGAATGCCTGCTTGTTCTGTTTCTAGTTCAATCCACAAATAATGTGTATTTGTGCATAATGTACAGCAGTCATGGTTGAGGAAAAAAATACGGTCTCAGTCCAAAAGTCATGGTAGTGGACTGGATCCTGATTTAACAAGCTGATGGACTGGGACTCGTCCAATCAAGGGAAAGCTTCAGAAATGGCACAAACTGTTCCAGCCAATAAACAAGATGATCAACAGACGACAAAATCAGACTTTCAGAGACTGGAACAAAATAACAATGCCGAGTGGATGGCATACAAATGCAACTCAGATTCTGATCCAGCTTCCGAAGATGGCATCCCAACACAGGATGCCACACCCATGATCAGCAGAGCTCCCATCGATGTGGACGATTCTTGACTGCTCAGGGTTTTCAGGAGACGAGGCTTATTGAATGTATGCAGTTCACATGTGTGTATTTCTGTAAACTCCGGGAGTGCACTTTGTGCTTATCACCTTCCATGTCAGGAATTTTTGTATGAGTATGATAGTCGTGTCTGACTATAACCACCAGAACAGCAGAGAAGGCAACTGCTGTCCTGATTAGATCTGGGCTAGAATTTGATTATAGTGGAGGGTTATATTCCCACTCTCTTGACCAAGAGGGTTTTAGGACAGTTGGCGCTGGGATGATTTCCAAAGGCCAGCTAGCCCCTAGGGCTGCAGCAGTAAGATACAGCGAAATCTTGCCTCCTACTTTCAGATTCATAGTCCTTCACAAAAGACTAAGCTGTAAATGACTTCCCATTGCATTGGAGAAACCTTCGATCATACCTCTCTCACTTTGCTGTTGGCCCAACTGCAAAACTTGTGTCAATCTGTGATATAAGCCGAGCGCTGGGCATTGTGTCTTACTAAAGGGCAAGGCAGCATGCATAAAGTAACAGAATTAGTTTCAATTGTGAAAATCACTCATTGCACAAACACACTATCAATCATTCACATACAAGACAAATTATAACAAATAATCAGAATAAGAATCAAATAAATAATGGTCCTAAACATATCACTGGTTGTGTCAAAGAAACTGTGTAGACAATTTCAACCCAAACTGCTGTTTTACATTTTCCCCACTTTGCCAGACACTTCTTAACCGAACTTCTGGAATTAATATGACTGGTAATCAGTTTTAAAGAGGACGGTTGATTATTCCAGTAATTTCGATATAGTATAAAAACTTTGGCTTGAAAATATCACTTCTAGAGAAAGGCACTGTCCAGTTTATGAACACATTTATTGAAAAGTAAGTCTTCAGTAAGGTGAAGTTGGTAAAGAAATCTGAAGAAGTAAAAAAAACAACAACACTACATTGTTGGAGGGTGCAGTATACGGTGCACCAAACACTTGCTGAGAAAATGCTATGTCGTATTTTACCATGGACATGCACACACAACCAAACCAGCATTAATACACAAACCAAGTATACATATGTAAGTACACAGACCAAGTATGTATACATATGGAAGTAAAAAAAAAGTATCTAATTTCATACCAATATTGTTTATATAAATATATATATATTGGCTAAAACAAGAAAAGCATCAAATAAATGCTGGCCTGCAACGACTAATGTGGAGTTGTGGCCAAGTGGTAGGTGGCAGAATGGTTAAGACGCTCAGCTGCCAATACAGAGAGTCCGTGAGGGTGTGGGTTCGAATCCCGCTCTCGCCCTTTCTCCTAAGTTTGACTGGAAAATCAAACTGAGCGTCTAGTCTTTCGGATGAGACGATAAACTGAGGTCCCGTGTGCAGCACGCACTTGGCGCACTGAAAAAGAACCCATGGCAACGAGAGTGTTGTCCTCTGGCGAAATTACGTAAAATGAAATCCACTTTCATAGGTACACAAATATGTAAGCATGCACTCAAGGCCTGACTAAGCGCGTTGGGTTATGCTGCTGGTCAGGCATCTGCTCAACAGATGTGGTGTAGCGTGTATGGATTTGTCCGAACGCAGTGACGCCTCCTTGAGAAAGTGAAACTGAAACTGAAACTGGCCAAGTGGTAAGCCATCTGCCCGAGAAGCCAGAGAATCTGACAGGACAGGACTGACCCCCACACTCACCAGACATTTCTCCCCCTCCACTTACACCTTCAACGGCAGTATACTCTGCACACTAGCCATTCGGATGAACTGATAAACTAAAGTCCCGTGTGCAACATACACTTTGCGCATGTAAAAGAACCCACAGCAACAAAAGGGATGCCACTGGCAAAATTTTGTAGAAAAATCCACAGTAGTGAAACAAATTATATAAAAAAAAAAAAAAAGAAAAAAAAGAAAAGGATCACATTGCACTATGGTGACATATCTTGCCCGGGGGACAGCAGCCCAAATTTCTGATGGAGAAATCTATTCAGACACAAACAGTAATACAATACGATACAATGCGACTCACCCATGCTCTTCCACTTTGTATGCCTTCTCTGTGTTGAAGTGGTGGCGGTTAATCTGCTGCATGCTCATCATAGTCATGATCCTGAAAGCACACAATGCAGCATTGGCTGTAACAGATAGCAGAAAAACAACCATCACCACCAAACAAGTCTTGAACATTTTTTTCCCCCCCGAAAGACCTTTTATTATGTACACACCAGCCACATGACAAGAGTTCACAGTGATTTAGTAACGGCAATACTCCAGGATTTTTTTCCAGGACTAAAATGCCTTTTTTTCTATTAACACTAAGTGCTAAGCTGTCATAACTTTTTGCAAAAGTTCAAGCAAACTCGCTCTTGATAAACTGGTCAAAAGACAAGTTTTATCACATATGACTGAAAGTGACCTGACTGCATCTTTTTTTTTTCTTTTTTGGGGGGAACAGGGAAGGGGGGGGGGGGGGGGGACCTGTCTTACAAGCAGTAAAATGAAAATAATTGTATGTTTATACTAATGTCCTGACTATTGAATCAAATACCTGTGTCGGTTTTTGTCTTCTGAAATAATTCATTCAACACCTTTTGCAACTGGATTCATACTGATGCAGAGTGCAACTGATCAAGAGGTGAATACTTTAGAAATCATTCTGCCTGTTCCTGCCATCCATAGGAGTGGCTGTGCTTCAGTAAAAATCCACTGAAAAAACGAAGTTGCACGTCTGAGCCCTAGCTGGGCTATAAAAATACAAGATGAATTGTTCAGGTTCATTAAACGACTACAGTGACTTTTGCACTCAATCCCAAAGAAAAGGGAGTGCATAGTATCTGTAACCATGTTACCATTCTGGCAAATCACCACTCTATGCTGATGCTAGATATAATGTCTATTATATGTTATAAAACTGCACTGTTACACATGATGAAAATGTGTCCACATTGACCAAATTGATAGAACAATATAAGTATAATGATTTATGATGACGATGTTATTGTTAATGTACACTGTATTCATTTTTTTCTTTCTTTGTTTTTTCCCCTTTCTTTTCCATCCACTCTGAATTGTTATAATGAATTCATGTACAAAATAAAACGGTGGTCGACCCAATAAAGTCCAGAAAAAAAGAAGAAAAAAAATCAACACTCACTTCCTCCAGATGACATTCAAGACCTGAATTGTCGATGGGTTGATGTTCACCATTTCACATACGAACTTGATCTTGATCCTGATTTGTTCACCATCACATCTTCTGTAGCAGTACTTCACGGTTTCCTGAAGCCAGATCAAAACTTGAAATGAAATGGTCAGTACGGTTAGTGACACTGCAAAGGTACAAGACAAAAATTACAATACTGAAAACAAAAACAAAAAACGACACCATACAGCCATACCCCACATCTGGTTCAGACAGCCATGTCAATCTCTGGAACTCTTGGGGTATTCTATCATTCTTTTTTCACTAAAGATATGTCTGTGTGAAATTCGAGCTGCCCTCCCCAGGGAGAGTGCATTGCAACTGTGAGAGCGCCACCCATTTTTGGGTGGTTTTTTTTTTGTTTTGTTTTTTGCCTGCAAGCGTATTTGTTTTCCTATTAAAGTGGAATTTACTACATAACTTTGCCAGGGCAACCCTTTTATTACCATGGCTTCTTTTACATTTTTTTTTTTTTTAATTTTTTTTTTAGGAGAAATCAGTGGATGCCTAAACGTTCTGCAAATGAGCAGGATAGTTTCAGCATCCCTAGAAGGTTGTTTTTTTTGTTTTTTTTTGTCTTTTGTATCTTTTTTTTCTTTTGGTCTTTTTTTTTTCCCCTTCCATCATCATTTTTCTCCTTTCCGTTGTCTTTTCTTCTTTTTTTTCCCTCATGTTTTTAATCTGTCATCTTCCCAATGGCATGTTCAAACACTTACAAGAATTGCCATGGCTTCTTTTACATGTGCTAATTGCATGCTGTACACAGGACATCGGTTTATCGTCTAGTATCAAGACCATCACTCAATGTCCAGTAAAAGGAGGGGCATGGGGGGAGGGGGGGGCAGGGGGGGAAATGCTGGGGAGTGTGGGGTGTCCCGTCACACTGTGGGGGGAAGGACTGGGGAGTGTGGGGTGTCCCGTCACACTGTGGGGGGAAGGACTGGGGAGTGTGGGGTGTCCCGTCACACTGTGGGGGGAAGGACTGGGGAGTGTGGGGTGTCCCGTCACACTGTGGGGGGAAGGACTGGGGAGTGTGGGGTGTCCCGTCACACTGTGGGGGGAAGGACTGGGGAGTGTGGGGTGTCCCGTCACAGAAGGACTGGGGAGTGTGGGGTGTCCCATCACACTGTGTGGAGGGAAGGACTGGGGAGTGTGGGGTGTCCCGTCACACTGTGGGGGGAAGGACTGGGGAGTGTGTGGTGTCCCGTCACACTGTGGGGGGGGGAAGGACTGGGGAGTGTGGGGTGTCCCGTCACACTGTGTGGGGGGAAGGACTGGGGAGTGTGCGGTGTCCCGTCACACACTGTGGAGGGAAGGACTGGGGAGTGTGGGGTGTCCCATCACCCACTGTGGGGGGGGAAGGACTGGGGAGTGTGGGATGTCCCGTCACACTGTGGAGGGAAGGACTGGGGAGTGTGGGGGGTCCCGTCACACTGTGGGGGGAAGGGCTGGGGAGTGTGGGGTGTCCTGTCACACTGTGTGGAGGGAAGGACTGGGGAGTGTGGGGTGTCCTGTCACACTCTGTGTGGGGGGAAGGACTGGAGAGTGTGGGGTGTCCCGTCACACATGTGGGGGGGAAGGACTGGGGAGTGTGGGGTGTCCCTGTCACACTGTGTGGGGGGGAAGGACTGGGGAGTGTGGGGTGTCCCGTCACACTGTGTGGGGGAAGGACTGGGGAGTGTGGGGTGTCCTGTCACACTGTGGGGGGGGGGGGGGGGAAGGACTGGGGAGTGTGGGGTGTCCTGTCACACACTGTGGGGGGGAAGGACTGGGGAGTGTGGGGTGTCCCGTCACACTGTGTGGGGGGAAGGACTGGGGAGTGTGGGGTGTCCCGTCACACTCTGTGGAGGGAAGGACTGGGGAGTGTGGGGTGTCCCGTCACACTCTGTGGGGGGAAGGACTGGGGAGTGTGGGGTGTCCCGTCACACTCAGTGGGGGGAAGGACTGGGGAGTGTGGGGTGTCCCGTCACACTGTGTGGGGGGAAGGACTGGGGAGTGTGGGGTGTCCCGTCACACTGTGTGGGCGGAAGGGCTGGGGAGTGTGGGGTGTCCCGTCACACACTGTGTGGGGGGAAGGACTGGGGAGTGTGGGGTGTCCTGTCACACTGTGGAGGGAAGGACTGGGGAGTGTGGGGTGTCCCGTCACACACTGTGTGTGGGGAAGGGCTGGGGAGTGTGGGGTGTCCTGTCACACTCAGTGGGGGGAAGGACTGGGGAGTGTGGGGTGTCCCGTCACACTCAGTGGGCGGAAGGACTGGGGAGTGTGGGGTGTCCTGTCACACTCAGTGGGGGGAAGGACTGGGGAGTGTGGGGTGTCCCGTCACACTCTGGGGGGAAGGACTGGGGAGTGTGGGGTGTCCTGTCACACACTCTGGGGGGAAGGACTGGGGAGTCCCGTCACACTGTGGAGGGAAGGACTGGGGAGTGTGGGGTGTCCCGTCACACACTGTGTGGGGGGAAGGACTGGGGAGTGTGGGGTGTCCCGTCACACTGTGTGGGGGGAAGGACTGGGGAGTGTGGGGTGTCCCGTCACACTGTGTGGAGGGAAGGACTGGGGAGTGTGGGGTGTCCCGTCACACTGTGGGGGGGGAAGGACTGGGGAGTGTGGGGTGTCCCGTCACACTGTGTGGGGGGAAGGACTGGGGAGTGTGGGGTGTCACGTCACACATTGTGGGGGGGGGAAGGGCTGGGGAGTGTGGGGTGTCCTGTCACACTCAGTGGGGGGAAGGACTGGGGAGTGTGGGGTGTCCCGTCACACTCAGTGGGGGGAAGGACTGGGGAGTGTGGGGTGTCCTGTCACACTCTGGGGGGAAGGACTGGGGAGTGTGGGGTGTCCTGTCACACACTCTGGGGGGAAGGACTGGGGAGTCCCGTCACACTGTGGAGGGAAGGACTGGGGAGTGTGGGGTGTCCCGTCACACACTGTGTGGGGGGAAGGACTGGGGAGTGTGGGGTGTCCCGTCACACTGTGTGGGGGGAAGGACTGGGGAGTGTGGGGTGTCCCGTCACACTGTGGGGGGGGGGGGGGGAAGGACTGGGGAGTGTGGGGTGTCCCGTCACACTGTGGGGGGGGGAAGGGCTGGGGAGTGTTGGGTGTCCCGTCACACACTGTGTGGAGGGAAGGACTGGGGAGTGTGGGGTGTCCCGTCACACACTGTGTGGGGGGAAGGACTGGGGAGTGTGGGGTGTCCCGTCACACTGTGTGGGGGGAAGGACTGGGGAGTGTGGGGTGTCCCGTCACACTGTGTGGGGGGAAGGGCTGGGGAGTGGGGGGAAGGGCTGGGGAGTGTGGGGTGTCCTGTCACACTGTGTAGGGGGAAGGGCTGGGGAGTGTGGGGTGTCCCGTCACACACTGTGTGGGGGGAAGGGCTGGGGAGTGTGGGGTGTCCCGTCAAACTCTGTGGGGGAAGGACTGGGGAGTGTGGGGTGTCCCGTCACAGTCTGGGGGGGGAAGGACTGGGGAGTGTGGGGTGTCCCGTCACACACTGTGGGGGGGGGGGGGGGAAGGACTGGGGAGTGTGGGGTGTCCCGTCACACTGTGGGGGGGGGAAGGACTGGGGAGTGTGGGGTGTCCCGTCACACTCTGTGGGGGGAAGGGCTGGGCTGGATCCCTGCTCTAGTGACCGCTGGGGATCCAGCCAAAAGGAAGGCCCTGGAGTCGTCAGCGACACTGACCCCTACCCCTTGACTGCCATGCTTGTAGATTTCAGGGTCACTATGATGTCACTGATGATGTCAGAAGGAGGGAAGTATCTCTTGAAGGCTGAAAAATTCACAAGTTTGATCTGGAGTGGAATATCTCCCAGGCTGTTTTCTCACTTTCTGGCCGATTGTTCTGGATATTCATTCATGATTTGAAACACCACATTGGTTGTTTTTTTGTTTGTTTTTTTTCATGGCAGTGAAAGAGTTAAAGCTGCCCACAAGACAGACCTCAGGGTCCCCATTCTCCCCTGCAGCCCTGGCTGAAACACCACAGCATGGGGATTATTCCGGATCAGGCAGGACAGAGTATCTCAATCATGCCAGTGTGAGGATCGGTGGCGTAGTGGCAACGTGTCTGCTTTGGAAACGAGAATATCTTGAGTGTGCCAGATCCAATCCAAACACTCGCCAAGAATTTTCTCTCCCTCCTCAAGATTTTGAGTGGTGGTCTGGGTGCTAGTCTTTCAGATGAAACGATAAACCAGTCATGTGGGCGGCATGCAATTAGCTCACGAAAAAGAACCCAAGACAACGAAGGGGTTGTCCTTAGCAAAATTCTGTAGAAAAATCCACTTTGACAGAAAAATAAGTACACTTGCAAACAGGAAAAAAAAAAACACGCAGAAAAACAGGTGGCGCTGCACCGTGGCAGCACGGTCTCTCAAGGAAGAGCATCCTGAATTTCACAGAGAAATCTGCTGTGACGCTACAACAGAAAACGTTAGGGCCGACCCATCAGAGAAGCACACTGCCGAGCTGGCTGTTCACCACCACTCAGAAGGTTCAACGCTGACATTTCCAAGAGCAGATTTTGCTCCAGCCCCATCTCCATGGCGGCATGTTGGTGCAGACTCTGGGCTCTTTCTCTGTCTCCCCTCCATTTTCCTCCACACAGCAAAGTCTTTTTGCTATTGTGATGAGAAATCAATCTTCACTGTCGCTTACTAACTTGTTTGATCAACTGCACTCCCCAAAATGGTGGAAGTACTGAAAGCAGTTGATAATACTGCTAGCTATTGGTCAAAACTATAAAGGCAATCAAGAAAATACAGCAGAAATTAGTGTTCAACTGACAGATTATATGAACAGCCGCTGTGAAATTTGCACTGCCGCAACAGTTATTCACAAAAGCAGTCAAAATTATTTTCAGCAACCAATGGGCGCACTTATTATTTTATGGAGCCTGATTACAAACTCTGCGTTGTTTCCACAGCCAAGAAGAATATTTAGTTAAAACAGTTCATGTTATCTTACCAGATGGGTGCAACTGCAAGTGATGGGGACCCACAACTTGATGATGAATTTACTTATCTTTCCAAATTATAAATGGATTTACAACAAAAAAAAAAGAATGACAGCTTCAGTCTCAGTTATCATTCAAGAAGGCGTCACTTTGCTCAGACAAATTCGTTTTAACTACTCCACATCTGCTAGGCAAATGCCTGACAGCAGCATAACCCATCATGCTAGTTAGGCCTTGAGTGCATGCATATATATATCTGTGTACCTATCAGAGTGGATTTCGTCTACAGAATTTTTGCCAGAGGAAAACACTTTTGTTGCCTTGGGTTCTTTTTCAGTGTGCCAAGTGCGCACTGTACATTGAACCTCAGTTTATCGACTCATCCGAAAGACTAGCTGCTCAGTTTGATTTTCCAGTCACACTTGGGAGAAAGAGCAAGACCTGGAAATTGAACCCAAACCCTCGTGGACTTTTGAATCGGCAGATAAGCGTCTTAAAACATTCCACCACCCTCCTCCGCCACCTTCCCCCTGATGTCAGCGTCAAACTGGCATTACTACACAAGTGACACAAACAGCAATGGTTCTCACGTCCCCCCGAAAACGAAGTATGGCTGCCTATATGGCGGGGGTAAAAACGGTCATACACGTAAAAGCCCACTCGTATGCATATGAGTGAACGTGGGAGTTGCAGCCCACGAACGCAGAAGAAGAGGTTCTCACGTCATCCGGGAGTCTGATGGGCAGGAACAGCATCATTCCATCGAAGGCTCTTACAGGGCCGATCACATCAGCATGGTTGTAGAGGAGGCCTTTCTTCATCTTCAAGCCTTCAATGGGAGGCTTGTATTGCACATGGTACTGGTGAATTCTCCACGTTTCTGGGACCCTCAGTCTGTAGAAGTTGCCCTTCAAGATAACTTTTTTTCCGGAAGCGCCTGGCAAAGAAAGCAGTAAAAAAAACAAAAAAAAAACAACCCCGATTAAATAAACACCCCCAAAAAACTATGATATGATGATGATATGTATACTTAAATAGCACCTATCCTTGGTAACAATCCAAACTCTACGCTCTCTATAACATGGTATCATTTGCACAACAGGCTGCCTACCTGGGAAGAGCTGACTAACAGCTGCCACTGGGTGCTCATTATCTATTTCCTGTATCATTCAATCTGTTTTATTCACACACACAACCCCCGAAAGTGGAGTATGGCTGCCTACATGGCAGGGTAAAAAACGGTCATACACGTAAAAGCCCACTCGTGTGCATATGAGTGAACGTGGGGGTTGCAGCCCACGTACGAAGAAGAAGTAGAAGATGTACACACACACACACGAACACAGAGACATGTAACATTTTATGTGTGTGACTGTTTCGCTTATTTGCCCCACCATGTAGGCAGATATACTCCATTTTCGGGGTGCGTGCATGCTGGGTATGTTCTTGTTTTTGTAACCCACCAAACTGTCTCTGTATCCATGTACTGCCAGCAAGACACTTTCAACTACTGATATTGTGTTTCAGTGATCTGAAAATGCGTAACGAGAAAACCCAGAAAATTATTTCACCCATGTAAAACCCAGACACTGCTTCACACAGAAATAAAAAAGTGGTGATGGGAGAAATGGTGGCAGGTGTTTAAGACATCATTTCAATTACTTTACATGCACAGAAGTTGTGTAAAATGCATCATTTGATCAAAGTTATATTTTTTGCTCATCATGAAATAACACTTTCTTTTTAATTTTATCAAACCACGAGTTATATGCCGAAATGTGAGAGTTTTCTCATACGGCAAAGCACATTGAAAGGTTTTCATTTTCATATGTAGTGCAACTTTTTCCTATGTTTATCATTACTCCTTGGCAAGGATACTTCATAACTAAAATACCAAAACTTGCCAAATACTCTTCCCAAAAGCTGACATCGAAACAAAGATAGCAGATGGAGAACCACAACTCAATTTCCTTACACTTTCATCTAGCTTATTCTAGTGAATTCAAACCCTGCGTTTCAATGTTCACATGCAGCAAGCATATTCATTTTACAGACAAGGCGTTCTGTTCAGATTTTTTTTCCTTATGTCACTGTGCACAAAATATTGTAATAATGCTGTCTTTAGACCAGAATTAAACAAAAACACATCTGTAAACCAGGAAAGCACTCAAAATGCATGACTGCTAATCCAAAAACAATCAAAGACTTTAGAAAACTGGAATGCCCAGATGTACACGTCTACACACTTGCATTTTAAAGCAACTCACCTTTTTTGTTCCTTATTCTTACAGGTCTGTAATTGAGGTCCTCATATGGGTTGACTCGTTCTTCTGGTTGCCCATCCCCTACAGCCGCACCTTGCAGCCTTCTTCCAAGATCCTCCACTTGCTGGTCTCCCGGTCTGGTCTGTTTACCCTGGGAAGCGCCCTGACCTGAAGGCTTATCAGCCACTGCCCGAGAAAGAGCCAGCAGGGAACGTATTTCTGGAGGACCTGACTGTGGCTGTGGTGATGGCTGGGGACCTTGACCTTGTGGCGGTGAGAGTGGTGTTGGTGCCGGGGGTCCTTGGGAGGGTTGGGGACCTCCAGCGGCTCCCCCCTGTTGTCAAAAGGTAACCACCACTAACTAGAACTATAGTATGTCACACACACACACACACACACACACAAGAACAAGGCATCAGCAAAGGTTTTTTAAGGTGTTTCTTACATATTAAGCTCTGACAACCGAACATTTGTCTCATTAGAATGGTTTTTGTGATCCTGCATGTGTATAAACCGCAAAGAAAGGGAACTGACTTCTAAATGTATTTCTGGATGTGTCTGCACATAATTTGAAGAAAAACAGTATATTTTCTGTGGGTTTTTGTTGTTGTTGTTGTTGCATCAAGGCTGGACCCCCCAGGGCTGAATGGGTTAAGGCAAAACAGAACCACACCAACAAGTGGAATGCATAAAAGCACTGATAAATGACAACCAGTAAACATACAGCTGAAGTAATAATAATAATAATAATTCATAATTCATAACTTTTCTATGGCGCGATATCCAGTACTGATGCTGCTCAAAGCGCCTTACATCATCGAGCCAGATATAAACATAACATAAAACATTACAACAGCTCAATCCAAATGTGTTCACAGAATGAGTAAAAAAAAAAAAGCATGATCCACCAAACAATAAAAATATCAAGAAAATAATGCTTAGATTAAAAAGAAACACATTCCTTAAAAACACACATTTTTAGACACACACACACATGCGTACAACAAGTGGAATGCTTTTAACACTGATTAATGACAACTGTAAACACACAAGTGAACTTCAGAACTACAATGTATCACATTTTAGATTTTTTGGATGTGAACCAAAGGCACCTTTCTTCTTCTTTTTTTTTTTTTTTTTTTTTTGCACTCCAGAGAGTGGTTCCCTTTGAGCATACCCCTTTAAGAAAATCATTACAACTTCTTCTGTAAGCTTACTTTGTTTCGATAAACCCCGAAATGGCACAAAACTGTGGTCCCCACAGACTGAGGGCTACAAACAAGGGAGGAAGTCTTCATTGCTCAGATATACTTTGTAAATAAAACAGGAAAAGAAGAAAGCCTCCAACAGGACACTTAAAAAAAAAAATTTTTAAGAAAGAAAAAAAAGAAAAAAAGAAAATGAAAAGCAAGGAGTGCATTTCATTTGGTAACCAGCAAGCAGTTTTATTTCTAACTAAATACACACACACACATGCACACGCACACACACAAACACAAAACACACACAAACAGAAACAGTTGTTACAAAATCTCACTTTGATAAATGCCATGGTGCCTTCCCTTTTTCTTTTTCGGAAACGATCGAGCTAAAAAAATCTTGTCTTTAACAACTTTATTCAAGAAGTTAATGAGAAAATGGGAGCACACTTGTGGTGATGTGCATCAGGTGACCAAGAAAAAAAAGATCAGAGAACTACAGTTCACATGTGGAGTGATGGCCTAGAGATAACACGTCCGCCTAGGAAGCGAGAGAATCTGAGCGCGCTGGTTCGAATCACTGCTCAGCCGCCGATATTTTCTCCCCCTCCACTAGACCTTGAGTGGTGGTCTGGACGCTAGTCATTCTGTAGAAAAATCCACTTCGATCGGAAAAACAAATAAAATTTCAAGCAGGAAAAAAATACAAAAAAATGGGTGGCGCTGTAGTGTAGCGACGCGCTCTCCCTGGGGAGAGCAGCCCAAATTTCACACAGAGAAATCTGTTGTGATAAAAAGAAATACAAATACAAATACAAAGTCCTCTCAATCAAAAACCATTAACTGCAGAAACTCAGTTCCTGTCAGTGTCACAGTGATTGGTGTCTGATTATTGTTTCTTCTTTTTCGTTCGAGGGCTGCAACTCCCACGTTCACTTGTATGTACACAAGTGGGCTTTTACCTGCACAACTGTTTTTACCCTGCCATGTAGGCAGCCAAACTTCATTTTTGGGGGCGTGCATGCTGGGTATGATCTTATTTCTATAACCGACCTAACGCTGATATAGATTACAGGATTTTTGACATGTATATTTGATCTGCTTGCAAATACACACGAAGGAGGTTCAAGCACAAGCAGGTCTGCACATATGTGGACCTGGGAGATTGGAAAAATTTCCACCCTCTATACACCAGGTGCCATTACTGAAATTTGAACCCAGGAACTTCAGATTGAAAGTCCAATGCTTTAACCACTCAGCTATTGATTTCATCAAACACCTCGTATGCTTCATCAACTACCCTCCCACCCAGCCACAACCCCCTCTACCCTCCTCCCAGCAACCCAGAGCAAGTTTCAATCTATTCCCATTTTAACCACAACTTTCAGGACGGAGGGTTGCCAATGACCAAAATCAAGAAAACAAATTTGCTCATGTCCTCAAAGCCACACAACACTCCCCCCTAAAAAAAAAAGAAATACAATTAGATGAAGGGAGGAGGAGATTTAAATACCTGAGATACAGGCACAATAGCCAGAACATAACATACCCAGCATGCACACCCCTGAAAACGGAGTATGGCTGCATACATGGTGGGGTAAAAACAGTCACGCATGTAAAAGCCCACTCGTGTACATACGAGTGAATGTGGGAGTTGCAGTCCACGAACGAAGAAGAAATATCTGAGAAAAACCATGCATGAAATAAACCAATGACCAAATAAGGATGAAAGGAATACAGCATCAGTTCACCCTTAAAATGTAACATTAACCCATTCAACCCTGGGAAGTCTACAGCCTCGGCTGGCGTCCATGCTGTACTGATGGAGACAAAAACCCACAGAAAATATAATACCAGTTTTCCTCAACATTGTGTGTGGACACATCTGGACACGCTGCAGAAGTTAGATCCCTTTTCCTTGAGATTTTGTATATATGTAGGAACATGAAAACTGTTTTACTGAGACAAATTCTGACGCTAGAGCAATGCTTGAGAGCAGGGCTCAATGAGTTAAATGGTGGATCTGCATCATGACGTGTTGTCTTCTTTAATTTGAAAAAAGAAGAAGTTAAAAGCCAGTTTTTTTCCTGTTGATGATGTTGGGATGGTTCCTGACACACCTGAGGAACCTGGAACAATAGGGATGGTAATCTAAGTGCTAATTTAATGGTTCCTGACACACCTGAGGAATCTGGAACAACAGGGATGGTAATCTAAGTGCTAATTCAATGGTTCCTGACACACCTGAGGAAGCTGGAACAAACAACAGGGATGGTAATCTAAGCGCTAATTCAATGGTTCCTGACACACCTGAGGAACCTGGAACAACAGGGATGGTAATCTAAGTGCTAATTTAATGGTTCCTGACACACCTGAGGAACCTGGAACAACAGGGATGGTAATCTAAGTGCTAATTTAATGGTTCCTGACACACCTGAGGAACCTGGAACAAACAACAGGGATGGTAATCTAAGCGCTAATTCAGTGGTTCCTGACACACCTGAGGAACCTGGAACAACAGGGATGGTAATCTAAGTGCTAATTTAATGGTTCCTGACACACCTGAGGAACCTGGAACAAACAACAGGGATGGTAATGTAAGCGCTAATTCAATGGTTCCTGACACACCTGAGGAATCTGGAACAAACAACAGGGATGGTAATCTAAGCGCTAATTTGCAGCTCCCAAGTGTTCAGGGTTCGAGGCCCCCTGTTGGCATTGTGTTGTGTCCTTGGGAAAGGCACTTTCCTTCAATTCTTCCACACTGATGGAGCTAGAATCACCCATGCAATCAGTCTCTTACCCTGTCACCTGGTCTTGGAACTCGACCCTCTTGCTGCTCTCTAAAACCCCGTCCCCTTGGTGCCAGTCCTCGGCCTCTTGCCCTGCCTTTTTTCTCTGGTTCCATCTATTTTGATTTTCTGTGCATCAAAAATAATGAGACAAAAATTAAACAAAGCAAAAAAAAAGAAAAAAGAAAAAAAGGAAAACACATTTACCGTAAAGTTTGGTCTATAAGCCGCGACCTTTTTCTCCCAGCTTCAACCTCTGCGGCTTATACAATGATGCGGCTTATCTGAGGATTTTAACGATCCCAGGAGTGTCACGTTCTCTTCTATTCTTAGCTGCCCTTCAACTCACCAAAATCTTGATTTCTTTTAATGAATTCTTGGATGAGCTTCAGGTTAGTCTGCTAACTGTTCATGTTTCAAAAACCAAATCCGCACACATTAAAGCCTTCAGATCAACATTCAGTTCTACTCTGCTCAAGTGCACACTGCAAAAGAACACATGCAACAGTTTCAAGTGAGATAAAGTTGATGTACTAATGGCTTCCAACACATGGGAATAGTTGACAGGTATCAAATCAGCTGAAATAAAATCAAATCTGTGGAAAGTTTACATTTTCTCCTGTTAATGATTATCATGATGGTAAAATATTCATAGAATTTTAATGGTAAGGAGTGTTGTCCTCCAGCAACATTCTGTGGAAGAAATCCACTCTGACAGATAAATATATGCCTGCACTCAAAGGACTGACTAGCATGTTGGGTTATGTTGCTGGTCGTCGTCTTCTTTGTTCGTGGGCTGCAACTCCCACGTTCACTCGTATATACGCGAGTGGGCTTTTACGTGCATGACCGTTTTTTTACCCCGCCATGTAGGCAGCCATACTCCGCTTTCCGGGGTGTGCATGCTGGGTATGTACTTGTTTCCATAACCCACCGAATGCTGACATGGATTATAGGATGTTTAACGTGCATATTTGATCTTTTGCTTGCGTATACACATGAAGGGGATTCAGGCACTAGCAGGTCTGCACATATGTTGACCTGGGAGATCGGAAAAATCTCCACCCTTTACCCACCAGGCGCCGTCACCGAGATTCGAACCCGGGACCCTCAGATTGAAAGTCCAACGCTTTAACCATTCGGCTATTGCGCCCATCATGTTGTTGGTCAGGCGTCTGCCTAGGAAATATGGCGCTGCGAAAATAGATTTGTCTGAACACAAAAACACCTCCTTCAGAAACTAAAATAGGCAAAGGGGGATCAGCAGCACAAAAACTATACAGCATTTGTTTTCATGGTGGTATACTGAAAATACACAAAAACTTTGTTCAAATCAGTCCCAGAATTTTGGATACTATGACTATTATAAGTTTTGGTATAACTAGAAAATAAATGTGTCAAACAATATATTACTCATATACTTCATGCGACAGTTTCAAGGGGCCATGAAAGTGTGTGGACTGGACCCCAATATGCTGCATCACAACTGTTTTATAAAGAAAAAAAAAAGAAAAAAAAATTAAAATAAAGTGGGGAGCACCTGTGGGAAATACAAATAAAACTGCATGCAGGAAAAAAATACAAAAAAATGGGTGGCGCTGTAGTGTAATGATGTGCTCTCCCCAAATTTCACACAGAGAAATCTGTTATGATAAAAAGAAATACAAATACATGCCAGACCTAAGCATTGACAGTGTACACTAGTTTGGTCTTGAGAACCTACCAAAATGAGAAAGGGGGAGAAAAAAAGAAAAAAAGTATACATTTTTCTATAAAACATACAACTCAAATGAAATCAAACCAAACTGAAATAAGTAAACAACTCAAAATAATTATATTAAACATGAAGGATACACAGGTACACACATTATTAAAATGAATTTCATAACTAAACTGGGCTACTGTTCACGAATAACAATTTGTGCACACCCCTACATGTGTGCACACCTCTTGCGTGCACGCACTCTTTTACATGCATGCACACACATGCGCACGTGTGCGTGCACACACACACACAATACACAAATACATCAAGCACTTACACCAACTGGTTGTTGACCGGCTCTGGCTCATTCCCTGGATAGGTCAATGGTCAAGTTCCACATTTTTTTTTTTTTTTTTTTAATGGCATGAGTTGCGTGCTTAAACCTCGCTGACTTTTTTTTAATTCAGTATATATATGTATTTTCTTAAGCTTGGTTTAAATAGGAAGCTTTTGCTTTTCTGCGTCATTCACATTAATTAAAATAATAAACACTAACATATCACCTCCGAGGACTCAGTTCACACCTCAATGTCGTACTTTCCGTTCCATCAGCTGACAAACGAACCTACCTGAAATTCACGCCCTCCACACTGTCCGCGTGCGTTCCGCCAGTCTGCGCTAGCTTCTTCAGCATCCAAGACTGTCGCACAATTTCTGTCACGTGACGCCGAAAACGTCAACGGTGTAGAGCCATGATAATTTTACTGACTCCCCACGAGAATTGTTTCTCCGGGGTAAAAGTTTGGTAGTAAGATTTTACCCATTTGACGAGAAACGTGCACGGGGAGTTGGGTGGGGGTAGGGGCGGGGGGGAGGGGGGGATTCCTTCGAGAAATTTACTCTCAAATGAAATTTTATGAGACGTATACGCTCATAAAGTGTTTCATTGTGTGAGGCCGCGACCGTGCTGGCGGAGCCGGGTGCTGGACTCGGATTTCGGCTGGGAACTTGAAGGGATACTGATGGGGACTAAGGTGGGGTCCTCTCTCCCGGTGTGAGACAAGACTCTGTCTCTGACTCAGTCTCTCTTAGAGGGAAGGAGACGTTATAATAGAGGGGGACGTCACTACAGTCAGAGAGATAAGGACAGATCGCAGATAGATCGCTAAACTCATCACCACAAGTACCGTCGTTTCAGAGACACAATGACCCCCCCTCAGACCCCCAGCCAGGACTCCTCCTTCTTCTTCTTCTCTTCTTCTTTCCGTTACACGACCAACATCGACTTGCCGATGACTCTGTCATGGTTCATGCATGCTGGGTATTTTCGTGTCTCCACATAACCCACCGAACACTGCCGGCATGGGTTACAGGATCTTTAACGTGCATATTTGATCTTCTGCTTGCGTATACACACGAAGGGGGTTCAGGCACTAGCAGGTCTGCACATATGTTGACCTGGGAGACCGGAAAAATCTCCACCCTTTACCGGCCACCACTGAGGCGCCGTTACCGTGATTCGAACCCGGGATGGAAAGTCCAACGCTTAAACCACTCGGCTATTACACTCCCACGGCAGAAAACTACCAGGACCAACGCCGCCTCCGTCAATCACACCGAACACCCTTCAGAGACAGAGACAGAGACACAGAGAGAGAAGCCATTTCAACTCCCTCATTACATCTAGTCATGAACTCACTGGATCCAGGTCGAACGATATGAACCCCTCCTCCCCCATTCCCTCCCCCTTCCCCCCTCCATCCCCCGCCCTCTTCTTCTATCCCACTCCCGACTCAAACTGTCCCTCTCTCTCTCTCTCCTCCAAAGCCGGAAAGCATGAAACGCAGACCAGGCGATATCATGCGCACGAACTACACACCCGATTCTACCTCCTTCCGCCCCCCTCACTGTCATGCCCCTCCCCCCCACCCCGCCCTTCCTCCAGCCCCTCCCATCCCTCCACCCCCCCCCACCCCAACCCCCACCACCCCCTATTATTTATCCCTGTGCCCTGTTCGCTCTCATCATTCCGTCCACTCAGTACATATACAGCTCAGTGCAGAGTGTCCACAAACCGACTTTCACGCTTCTCACGTGCAGTGTGTGTGTGTGTGTGTGTGTGTGTGTGTGTGTGTGTGTGTGTGTGCAAGTTGATGTGCGCATGCATCAACCAGTGAAGGACACTGCATCTGCTGATTGTAATGTGATGTACATGACTGCTTTGTCAGTGTGTGTGTGTGTGTGTGGTTGTGTGTATGTGTGTGTGTGTCAGTGTGTGTGTGTGTGGGGGGGGGGCGGGGGCGGGGGGAAGTGTCAGTGTGTGTGTGTGCGTGTGCATGTGCACGTTTGTCAGTGTGTGTGTACGCGCGTGCGCGTGTCAGTGTGTGCGTGTGTGCGTGTGTGTGTGTGCGCGCGCGCGCGTGTGTGTGTATGTGTGTGTGCGTGTGATGTTATATTATTCACACGAAACCCTGCTATTCTTCCATCCATCCTTTCCCTTTCCTTCCCATTCACTGCTATTCCCCAGCACTGAACTGGGCAGAAGCAACTGGTGGCATGTTCCGGACTTACACCGCTACTGATTTACATATGATTCCGCACAGTTCTTAGAGTACTGGTTTTCTTTACAGTAGTAGGCCTCCTTCGGTCATGGCTGACCATGGATAGAGTGTATCCGACCTAATGTCTAATCGGGCTGTCTACTTGGACCACTGAAGCAGCGTCGCTTGTGACTGTAGATACTGATGCGAGAGAGACAGTCTCTGTCGCAGCGGTCACATGTGTAAGCTGATGCTGGTCTGTTGGCTGCCGTCCCTTTTCTGCGAGCTCGCTTTTCTGCGAGTTCTTAGAGTACTGGTTTTCTTTATATATATATATATATATATAGAGAGAGAGAGAGAGAGAGAGAGAGAGAGACATACGTCACTTCTGGCGGGCCGTTTCAACGTCCGGAAATGTAGCGAAGACCTGTTCAGGACACGAGTCACACAGCAGCGTCAGTCCTTGGATCTGCAGCGTGACTGGCCCAGCCAAAGAAACTGACACTCCCATCTCAAGTGTCTGTGGTTGTCAGAGAATCAACTGATGGCCCAACCCATTGCTTCGTGAAGTTCCTCTTCCTATGGTTTCGAGGTTGACATCATTCGAGCATCCTGACATTAATTTCGAAAGGCGATGGATACTAGATCGTTGAACTTACTTGTTATGTTTTTAGTACTGATATCCTTCAGACTGGGTGGTTTCGCCAGATAAGATGTCCCCCATCTCTGTGGACCTTTCGTGCTGGCGACAGTGAGGGGATGGGAAGAGATTGTGGTTCATTGGCTGACTGGTGAACGCTTTCTTGTTTCTCCCAGATAGGATGTCCATCTCTGTGGAACTTTCGTGCTGGCGACAGTGAGGGGATGGGAAGAGATTGTGGTTCATTGGCTGACTGGTGAACGCTTTCTTGTTTCTCTTTTAGTTCAATCACCATGTGGTTCTGGCACTGAATGGGCGACTGAGGCAGTGAACTGCCCGATGCTGCTGGTGTAACGTTTGCACTGAGGTGAGGAAAGTTCATGTGTTTTCGGTATTTTCCGGTTGGACTCTTAGTCTGTCTGTGTGTCTGTCAGTCAGCCTATTTGTCTCTCTTCTGTCTGTCTCTGTCTGTCTGAAAACACATGAAGCGGGTTTGTTAATACTCTGGTCAGTGCAGTCCCCGTGGGGGTACGGTACACTCCGTCACAGGCAGACAGTGTGCGTCTTTATTCAACGGGCACTTGGGTTGGATCTGTTGGATCTGTCATTTTGTAACTTGCCATTTGGTTGGTTAAACATTCCTCTCTGGCTTGACTGAAACGTTATGAATGACATGCTAGTAAAGAAAGCCCATCAACGTGTATATCTGTTGAGGAAGCTTAGAGCTTTTGATGAGTGTTAGTCCAGAAAAAAACTACAGAACATCTATCGAAAGCATTTTAATCTTTAACGTTGTTTCTTGGTATGGAATTATCAGTATGAAAAACAGAGGACGGCGTGCTCAGGAACTGTGAACATGGCTGGCAAATTTACCGGAACGAAACAACTGTCCTTTGATGATCTGTACCACCAGGCAGCGAGGAGGAAGGCTGCCCAGATCAAGTTACATATGACTGTTCCCATCCTCTGTATCTCAGTTTTGAAATGCTTCCCTTTGATCGGCGATATAAAATGCCGCGGCTTCCAAAGAAAAACATATTAAAAAAAAAATCTTTCGTTCCTACAGCAGTATCTGTTTCAAACGCCTCTTTGTCACAGTGACTGTACTCAACTGTCATACAGTGCGACTTTATTTGATTAACTTGTTACCTACAGAATTAAGTTTTTTATTTGCCTGTGATCTATATTTGGTTTTGTGTGCCTTCATCCAATAGATGAAGTGATTTATTCATTTAGTATTTTATTATATGAATAATTTACTATTCTACATATGAAATGGTCTTAATATGGGACTTATTTGTTCTTAAACGTGCATTGTGGCCCTGGATGTGTGTGTGTGTGTGTGTGTGTGTGTGTGTGTGCGCGCGCGCGCGTGCGCACGTGTGTGTGTGTGTGTGAGTGTGTGCGACTGTGTGAGTGTGCATTAAAAAAAATTTATATGCGACTTATCTGTTCTCAAACTTTCATTGTGGCCCTGTGTGTGTGTGTGTGTGTGTGTGTGTGTGTGTGTGACTGTGTGACTGTGCATTTTTTTTAAAGGTTCCTTGTTATATATGTATTTATAACCAAGTTTAGTTTTATGATTAAGACTTATTAACTAATGTATTTGTATGTCGAGCCATCGTGTATATCATTGTGAACAAGTGTACTGTGATGTTGATGGTGCAACGCCCCTCCGTCCCTCACTCCCCAACCATCTCCAGCCATGCCCGTGTGAGTGTTTTAATTTAAATCACAGAATGAATGTCTTCACTTTTAAAGTAATGGTTTATTTTCTTTATGACGAGCCTAAAGGCGAATTTCTGTACAGTCTGTATCAGACAATAAAGTGATTGATTGATTGATTGATTGATTGAACGAGTTCATCAGAGGTTTGTGAGCTAACAGTCATGTGCTCTTGTTTCCAGATGCTGGCTTGTGGTGTAGCTCGTGTTGACCAGTGCACACGCTCAGACGCCTCGAAATCATGGAACCTGAAACTGGCCTGAGGACCAGCTGGTCAGTGTGGTGGAGGGGGCTGGTCTGAAGTCGTGAGGTCTCTTCCTTTTCACACCTCCCCACCCCCCCGCCCCCTCTGATCACATTCTTCACCGGCTGTCTCGCCGGTCGGGTCATCTTCACAGGTCACACGAGGTCTTGGACACGTTACCCCGAAACTGTATGTTCATGCTGACTGTAAAATTAACAAGCACATGGTTCCGGTTCCTGAGTCTTTCGCTAACGATTGCCAAGGAGCAGCAATGGGTATTTTGTGCTGAGACAACAACAGGCTGGACACTGTTTCCAGGAGAAATCATCGCCATTACGTAGACCAGAAATAATGACTGATACTGAATTAAAGAACGATCCCGAGCGGCGAATTTCTGAACCTGTGTATAAAACTATTAAGTCGTGAGTCTGTGGATAGGCCATCTCCACTCCAGAACGGTCAATTTCTGTACATGTGTATAAACAATAAACAAGTCTTGAGCCTGTGGCTAGGCCATCTCCACTCCAGAACGGTCAATTTCTGTACATGTGTATAAACAATAAACAAGTCTTGAGCCTGTGGCTAGGCCATCTCCACTCCAGAACGGTCAATTTCTGTACATGTGTATAAACAATAAAGTCTTGAGCCTGTGGCTAGGCCGCCATCGTCGTTGTGTGGGACTGGGAAAGTGTCACCATGGACCTGGTCAAACTCCGAGATGTCATCACTGACAGTGTGACCTTACCCAGCTCTACAACGGCGCAGACCAGCGGCAACTCTTCCTTGGCCCTGCTGCAGAACAGCAGCCAGGGGGTGGACCTGGAGGCTATCAACCTGTCCATCACCATTTCTCTGACGCCCACCATTGTGTACATTGCCACGCTGATGGCGGTGGGCCTGACGGGTAACACCCTGGCCTTTCTCATTTACTACCGAAGGTTCAAACCCAGCGCCACCCGCACTTACATTCTGGCCATCAGCGTGTGTGACCTGCTGACCAACGCCCTGTTCCTACCAAACGAGATCCTCGGCATTCGCTACACCTTCACGTTCGATCGCCCGTGGCTGTGTAAGACCGTGAGGGGGTTCAACAGCTTCGTCAACGCCACCTCGGCCTTCGTCTTGGTGGCAGTGGCCAGGGACCGCTACGAGAAGATCTGCCGGCCTCACGACAAGCCCAAGTCCCTGAGGAGGATCCGGCTCAACGTGGCCCTCTGTGCTGTCACCTCACTGGCTCTCTCCGTCTTCTACGGCGTCCTGACCGGTTCCCGCACCGTGCCCGTGGGTGTGGGCAATGCTACGGGGGTCATGTGCTCCATCAGTGATCACTTCCGGGGCACTCGGCTCCCGTTGGTCTACAGCGTGCTCATGGCCTTGGCCTTCTCTCTCGGCATGGCCATCATGGCGGTGTCGTACCTCTGCATCGCTCTCAAGCTGAGGAGACACAGGGACAGGCAGAAGTGGAAGCAGCCAGGGCCAGCTCCTGTCGCTGCCGCCAAAGACTCGGAACATCTCCGCCAGGTGCTCAGTCCCGCCGTGCCGGAGAAGGACCCAGCGAACTCTGAAGGCAAGAAGTCATCACCCAGCGCTGAGCTGACCCCGTTGCAGACTGCTGCTCACTCGGACACAGCCGGCGGCCCAAAGCTGGACAGCCAAGTGACCTGGCCTTCCTCTCAGAACCTGGCTGGTGGAGGTGGTGGTGGTGGTGGTGGTGACAGACACGTCTCACCAAGGAGTCGCCAGCCTGACGAAGACACCGGCACCACGGGGAAGACCGCAGCGGGCACACCGCCTGGCCTTCCGGGTAGGACAGTGGTCGGGGTGGTCAGTACCATCCCGTCCAGCACCACCCGTATGATGTTCGTGCTGACCGCCACCTGTTTCTCACCTACCTCCCCCACACGGTCATCAACGCCACAGGAGTCATGTCCAACATCTTCAGCCAGGGGCTGTCCGACGCTGCGCTCAATGCCTACAACATCGGTGTGCGGTCCTACTTCGTCAACTGTGCCGTCAACTCTCTGATCTACGGTCTGTGCAGTGCGCGCTTCAGACAGGAGTGCCGGCTGATGTTCTGTCGAAAGTAACGCTGGCTGGCTCACAGGGGGGTGGGGGGGGGGTGAGGGGGGGGGGGGGGGGGGTTGGATGTTCTCTCTCTCTCTCTCTCTGTTGTTGGTGTTGTTCTGAGGGGTGGTGGGGGGACTTGTGGATGTTCTGTGTGTGTGTGTGTCTCCTTGGTGGGCTCACCTCTTACTCGCTGCCCCATCCTTTACCCCCTCCAAGCTTCCCCCCCCCCCCCCCCCCCACGAACCACCCTCTCCCCCTCCCCGCGCCTCTCTCTCTCTGTCCCTCTCTTTTCCACTCCCGTTTTATTTAATTAGTTTTATTTTGTTTTTGTTCGTGATGGTGATCCGAAAACTGTTCACATTTTCTTTTAGATCATATCAGCACTGTTAGGCGAGGGATACGAGGAATGCAGATATTTTGTCTTCGTCGCGTTTTGTTTGCTTGTTTGTTTGTTTTCACTTTCTTACATGTGTATATTCGCCCAGTAATTTTTGTTTTGTTAGAGGTTTTAATTTATCTTGTGATATACTATTTCTCTTCTCTTTTTCTTATCGTGGAACAAAATAGGCCTGATGTAATTGTAGTAAAAAAAAAAAAAAAAAAAACCCAAAAAACAAACAAAAAACCCAACAAAAAACAAGTTCGACTAGTGTACTTATTCATTACCCTAACAAAGATGTTGACCTGCCGGTTTTGTCTTTTCTCTCTCATACTGTCTTTTCCCCATACCTTCTCCTTTGTTTCACCTTGGCCTCTCTCTCTCCCTCTCCCTCTTTCTCTCTCCGTCTCTCTCCGTCTCTCTCTCTGTCTCTCTCCCTCTCTCTCTGTGTCTCTCCGTCTCTCTCCCTCTCTCTCTGTGTCTCTCCGTCTCTCTCTGTGTCTCTCCGTCTCTCTCTCTCTCTGTGTCTCTCCGTCTCTCTCTCTCTGTCTCTCTCCCTCTCTCTCTCTGTGTCTCTCCGTCTCTCTCCCTCTCTCTCTCCGTCTCTCTCCCTCTCTCTCTGTGTCTCTCCGTCTCTCTCTCTCTGTCTCTCCGTCTCTCTCTCTCTGTCTCTCTCCCTCTCTCTCTGTGTCTCTCCGTCTCTCTCTCTCTCTCTGTCTCTCCGTCTCTCTCCCCCTCTCTCCGTCTCTCTCCCTCTCTCTCTGTGTCTCTCCGTCTCTCTCTCTCCCTCTCTCTCTGTGTCTCTCCGTCTCTCCCTCTCTCTCTGTGTCTCTCCGTCTCTCTCTCTCTCGGTTCTGTATTTCTTTCTTTCTTTATGGCTGTCAAACAGTCGCATGTATTTTCCATTGAAAACAATCATTGACACTGTTGTGTTAGGATGTCTATTGAAGAAATAAGATGGCTTGGAACGCTGAATAAAGACGGGTCTTGGGGGGGGGGGGGGGGGGGGGAAGAAAAAAAAGAAGAAGAAGAAAATGATCAGTTGTCTTGCAGGTTAAGAAAGAGGAAAATATCTTGTCACTGATATACCCCCGAAAGCGGAGTATGGCTGCCTACACGGCGGGGTAAAAACGGTCATACACGTAAAAGCCCACTCGTGTATATACGAGTGAACGTGGGAGTTGCAGCCCACGAACGAAGAAGGAGAAGGAGAAGAAGAAGAAGAAGAAGAAGAAGTCACTGATATACTGAGGTTGACTGCCGACTGATGCGTGTATCGCATACTCACAATAACTTTGAGGTTTCTCTCTATAACTGATGTTAATGCTAATAGTAATACGAATACTACTTATGATAAAACAGAGCATTTGGGTTTTGTCCCAGTCCACTGTTGACTGAGAGTGAGTGGTAGAAAGAAGAAATGAAGTTCTGGTGATTGCGTTGACGGTCTGCCTGTCTGCATATACATCTGTTTGTGTGTCTATGTTATTCATTATTTATTTATTTATTTATTAGTTTATCTTTTATTAGGCTATTTATTTATCTATTTATCTATCTATCTGTATATCTGCTTATTTATTCATTTATATATTTATTTATCTAATCATCCAATTAATGAATTTATCTATTTTTGTTGCGGTTGCTTCGTACAGTTAGTGGGGGTAGTGTGTGTGTGTGTGTGTGTGTGTGTGTGCGTGCGTGCGTTTGTGTGTGTATGTGTGTGTGCGTGTGTGTGCCGGTGTGTGTGTGTGTGTGTGTGTGTGTGTGTGTGTGTGTGTGTGTGTGATGTTTACACCAAACGCCATCTCACGCTTCTTTCCACTTCTTCATACCTGGGCGGCGCCAGTTCAAGAATAAATCATGAAATGTGCACATCAGTATTCACCTACTAGTACTTGATCTTCCTAATGGTTCGTCTGGATACTTTGCTGAACTTTCATACCAACCATAAATTGATATCCACTGTGGCTTTTTTTGTTGTTGTTGTTTTGTTTTCCTGGGCCAGGCATTGAACCCCATCCCCACTCCCCTCCCCCCAAGCCCCCCCCCCCCCCCCCACACACACACACACATACACACTCCACTCCCCATCTTCTCCGCCCCCTCCCCCGGCGACAGGGCGACTGAAATGTGGAACAGTACGCACGCTGTGACCTTTCCCGGACGTGAACTCAGTGAAACTGAAACCGGAAACAGTTTTCGGTTCATGGGCAGCGTTCCAGATTTTGCTGCTAACCGTCGCCAATGGATGTTGGTTTTCGCCGGAAGCAGAGACTTCCACACATTCGTAATCGCTGTCAGATACTGAGAGCAGGACGGGAGACAATATCCGTAGAGTGTTACACACACACGCGCGCCGCGCGCGCGCACACACACACACACGTACACCCACGCGCGCACGCCCGCCCCCCCACACACACTCTCTCTCTTTCAGTCTAGTCTCACTCTACCTCACACACACTGATACACACACTCACGCGCGCTCGCGCACGCACACTCACTCACACACACATACAAACTGACACACACACACACACACACACACGCACTCACACACACACACACACACACACACACGCGTAGGCCACCCACCCACCCACACTCACACTTTCTCTCACTCTTTCTCACGCACTCATACACACACGCGCGCGCGCGCACTCACTCACACACACACACTGACACACACTCACCGGTACTGACACACACAGAGACACAGAGATCAATGATTGAACAGGAATGACCCGACTGTCGGAATCCTGCTTTTTAGTTCCGCCCACTGAGATAAATGTTTGCATCAAATATGATCATGTCTATGGTTCCGCCACTCGCTCTCCGTGTCAGTGATTCCAGCTGTGGAGCTCGTCAGTTGAGTTTTGCCTTACTCAACAACAACCATGCTCAAGATGAAGCACGGAAGTCAGTGATAGACCGTCTGGTGACGAAGTAGGCTTACATTGGTGGTCTTGCAGTAACTAAAGCGCGCGCGTTTGTGTCGGTGTCAGTGTGTGTGTGTGTGTGTGTGCGCGCGCGCGCGCGCGTGTGTGTGTGTGTGTGTGTGTGTGTGTGTGCGCGCGCGCCAGTGTGTGTGTGTGTGTGTGTGTGTGTGTGTGTTCAGCAATTCCCCTGGCTCTCTCAGTCAACAACATTGGTCCTTTGTTGTAGAGTTGATCTTGTGAATATATATCTCTCTAGCGTTTTTGTTTGTTTGTTTGTTTTTGTGTGTGTGTGTGTGTGTGTGTGTGTGTGTGTGTGTGTGAAAGTCCAACACTCGTTCTTCACTAATGCTTGGCTCTGTCTCTGTCACACTCTCTCTCTTCCTCTCTCTCTATCTCTGTCACAGAATGTTACAGATGTATGTCACGTGCGGCTGGAAAAGAAAACGAGGAACAACAGGAAACACGCACTGTTGAATTCCACGTATATTATGCAATGACTCGCACAAAACGTGTGATGTTATCGACACCATCCTGCGCGCACAGGCACACAGACACATACAGACACGCACGCATGTACGCACGCACGCACACACATACCGTGGCACACCGTGACGGCAAAGCGAGAGAGACTGACAGATAGATGGACAGACATTGAGACACTGATGTTTTACTGTCATCAGCTGAAAAACCCGTGTCAGTAACAAGGGGCGTCACAGCCGGTACCTTTTTCCCCACCCGAGTCATTCGACTGCAAAGTTTGAACACAATACAAGGGAAAGAAAATAATGATAATAATGATAATGATAATATTGATGATAACAATAATAATCTAATTTATAAAGCACTTTTCCATGTATAACATGTTCAACTGCGCTGTATAATACAAATCATTATCATATAGTGATGGCCCAGATGTAACGCATCCGCCTAGGAAGCGAGAGAATCTGAGCGTGCTGGTTCAAATCACGGCTCAGTCGCAAATATTTTCTCCCACTCCACAAGACCTTGAGTGGCCGTGGTCTGGACGCTAGTCATTCGTATGAGACGATAAACCGAGGACCCGTGTGCAGCATGCACTTAGCGCACGTAAAAGAACCCACGGCAAGAAAAGGGTTGATCTCTCTAGCGTTGTTTTGTTGTTTGTCGTGTTTTTTTGGTAAAGTCAACACTCAGTTCTTCATAAGCACATGGCCTCTGTTCTGGCACACTATCTTCCTCCTCTCACCTGTTCACAGAATGTTACATTTCATCGATGGTAAAGAAACGAGAAATCAGCAACACGCACTGTTGATCCATATATTATGCAATCTCCACAAAACTGTTGTTACGACACATCTGCGCGGGCACTATCAACCATACACACCCATCGCACGTACGCACACGATCACACATACGATGCACACTGTGACGGCAATAGCGGAGGGGACTGAATAGATCTGACGACATTGCGACACTGTTTTTCGTCATCAGCTAAACCTGTCGTAACAATGGGCGTCACAGCTACCTTTTTACCCGAGCATTCGTCAAGTTTGACACAATCAAGCTGAAAACTTATAATGCAATGTATATGATGAAACAATAATACTAATATAAACACTCTTTCCAAAACAGTTCACCTGGCAAAATTCAGTAGAAAAATGCACTTCGATAGGAAAAACAAATAAAACTGCACGCAGGGGAAAAAAAAAAAAAAAGGGAGGCGCTCTCAGTGTAGCGACGCGCTCTCCCTGGGGAGAGCAGCCCGAAGTTCACACAGAGAAATCTGTTGTGACAAAAAAGAGAAAAAAGAAAAAGAGTATTGTAGCATTTAACAGGAACACTCTTCAAACCAGTACTGAATTACATGAACCAAATTGACCCTCACGTTTTAAAATTACTTTTTTTTTTCTTATAGAATCAGCAAGAATTCACAATTGATTAATAGGTGTTTGAAGCTATAGTCGTCTTAATTTCCGTATGCAAATGTACTGCCTCAGATACACACACACACACACACACACACATATATATATATATATATATATATATATATATATATATATATATATATGCAAGTGAGAGGATCTTATCTACATTTTCTGCCCTCAGTATGCTGAACAGATACATATTCTCCGTGCTATATCTGTACTGAACAGAGTACAGTGTTTTTAACGCACTTTCTTACAGCATCCTCTTCAACTTAACACGAGTGTTTTTCATCTTCTGTTACTATGGACAGCACAATAATGGATGTTGCCCAGTTCAAAAGAAATGTTTCACTTTCAAATGATTTGTTTAAAATGATAACTAGAAATTCACAACAGAACTGTGTGCCATATATATATATTTTAATTTTTTTTTTTTTTAAATTTTTTACCGACAATATAATCTGGACTGGCAGTTTTACCAGCTTTCAGCTTCTTCTATTGAAATAAATCAAATCAAATCAAATGAATACTTGGAATGACTTTCTGTTCTGAGAATGGGTGACTGAATATAGAGGTTCTTCCCCCATACCGGTATACTTCTTCTTCCGTCATTAACTACTTCATCATGGTCGGAAAAATAGCCGTTCTGCTACTGTTCGGAGCTATTGTCATCATTATGAATAACTGCTTTCCAGTCAAGTGTTCTTATCATTGGACACACACACACACACACACACACACACACACACACACACACACACACAGAGCCGGCGACACACACACACAGACACACATACATACATTAACACTTTTCTACAGTTTCAGTTTCAGTAGCTCAAGGAGGCGTCACTGCGTTCGGACAAATCCATATACGCTACACCACATCTGCCAAGCAGATGCCTGACCAGCAGCATAACCCAACGCGCTTAGTCAGGCCTTGAGGAAAAGAAAAAAAAAGAAGAAAAAAAGGGGTGAATAGATAAATACATAAAAAAGAACTACTACTAATAATAATAATATGGATAAGGCGCAAAAACTTGATGAAGTCAACTATAAGCGTACATAAATAAATACTTTTCTACACTAATTGTCACTAACATTCACAAGCATTCCCTCTCTTTCACCCACTACCTCTCTTCTTTTCGTCTGATAACACTTATAGTGAATAGACGTAAAACTGAAGATGTCACACACACACACACACACACACACAGAGGGAGAGAGACACAGATAGGGAGGGAGGGAGGGAGAGAGAGAGAGATTTGACCTTAACTGCTGCAGGAAACACTCACGGACTTGCAATCCCTGTGGATGACAGCTGTCAAACAGCCGGACATAGCGAATCCTGTCTCTGACTCGACCCCATAACCGATGGGTGTGAGGTGTTTGGTTCATTACTAATTCAGTGGAAAATTAATGAGGTATTATCGCAAATATTACTGATATACAATGATGACATCAGCAACGAACAACAACAACAACAACAACACACTACGCCAAGCCATCAAGCAACACATTACATACACTTCATGAACATCGGTCTGCTGACATCAGCTTGGGACAGAAAACTACGCTGGTATGGCCACGTAACATGAATAATAATAATAATAATAATAATAATAATAGTATTTATACAGCGCTGAATCTTGTGCAGAGACAAATCAAAGCGCTTTCGCACGAGTCAATCACACGCATGCATGACTCAAAAACTGGAGAAAATGGAAGAGGCAGGGAAGGGAAGCTATTTTGGGAAGAGGTGGGTTTTAAGGCCAGACTTGAAAGAGCTGAGTTGCGGAGATTTGACGAAGCAAAAGAGGCAGTTCATTCCAATTGCAAGGTCCAGAGACAGAGAAAGAACGGCGGCCAACAGTCGAATGTTTTTGAATCTGGGTATGCGTGAACAGAGTGGATCCAAAGCCGATCGTAGAGAGCGAGATGGAGTGTAGAGGTGAAGGCAGCCACAGAGATAGGAAGGGGCAGATTTGTGAATACATTTATAGCATAGAGTGCTGATCCTGTACTTCATTCTGTGTGAGAAAGGGAGCCAGTGAAGATGTTGCAAAAGAGGAGTGATGTGCTCAGATCTTTTCTTTCTGAGGACGAGACTCCCCAATGGCCTTCCGAAAAGATTGATATCTGTTGTGTAATGATTGTTTTGGCTGTCATGTACCCAGTTTGTTTTTTGTTTTTGTTTTTCTCTGCATGTTTGTTGCATATCTGTTATGCATGTGTGTGTGTCAAACCCTTTTCAGCCAGTTCGCTTTGTCTCAGATTTTTCATACCTTTGACTGCTCTATCTTAGTCTGTATAAAAGTCATATCTACTCAGCTTATAGTTCGAAAGGTACAACAAAATAGGAACTTTTGGTGACGCAATCCTGCCTCTGTGTGCAATGGAATGGAACGTATCACATCTACAAAAGTAAGTGATGTGTATACATGCATGCATACATACATATCAGATGAATTACAACAAAGAACAATTGTATGTGATGCAAATGATACAGAACAGTTAAATGTAATAGATTAGGTATACCACGCAGAACAGTTGAATATGATAATTGAAAATCTAGTTAACTACAATTATATGCATTTCAACATAGAACAATCATATATCATAGATTGCCACATAGAAGAGTTGAATATGAAAAATAAGAAGAAGAAAACAGTGAAATATGATACATGTCACAATATAGTTAAATAAAACAAAATAACACTCAGAACAGTTAAACATCAGTAATAAATTACAAGAGAGAACAGTTAGATATAATAAATTACAACACAGAGCAGTTAAATATGATAATTTAAAGCACATAACACCCAGATAAGGCAGAAAGACATCAAATTTCAACAGTAAAGTTAGCATTTTACAATGTACTAACTAAACATCTCAATTCAATTGCAAATCAGTTCTGCGGTAAAAAAATCAACTCCACAGTGAAATCAACATCCACTTGACGTAAACCCCTGTCCTTCCCACTTGTCTATTTCCTCGTCACACCCACACACACCAAACTTGAGGCACGCGCGCACGCACACACAAACATTCCCATCAAAATAGCCAGGTAGGGCACACAACCCGCGTCTATTCCACAGTTGCATTTGCATATCTGCACTGACATGCATTGCGAAAACGTAGAATCGTATAGACTTCTGGCAGATATTATGAATGGATACAGAATCGTTTGTTTCCACTGAGTCTGTGTGAAGATAATGTGACAGACCAGAATCTAAAGATAATAAACCAAAGCTGCAAACAATAGTTAAAAAAAACAAACAGCAAAAAAGAAAAGACAAAAAAAAGCGTTGATTATATCACGAAATAATAGAAACAAACGTGGAAAATGACTCTTCTAATTCATATTGATATTGAAAATAAAACCGGTAATCCTGACCCAGAAGGCGGTTTCATTTTTTCATAAAGTGAAATCCATGCAATGACAATAATTTGTTTACGAAACTCCTTCTGGTTTGTCAAAGGAAGGGAAACAACCCTATTTCACATTTTCGACAATGAAAATTTACAGAGTTATCCTTCATTTTGCACTCAACGTCGGGTGCCTTCTTCCTCTTCTTTACTCTGTGAAGAGTCACTGGAACGTCGCACAGAAGAACTCTTCAACAGAATCCTCCAGGTCTGTCGGTTTTATGTCAAAACCCCGGGACTCTTTAAAATGGTTTTGCCGTCCATATTGCAACATTGTCCGTCCATACCATAGACATATTATTATATATATTGATTATATCTGTATTATATCTCAGTGGTCCCATTATATCCCACCGGTATGGTGGCGTTTTTTTCTGTCTACCCCTTTGCCTCCCTTTTCTCAGCAGTTCCTTGGAGGACTGTTTTACTGAACAACTTGAGGCCACTGGATCTTGTTTCGTGGTCATATCAACGAAGTTTTGACTCAGTGACTTTCACATTGAAAACAAACAAACAAGTAAAAAACAAACAAACAACAACAACAAAAACAAACAAACAAACAACAACAACAAAACCCAAACAACAACAAAAACAAAAAACAAAAACAAAGAAAAGAAAAAAAAAGACACAAAAAAGACACCTGACGTCAGCAGATCTTCGTGTTGTCAATTGTATTCAGTGGTTAAAGCGTTGGACTTTCAATCTGAGGGTCCCGGGTTCGAATCTCGGTAATGGCGCCCGGTGGATAAAGGGTGGAGATTTTTCCGATCTCACAGGTCAACATATGTGCAGACCTGCTAGTGCCTGAACCCCCTTCGTGTGCATACGCACGCAGAAGATCAAATACGCACGTTAAAGATCCTGTAATCCATGTCAGCGTTCGGTGGGTTATGGAAACAAGAACGTACCCAGCATGCACACCCCCGAAAACGGAGTATAGCTGTCTACATGGCGGGATAAATAAGCAAAACGGTCACACTCGTAAAATATTAAATGTTACATGCTCGTCTGAGTGTGTATGTGTGTGTGCCTGAAATCTGACTGAATGATACGGGAAACGAATGATGAGCGCCCAATGGCAGCCCCGTCAGTCGGCTCTACCTAGGTAGGCAGCCTGTTGTGTAAATGACTCCGTGTTTGTAAAGCGCTTAGAGCTTGGTCTCCGACCGAGGATAGGCGCTATATAACTTGGTATCCACATCAATCAATATCAACCAGCGCTTTGATGGTTTGCTGCACTTGTCACATTGATGACTCGGTGAGATCATCGTGTCTGATGTTGTGTCCAGTGATGACACGTTAGTCATTACCATGGCCGAGAGTGGGCTGAGTTCCGGCAGCGACCGATTGACGATTTGTCTTTCTGGGCATTCGTCCACTGCGACAAATGCCTACTTTAACTCGCTCAGTACGGCCAGTCCTCTCTTCTCCTCTATACAGACCCCTCGGATGTCCAGTGGGTGTCTGAATGACCCAACCTTTAGCTTCCGTCGTCAGAATTGTGGTATTCTTTGTCAACATTCACCTCTTCAGTATAAAAGCCTTCCGCTTGCAATATTTTGATGATGGTAACTGGGATGAAACGCTGTTAACGTCGTCTCTTTCGCCATTCGTATGGAGAGAGTTAAACAGCGACCGACTGACTGACAGTCTGTGTATTCGTCCACTAAAAATGCGTACTTAATACAGTGACCGATTGACTGACGATTTGTATTTCTGTGTATTCGTCCACTAAAAATGCGTACTTAATACAGTGACCGATTGACGATTTGTCATTCTGTGTACACTCCAAATGCGTAATTTACACAGCGAGTTTTCCGAAGAACAGTAATGTAGAGACTAAACTTGCACAGGGCAGGAGCTATGATTAACTAATCATTATATAACTGACGTTAGCAGGCTGACGGAGGGTGGGGGGTCTAGGGTTGAGATTACTGAATGGGAGGGAAAAGGGACTGAGGGAGATGCGAGAACTGACATAAATCTTTAGTTTTCGTTTCGTTAACTCTCTCCATACGAACGGCGAAAGAGACGACGTTAACAGCGTTTGACCCCAATTACCATCATCAAAATATTGCAAGCGGAAGGCTCTTACACCGAAGAGGTGAATGTTGACAAAGAATACCACAATTCTGACGACGGAAGCTAAAGGCTGGGTCATTCAAACACCCACTGGACATCCGATGGGTCTGTGTAGAGGAGAAGAGAGGACTGGCCGTACTGAGTGAGTTAAAGAGAATCAGACGTGGCTGATAACACTGCACAATGGACAGTGAAAACCATTTGCAGAGACCCAGGCCGCTTTTATTCAACTTGACACACAACCTGGAGGAATGTTGTGAATAGCCGAGTGGTTAAAGCGTTGGACTTTCAATCTGAGGGACCTGGGTTCGAATCACGGTGACGGCGCCTGGTGGGTAAAGGGTGGAGATTTTTACGATCTCCAAGGTCAACATATGTGCAGACCTGCTAGTGCCTGAACCCCCTTCGTGTGTAAACGCATGCAGAAGATCAAATACGCACGTTAAAGATCCTGTAATCCATGTCAGCGTTCGGTGGGTTACGGAAGCAAGAACATACCCAGCATGCACACCCCCGAAAGCGGAGTATGACTGCCTACATGGCGGGGTAAAAACGGTCATGCACGTATAAGCCCACTCGTGTACATGCGAGTGAACGTGGGAGTTGCAGCCCACGAACGCAGAAGAAGAAGAAGTTGTGAACAGCTCTGTGGCGGTGGGTCTGGCAATGACTCTTCGCCGGCCGGGAGTTAAAGGAGAAGCCGGACCGAAGAAGAACGGAGAAAAAAGAAGTGGAAGAACTTGAGGAGAAAGGAAAAGGAAAAGAAGACTGTTGTAATGTTTACTAAACTGCTCAAACTTTGAGCTTATCAGTTATGTCTGCGAAGAGGGGGGTTGAAGTGGAAGAACTTGAGGAGGGGGGGGGGGAGGAAAAGAAGACTGTTGTAATGTTTACTAAACTGCTCAAACTTAAAGCTTATTAACCCCTTCAGTGCTGGAGAAGAAGAAAAAGAAAAAAACATCAAAAACAACAAAACAGTAGAAAGTGGTGTTTCGAGTCATACAACTTTCAGAAAGAATAAACCTAAAACTGAGTAAACGGTCTGGAGATATACCACTCTAGATAATCTAAACTGTCTGAATTTTCAGCCTTCCCGAGTTATTTCCCTTCCAGCAGTGACGTTACTATGCACTGCGCAGGTGATACGTGCTGGGGCACTCAAGGAGTTAATCATG
>NC_134904.1:14996574-15064074 GCF_041734735.1 Babylonia areolata | reverse complement strand
ACAAACGTCTGAGGCCGGAAATGTCGAATGACACACTATTGCCGCGGTGAAGTGAAAGTCGACTCCACCCCTCTCCCCATTTCAAGTGTTTTTTTTTTTCCTTCGTTATTATTCGTATATAGCAGGATATGCGCCTGCCCCCCCCCCCCCCCCTCCACCACGACCTCCACCCATTTGGCCCCCTCCGCCCGCCCCCCCCCCCCCCCCCTACACCCCTTCCACATCACACTGGCACCCCCTCCCAACATACGCCGACACCACACTGACATTGCAAACGCCCAACCAATAATAAATAATCACAGTCAACAACAACTTGAATGCCTGCCAACAGAACCCGACACCCGTAGCCGCTGCCTAAGCACACGACGTGTATGGGTGCACACACACGCAATATTGTGGATTGTTGCCCTGTACAGGGATTACCACAGGATTACAGTTTCATTATCAGTAGCTCAAGGAGGCGTCACTGCGTTCGGACAAAACCATATACGCCACACCACATCTGCCAAGCAGATGCCTGACCAGCAGCGTAACCCAACGCGCTTAGTCAGGCCTTGAGAAAAACAAAACAAAAAAAAACAACAAAAAAACAAAAAAAAAACTGGGGAATAAATAATAGATAAGCTTACATAAATAAATAAATAATTATAATATAGAAAAAGGTAGTAGTAGTAGTAGTAGTAGTAGTAATAATAATAATAATAATAATAATAATAATAAAATGATAATAATAAAAAAATAAATAAATAAGACAACAATGGTGATAAATAAGCAAATAAATGTAAAACATGAAGACACACATTCACACATACACCCACACATGCATAACAGATATGCACCAAACATGCAGTTTCACAGATATGAAAGCTAAAGCACAGTCAAATACATATAAACGTACATGAGCTCCAACACACACACACACACACACACACACACACATTACCTTGCAAACAGGATTACAAACAATACAAACGTAAAAGCCACACAGATTTGCTGTCGGTAAAAAACAACAACAACTGCACACACCTTTTACAAAGTCAACAACAGCACGTCATGGTGCGTGCTGTACTGTGGAAAGTAATTCATATCGGTGCAGGAAAAAACAACAGTTTCAGTTTCAGTTTCACTTTCTCAAGGAGGCGTCACTGCGTTCGGACAAATCCATACACGCTACACCACATCTGTTGAGCAGATGCCTGACCAGCAGCATAACCCAATGCGCTTAGTCAGGCCTTGAGTGCATGCTTACATATTTGTGTATCTATGAAAGTGGATTTCATTTTACGTAATTTCGCCAGAGGACAACACTCTCGTTGCCATGGGTTCTTTTTCAGTGCGCCAAGTGCGTGCTGCACACGGGACCTCGGTTTATCGTCTCATCCGAAAGACTAGACGCTAAGTTTGATTTTCCAGTCAAACTTAGGAGAAAGGGCGAGAGCGGGATTCGAACCCACACCCTCACGGACTCTCTGTATTGGCAGCTGAGCGTCTTAACCATTCTGCCACCTTCCACCTTAAAAACAACAACAACAACAACAAAACATGAAATGTACCCTACCAGGTGCAGTAGACGTCTGCGCTGTGCCCGGTACAAGCAAGTATATGGTGCCAAATCACGATTCGCCTATTCGTGGATTCGCCCATTTCCTGATTCGCCAATTCCCGATTTGCCTATCATCTGATTTGTCAATTTCCGATACGTGAACGTGGCAAGATGACTAGATTAACTAGTAATCCCGATTCGCCAGTTCGCTATACTGTGTGTGTGTGTGTGTGTGTGTGTGTGTGTGTGTGTGTGTGTGTGTGTGTGTGTGTGAATCAGAATAATCATCATCACCAATTCCCAGTTCGTTAAGTACACTGTTACTCTGTGTGTGTGTGTGTGTGTGTGTGTGTGTGTGTGTGTGTGTGTGTGTGTGTGTGTGTGTGTGTGTGTGTGTGAATCAGAATAATCATCATCACCAATTCCCAGTTCGTTAAGTACACTGTTACTCTGTGTGTGTGTGTGTGTGTGTGTGTGTGTGTGTGTGTGTGAGTGTGTGTGTGTGTTTGTGTGTGTGCGTGCGTGCGTGTGTGTGGTGTGTGTGTGTGTGTGCGTGCGTGCGTGTGTGGTGTGTGTGTGAGTGTGTGTGTGTCTGTGAGAGAGAGAGAGAGTGTGTGTATGTGTGTGTGTGTGTGCGTGTGTGTGTTTGCGTGTGTTTGTGTGTGTGTGTGTGTGTTTGTGTGTGTGTGTGTGTGTGTGTGTGCGTCTGTGTGTCTGTGTGTGCGCGCGCGTGCGACGGTGTGTGTGTGTGTGTCTGTGTCTGTGTGTCGGTGTGTCTGTGTGTGAGTGTGTGTAATACACTCAATGGCACAATACAAGGAGGACACAACCAATCGACAGACACCCCTCTCTCCTCTTCCAAACGCACCCCTCCGCACTCCCCCCCCCACCCACCGCACCCCCCCCCCCCCACACACACACACTGCCCCCAGACGATTCAAGAGAAAACACAGGTACACAGGGATGTCAAACCAGTGTGACAACACACACACACACAAAAAAGCCGCTGACACTCCCACACACCCTCTCTGTCTTTCTCTCTGATAGTGATAACTCACTACCTACAAAACTAAGACATCGTCAACAGCGACAAATGACGATGTACCGACGCGTACGCTCAGCTTTTAACATCACAGACACACACAGCACACGCGCAAACACACACACGTAGAAAACACACACACGTAGCAAAACACACACACACACACACACACACACACACACACAGAGCACACACACAAATGCACACACGTAGCAAACGCACACACACACACATACATACACACACACACACACACACACACGCACGCACGCACACACACACACACACACACTGACATGCACGCACGCACGCACACACAGCACACACACAAACACCTGGCACACATGTAGCAAACACACACGCACGCACACACTGTGACACACACACTGTGACACACACACACACACACACACACACACACACACACACACACACACACACACACACACACACACACACACACACACACACACACACGGGGTTTTGTTTCTACCATGATAAATCGTACTGCACCAGATTTGATAAAGATTATGTACAAGACCATCTTTCTCGTTCACGTGCTAAATGTTCCTGTAAATACCATATTGCCATTTTGTGACCTTGACCTTTAACCTATGATTTATTGCTGCATATATCATGCTGTACCCGTGACCTGGCACACTTCCACATCTGATTCAAACTGGAAGTAAGAGATAGCCTCTATCGAGCTTTCAAACTGGAAGTTAGAGATAGCCTCTATCAAGCTTTCAAACTGGAAGTAAGAAATAGCCTCTATCAAGCTTCCCCCCCCCCCCCCCCCCCAAAGAATGACACCGACCTTTGACCTCTCAAACTGTTAACCATCACCATCAGTCATAAATGTGATGACTTCACAAGTTTGGTTCCTATACCATTCAACTGTGTTGTAACCAAGAGCAAAAGCCAACGTTAAAGACAAAAGACCCAAGTTGTTTTGACCCGGAAATATCCATAATTTTCATCTCTTGACACATCCCAAAGTGACAAGAAACTCTAGGGAGAGCTGGGCAGTACAAGATTTTCAGAGAAGAAGCCCCCCCTCAGTCAAGTGTTTCGGCCCTTAACTCCTTACACTCTAAGGGGGCCGGGCCGCACCCAGGTCATGACTCCTGGATGCCCCTGTATTGCCGCCTTTTCTTTTTTTTTCCCCGGTCCTCAGCAGGTTCGAACCCGCACTTCCAGGGTGGTCGCTACTTCAGAACTGAGTCACCTTTTCTGGGAGACGTTTTAACCACTGAACCATCGTACGCCTAGTTTGAGTTGGTCATTCCTCCTCGACCAGATCCAGCTGGAACTCTTTTCTGCTGCCTCTGCCATTGCCTTGAGAGCCCATGTCCTCTGTCTGCCAGAAATCGACAGCTGTTTCATGAGGCTGTAGGCAGATGCGCCCACAAACCCTCTAGCACCAATCTCTATGGCGAAGACTTTGGCTTGGAAGCCAGATTCTCTCAGGCTGCTGGCTAGACTAACATACTTCTCGGTCTTGAAGATGTGGGCTTCATCCATTCAAAGGATATATGTCCACAACCAAACAAACACAAAACAAAACAAAAAAACCCCCCAAAAAACACTGACTTTTTTTTTTAAAACAAAGGTTAGATTTATGACTTTTTTTTTTCTGTTTTCTCAGTCCAAAGGTTTATATGCTGACATTATTTTTTTGCAAAAAAAAAATTATATGGTAAACAGCAAAACGAATTCGACAGCATGAAAATATGACCACAGCTGTTTACAGAAATGATTTTGTTGGAAAGTCATATTTCCAATAACTTTGCATATCATTATGTCTCATTGAAAATGATATTGTGCGGGAAAAAAAGAAAATAATAAATACACGTAAAGATTTGGTCTTCATTCATAATGCAGCTGATGCATACGATATTTCAAATAACTTTACATATCATATGTCTCATTTAAAATAATCTTATATGTAACAAAAAAAGAAAAACAACAACAGACACACGCACGTACGCACACATGCACGCACTGGCACGCACGCACGCACTCTCTCTCTCTCACACACACACACACACACACACACACACACACTCACACACACAACACAAAGTATAGTGAAAATGTTACATGAATCTGTGGTAAGCAGTTCAGTTTGCATCATTGTTTGTTTCACAGTAAGCAGTTACGAACCTTCTTGCCCAAGTATTTCAAATAGAATGACTATTCTGCAGATGATTTTTGGAATGTTATTTCTGACGAGGTTCTTATGGTCGAACTTTCACAGGCATTAGTTCATAGCCCTATTTCTAAATTCCTTTAACTCTCTCCATACGAACGGCGAAAGAGACAACGTTAACAGCGTTTCATCCCAATTACCATTACCAAAATATTGCAAGCGGAAGGCTCTTATACTGAAGAGGTGAATGTTGACAAAGAATACTACAATTCTGACGACGGAAGCTAAAGGTTGGGTCATTCAGACACCCACTGGACATCCGAGGGGTCTGTGTAGAGGAGAAGAGAGGACTGAGTGAGTTAATGTACTTCAGAATCGTGTTAATGGTTTGTGATTATTGTTATCATCATTGAATTGTTACTGTTAAATGTAGCTGCATGTTAGTTATGCATTTTTTTCGGTAGTTTTCTACATTTTCTGTTTTCCTCTCCCCTCCTACGACCCCCCCCCCCCACCCCTACAACCCCTGACCCCCCCCCCTTTTTTTTTTAACCGTCTGATATCAATGATAGTGAAAAGACGCTAAACTAAAGAACGAACCAACACACTAGTGTCGGGCTGGTGTGGGGGGCACCAATAATGATCTGGCATCCATATGGCGGGGGGTGCGGGGGGGGGGGGGGGGGGGGGGGGGAAGAGATGAAGATCATATACACATAAAGATTTGGTTTTCATTCATAATGCAGCTGATGCATACCACATTTCAAATAACTTTACATATATGTTTCAGCGAAAGTAATCTTGTATGTGATTAAAAAAAAAAAAAAAAAAAAAGGAAAAAAAATACACACGCGCGCGCACACACACACACGCACGCACGTACGTACGCACGCACACACACACACACACACACACACACACGCACACACGCACACTCACACACTTACACACACACACACACACACACACGCACGCACACACACACGCACGCACACACACACACAAGCGTAGTAACCGACCGCACCAATACTGAATTACCTGGCAACCACGTCTCTCCATCTCTTCCTCTTCCCCGACTCTTTCAGTCAGGCCTCAGAATCCATTCTGGGTTTTTGTCATCTCACCTCAGTCTCTCACAGACATGCTTGGGTCCAATGCACCAATCCAGCCTACGGACTCAAGGTCGCAAGGCCTTGGTCGCAAGGCCAGCCTACGGTCGGCTAAATCGCAATGCACGAACCCAGACTTGGGTTAGGCTTTTGACTAAAAGGTAGCCTAAACAGCTCCGATTTAGGCTGCCGATTTCGCTAGCCTACGCGAGAAGGCTTCAGCCTACTGCTAGTTTCAAAATGGCCGCAAGATACTACTTTCAGCGACGTCGTCGTCAGAGAATTCGCCCAGGCCGCATTTTTCGCGACAGGAATAACCCGTTGGACTCTTTTTCCACCACTAAAATACGGAAGAAGTTTCGTTTTGAACGGGCAGCCATTTTCGCTCTTGTGGATCAAGTTGAAGAGGACTTGCGCTACGACGTGCCACGTCAAGGTTCTGTACAATATGTCATTGTATTGTATTTCTCTTTTTATCACAACAGATTTCTCTGTGTGAAATTCAGGCTGCTCTCCCCAGGGAGAGCGCGTCGCTACACTACAGCGCCACCCGTTTTTTTGGTATTTTTTCCCGTGCGTTCAGTTATATTTGTTTTTCCTATCGAAGTGGATTTTTCTACAGAATTTTGCCAAGGAACAACCTTTTTGTTGCCTTGGGTTCTTTTACGTGCGAGGCTAAGTGCATGCTGCACACGGGACCTCGGTTTATCGTCCGTCATCCGAATGACTAGGTGTAGAAGTACGCAAAGAAGTGACTGAAACAACAAAACTCCAAAACAATGACGAAGGCATGTAGAACAGTCGGAAAACACACACACACACACACACACACACACACACACACACACACACACGCACACACACACACACACATCACAACTACACTGCACGCCATTGGGATGTTCAGTAAATACAACAACAACAACAACAGCAACAAAAAACAATAAAAAAACAACAACCTGAACCAACAAGAACAAAAAATGAATTTGACCCTGTTAATCTCTGTTACAAACAACAACAACAACAACAACAAAACAAAAAACAAAACCCACCGTTCCCTGGTAACTGGCAAACAGAAAGACAGGCAGACTGAACAACAGACAGACAGACAACGAGATTTTGATTTCAATACGCGCGCGCGCCGGCGTCAGTGTGTGCATATGTGTGTGCGTTTGCGTTTGCGTGTGCGTGTGTGTGTGTTTTCTTTTTTTTGCCTACATACAAGACTTAGTGTGTGTGTGTGTGTGTGTGTGTGTGTGTGTGTGTGTGTGTGTGTGTGTGTGTGTGTGTGTTTTCCGGCTTTTTTTTGTCTACATACGAGACTTATTTTCCAGTCGATTGGATCGGAGACATATGATATGTATAGTTATTTGAAATATCGTATGCATTAACTGCATTATGAATGGAAACCAAATCTCAAGTTTACGTGTACTCATTTTATTCTTTTCTTTCTATCCGCGCAATATCATTTTCGATGAGACATAATGATATACAAAGTTATTGGAAAAATCACTTTCCAACTATATTATTTGTAATTCATCTCGTGGAAAAGAAGAAGAAGAAGAAGAAGCAGAAGAAGAAGATCCACGAGCCCACTAGTAACAAGCTATGAAAATCTGCTGTGCTTATCAGAGAGAGAGAGAGAGAGAGAGAGAGAGAGAGAGAGAGAGAGAGAGAGAGAAGACAAGACAAATTCTTTATTTCGAGGATGACAGATAAGAACTGGTGTGCATTTTTTTTTTTTACATCCAGTCCCCGCCCTGAATAGGGTCTACACTACACGATACTAAATAAAATGAAAGCATGGTGTTAGTAGAGATACATAACAGAGGAGAAAAAAAATATTTAAAAAAGCCCCCCCCAAAAAAAACAACAACAAAAAAACAGAGAGAGAGAGAGAGAGAGAGAGAGAGAGACGAGAGGGGGGCAGAGAGAGAGTATACACTGAAATGCCAACCCACTCATAGCTATATGCCAGTATTCCCCCCCCAAAAAAACAAACAACAAAGAGTCTGTCTCTGTTTCCGCTTCGAGTGTAGATTTCTCCTCTTCCTGCAGTGATGTGTGACGTCAGATTCACGTGCCACGGCACGTGTTTGCTGTGGTTTTCATTGAAAAGACAGTCAACTTTACAGAGTTACACTGATTGGAGAGCTGTGCTGAACTCCTTCGCTTCAGTTTTGGGGACTATCCTCAGTCAGTTGGGAGTTCTGTCCAGTTCTTGGTTGCCCAAGGAGCCGTCACGTGACTGTGTTCGGAGAAATCCATAGCAGACGCAGCTACTCGGACACAGAAGTCGGTCCCGGGAACCCGCGCTTAGTCTGCCGGACTCGGAGTCAGGTCTTGAGGGAATCTGGAGTGACACAGACAGACAGACAGACAGACAGACACTGAGACACACAAACACACACACACTGGCACACATACACACACACACGGCACGGCACACACGCACACTGACACACACACACACACACACACACACACACACTCAGTGGCACATACACACACACACTGGCACATACACACATACACACACACACACTGGCACACAGAGACACAGACACACACTGAGACAGACAGACAGACAGACAGACACACACACACACACACACACACACACACACACACACACACACACCTTGGCACACACACACACACCGCTGATGCAGACGGATACACTGACACCGTCAGTGACGACTCCGGGACACACACACACACACACACACACACACACACACACACACACACACACTGGCACGCACACGGCAGAGACACAGACACTGACACACAGACACACACACACACACAGACTGGAGTCGGTACTGTACATACACGCACGCACTCACTAGTACACTGTGACACACGCACCGTACACACGTATCACTGAGTCCACACACATGTTGGCCGGATGCTGTGCTTTGGCGGGAATCAACTTGAAGCATAGCGGCTGCAAACACGCTTCAGTTAATAATAATGGATAATTATATAGCACACTATCCAGAAATCTGCTCTAGGTGCTTTACAAAAACGCTTTTGTTAACATAAAACATTATATCTATGTTACATACACACACCAAAATGTGACTACACACACACACTGGACACACACACACACACACACACACACACACTGACACACACACACACGCACGCTGCATACATACATTTTAACATACATCAGTGTGTATCTAACAGCTACCCTAACACATACGCACACATAGGCAGGCACAAACTTACATAAACACACGCACAGCCAATACACATTCATATACATGCATGTAGTTATGTACACATACATATGTATACACACATAGTCAAGCACAGCTAACGCAAAAGAAGTGGACCTGCCACAATTGAACTTATTGCTGAGGGAAAAGGACGGTGAGTTTTGAGACGAGATTTAAAAGATGCGAGGGAATCAGAATGTCGGAGGTTATCAGAGGGAGCTTGTTCCACTGACGTCTTTGGCGATTGAAAAGAAAACCATCTGTGTCCATAGGTCTTACTTCAGTTGTGGATAACATGAAGGCTATTTAATGAAACACAGGAAAGGAGACAAAGACGATCTGGCGCGTGGCACATTGAATTCATCTTCACTTGCCGGTGCTGGTCTGCCCGGGTTTATTGGATCTGGATCTGGATCGATACGTCGCTACAGTTCATTTACTGGCATAAACGCGACGGTGGAGGGTGCGCAGCACGTTGGTGTTACTGGCTTCTGGCTTTTGCCAGAGCCGATTTAAAGTCTTAACTCCCGAGAGCAAGGTTTCGGTTGCGCATGCGCACTAGAGCCTATCCAGGACTTGTATCCAAATCCAGACGACCTTCCCTACATGGGTCACATGTGGTGGTGAAAGGTTAGTAGATCGTCATATTTCTCTCCGTTTGCATGTTTTACAAACAATGTGGTCGTTTACGGTTGCCAACGTCGAGGGGCTGTCTGCATGCTTTCCAATTCTCACCGGACAGTACCACGTGCTGGTGCTATTTTTATCTGACAGACACGTCTAGCGCAAACACAAACGGCTCTAGCTCCGCCCCTTTTCTCTGCATTCAAATTTTGTATTACGTGTAGCTGACACATTTTGTACTTTCCAAAGTCAATTCAGGTCTAGATTGGAAGCTGCTAGGCAAATCTCGCTCTCTGCCATAAATGAAGCCAAACCGTAGCTTTATTAGGCTTTTATTTTGAATAAACCTTCACCGACGTCACAGTGTCAGACTCTGGTGAGAAACTGGCTTGATTCAAATCGCCCGCCTTTTATAGTCCGGTTCAGGCTTTAAAACTATCCACTGACTTTTTGCGTACGATTGTATCGTCTAGGTGGTTCCACTCAATTATTGTCTTTGGAAAATAAGAGTATCGGTACTGGTCAGTGACCGGTGACAAAAATGGTTAAATGCTGATACTATATATCCATTCACGTGGGTTGCCGGTGAATGTAAGAATATCCTGCATTTATCATAATGAGTTATCATTCAGTTTTAATACTGTAGTTCTTGAAGTTAGCCGCCGCAAAACAACAACAACAAAAAAAAACAACAACAAAAAAACAAAAACTACACTGACACACACACACACACACACACACACACACACAAAACCGAATTGTTTTCGTCGTGTGACGTATTTTCCTGGTTATATATTCAATATAAAATTTCATGTCAGTATAAGCAAATACGTCCCACTCAAGTTCAGCATCCTAAACTTCCTGGAGCTGAGGTCTAGCCTGAGGACGCTAACGTGGTATGGAATGAACAGAATGAGTCGCACTTTAGCATCCTGAATTCTTGAGCTGATAGTAAACAGTAAATAAACCTAAACAAACAAATCGACAAACAAACAAACAAAAACAACAGCAACAAAAACAAACACCCGATTTCCGAAGTTTTACGACTCAGGCTCGCCATAACTTCTACACAGCGCGCGGGAGCACCGCAGCCGGCAAAACTTTCGCTGTCATGTGATCACATACACGAAATCGAGGCGATGAATGATCCGGCACTTGTTGCAGCGTCCACAATTGGCTTCACAACGTGCGAGAGAGCAGGAGCTTGAACTTGTTTGTTTTTATTTTCCTGACAGTTTCTAGAATGGAATCAGCAGCAGTTGGAAGCGGAATGTGGCCAGAGAGCATTCCGGAAGCTCCGGTTGGTGTTTGTATTATTTTCTTTTCGGCGTTTCTGTTTTACATGGCTTCAATATTGGCCACCAAAGTGTGTCCACGAACCGCTGCACACAGTTCCTGGCGATGGAAAAACATCACCATTTCTTTTCTCCATGCCTGCATCAGTGGTCCCTGGGCTCTTTCATGGTAAGAAAACACGATTTCCTAGTCTTTTCATCTTACCAGGATCATGCAAAGTGTTTGTGTTGGGATATATGACTCGGTCGTAGGTTATGCAATTATCTAGGTCAAGTGTCGAGATTTGTTTTCTCATCGTCTTTTATTTTTCTCTGCTATTTTCCAGCTTCTGGGAAACGCCGAAGATGGTGGAAGACATGATTTCGACGTATTCATCGTTCTCCTACGTCCTGATATCCATGGCTGTGGGTGAGTGGGGGAAACTGACAGAATTATGAACGTGTTTCAGACAGTTTACATGAACCCGAAACGCGTTACATAAATAGGTCACGTTGCACGTGGTCGACTCTGTCGATGTCACGTGAGATACACATTTTGAGAACAGCAACGGACATGTTCATCAATGATAAAGAAACTGATTGAAAAACAAGTACTGCACACACACACACACACACACACACACACACACACGAGCATAAATTATTGTTCGTCGGATGGCCAGAAATGGTGATAGTGTGGAATACGAGCAAACTTGTTGACCTGCCAAGCACACACAAAATAACAAGTGTGTGTGAACCTACGTGTGTGGATCTCAGTGTGTGTGAATGTGTGTGCAGGCATATGTGAGAATGTGCTGTGGAAAATGGAACAATCAGGTGCACTTATTTGAGTTAATTGTCAGTAGCCATATTATTATTGTTATTATTTCTTTTACCACATTTTTACTCTAGAACTGAGGAAGAAGTTCAATGATTTAATAGGGAGTTTCGTATGGGGTATGCACCCTCTCTCTCTCTCACACATTCACACGTGCACTCACACACACACACACACACTCACCCACGCACGCACGCACTCACACACGCGTGCACACTCACACACACATACACACACACACACACACACACACACACACACAGCGCACATAAAAGAACCCACAGCAACAAAAGGGTTGTTCCTGGCAAAATTCTGTAGAAAAATCCACTTCGATAGGAAAAACAAATAAAAGTGGAGGGAGGAATTTTGTTTAATATCCCCTCACACATATCAGTGATTGAAAACATTTTGTTGAAATATTAATGAATACATTTGAGTATTATCGGTTAGAAGGGGTGGGAGATGTGAATGAATGGAGGGTTGGGGGAAACTGGGCAATTGAGGGTGAAGTGAGGGTGAAATCTGAAAAAAAAAAATCTACATACAATCACAGGAAATTACTTAAAGGACTTCGTAAAAGAGAAGTCGTTAAACTGACAAGTAAAACAACTGATAATGAATGCAAAAAGTCAAAAACATCAGTGTTCTCAGTCACTTGTGAAGACACACTTTCGTGTACATAAGGCTTCATCAAATAAAAGTGCACGCTGGAAAAAAAAAAAGAAAAAAGGGTGGCGCTGTAGTGTAGCGACGCGCTCTCCCTGGGGAGAGCAGCCCAAATTTCACACAGAGAAATGTGTTGTGATAAAAAGAAATACAAAATACACACGTAATTTGTCATCAGTTGAGCAGTGGTGACTTGCAGTGTGACAAACTAGCCGTGGCCCGTTTTACTTGGAAACTTGGACCCAGTGAAAGGCAAGATGAATGGCTCAGCTGATCCATGCTGCTTTGTTCTTGGGATGAACCGACATGTGCAATGTTTGCCAGGCAGTACACATTTCACTTTCAGAATCGAGTTTCAGTTTGAGTTTCTCAAGGAGGCGTCACTGCGTTCAGACAAATCCATATACGCTACACCACATCTGGTTCAATGGTTATTATTTATTTTTTTTAAAAATTTTATTATATTATTTTTTTATTATTATTTATTTATTATTTATTATTATTAAAAAAAATTTTTTTCTCAAGGTCAGTCAAACTTGGGAGAAAGGGCTAGAGTGGGATTCGAACCCACACCCTCATGGACTGTCTGTATTGGTGGCAGCTGAGCATCTTAACCATTCTGCCGCCTTCTTCTGTATTTTAGTTCAGAATCAGTTAATTTGAATAAAAGAAATGTGCATTTGTAGGACAAGTTACTGGCTTAAGGCATGGCTTGGTGTAATGTGCTGGAGAGAGGGTATTATATGGTGAGCAGGTGTCTTGATGTGTGTGTGTGTGTTTGTGTTAGTGTGTGGGTGAGTGAATGTGCTTATGTGTGAGTGCATGAGTGCATGTGATTGTGTGTGTGTGCATTTGTGTGCACATATTAAATGTGTGTGCCAATTTGAGTGTGAGTGTGCATGTGTGTGAGTGAGCTGGAATCAGAATTATATTTGTTTGTCATGAAAAGTATTTATTTATAAATGAATATTTTTAGACTTAATAACAAAGCATGAAGAATGGTGAACCTGACCATACTTGGAATGACTTATAATACATGTATACATAAAAACTGTGAAAGATGAAGTTGCACAGGGCCATATACTTACATATATATTTACCAGACTCACTATTACTCTTATCAAAGATTGTTTAAATTTTCAGTCTTTAATTCATTTAACAGAGCATTAAAGATTATTTAAATTTTCAGATTTAAAATGGTAATTGAGCATTAAAGATTGTTTGAATTTTCAGACTTTAAATCATTTAATAGTTTCTCTTAAATCAGTTTACTATATGCTCTTAATTTATTTGATGATAAACTGATGCTCATCTATCAATAAGAGACTTGTTTTGCATAATCTTGCATATTTTTCGGTACCTATGTATTGTATGATAATGGGTATGAAGGGATGTTACTCACGTTGCTAGTGATTAGATCTGTGTGACGGGCGCAATAGCCGAGTGGTTAAAGCGTTGGACTGTCAATCTGAGGGTCCCGGGTTCGAATCACGGTGACGGCGCCTGGTGGGTAAAGGGTGGAGATTTTTCCGATCTCCCAGGTCAACATATGTGCAGACCTGCTAGTGCCTGAACCCCCTTCGTGTGTTTTTGCAAGCAGAAGATTAAATATGCACGTTAAAGATCCTGTAATCCATGTCGGCGTTCGGTGGGTTATGGAAACAAGAACATACCCAGCATGCACACCCCCGAAAACAGAGTATGGCTGCCTACATGGTGGGGTAAAAATGGTCATACACGTAAAAGCCCACTCGTGTGCATACGAGTGAACGCAGAAGAAGAAGAAGAAGAAGATCTGTGTATACGGAGACCATGACAACACAACACTCAGACGAAAAGTGAATCGCAAAACAGCAGTAACGTCTTCACTCGGGTTCATCCTGATACGACATGTATCTCCCTCTTTCTAATTCTATGGCATGTAGTTGATTGATGACAGTGGGGAAATTGTAATGGCAGAATATCAGCTTATATATGAATTTATCCTTTTTCTGGTTTTACCAGAAAGTTAAGGACTGTCGTCCAAGTTTCTTTTAAAGTCCAAATTTTAATGCCTGCTTTCAGTATGCTCTGGTTCATAGCCGAAACCAAGCAAAGTGAGAATAAAATTAACAGAATAAAGCCATGGCGTGATTGTATACATATGCCTGTGTATGTGTTAGTGAGCGAATGAGTCAGTGTGTGTGTGTGTGTGTGTGTATGCAAGCAGGTGGTTGCTGACGAATTTATTTCTTGGGGCTGTAGTTAAGCGTGTGTGTGTGTGTGTGTGTGTGTGTGTGTGTGTGTGTGTGTGTATCTGTGTCTGTGAATGCAAACAGGTGGTTGGAGATGAATTTATTTCTCTGGGCTGTAGTGAAGTGCCTTGGTATTACCTCCGTGGTTATGAGAACCAGGTCAAGAATGCTGTTCATTGCAAAAATAAACAGTGAGCTGTCACTTTCATTAAATATTCATTGAATCATGTGTACATTGTTTTAGAAGATTGTGCTTATGTTCTGATCGTATGTGCTGCTCTACAAATTCAATTATCTTTGAGCGTCTTTCTATGATTCACCCTCAGCAAGTGAGGATGATGTAGATCTGTGCAGTTTGTGGGCCCTGTAACTTGTAAGGTCTGTTGAGATTGTCAATAATACTTATATAATCATGATTATGATAATATTATAATACTTATATAATCATGATAATATTGAAACATTTTTGTTGGACACACCTGAAGCATAGCTCAAAGCTTTTATGCATTTAGTGACAATACGGAATGAATTCATACATGCACACACACACACACACACACACACACACTCTCTCTCTCTCTCTCTCTACCTCTCTCTACCTACCTACCAATCACACACACACACACACATACACACACACACACACACACACACACACAATCACACTGACACACACACACACACACACACAGTGACACACACACACACGCACACACACACACACACACACACAAGCAGACACACTGACACACACCTGTTCATAGAAAAAGGAATTATCAAACATGTGCCTTTCTGTGAACAAAAACAGCAGCAGCAACAACAGAAGCAACAACAACCTCAACAACAATAATAATGATAACGATAATAAGAATAACAACAAGTACAATAATAATATTGATAATTGTTCAAATGATAATGATGATGATGAATTGATGATAATGTCAGTGATAATAATCAGTTTTTGGTTCGGGCTCTCAGCAATTCAAGCAGAAGCTAGCTGAAAGGGCGTTACAAAATGTATGCAAAGAGTTAAATGATTTGAACAAAAACATTCACAATGAAGCGCAATTTTACAAACCCCACAAAACTACATCCTGTCAATAAAACAACACTAAAACTGCAGTGCACATGCACAAAAACCTCAGAGAACAAAAGAAGATAAAAACTATCACAGTTAAAATTTATACATGTAAAAAACCCCCCAAAAAACAAAAAAAGAAAAAAAAAAGGCACAGTTAATGTTTTACATTCATTTTGTAAAAAAAAAAAAATTCTCATAAAGTATAGGATTGTATTGTGTTGATTATTTGGGGGGTAACAACAGATAACCCTTGTGAACTTCCAGTTGCTCCCCCTGTGGAGAGCATGTCACTGCAGTGCAACACCACAATTTTTTTTTTCTGTTTGGAAGTTAATGTGTTTTACTGTTAAAATAGACTCTTTTTTTCCCCCCAGGATACTAGGGATAGAAGGCAATCAGTGTAGATGTATCTAGGATACTAGGGTTAGAAGGCTATCGATGCAGATGTATCTGGGATACTAGGGATGGAAGGCTATCAATGTAGATGTATCTAGGATACTAGGGATAGAAGGCTATCAATGCAGATGTATCTAGGATACTTGGGTTAGAAGGCTATCAGTGTAGATGTATCTAGGATACTAGGGTTAGAAGGCTATCAATGTAGATGCATCTAGGATACTAGGGATAGAAGGCTATCAATGCAGATGTATCTAGGATACTAGGGATAGAAGGCTATCAATGCAGATGTATCTAGGATACTAGGGATAGAAGGCTATCAATGTAGATGTATCTAGGATACTAGGGATAGAAGGCTATCAATGTAGATGTATCTAGGATACTAGGGATAGAAGGCTATCAATGTAGATGTATCTAGGATACTAGGGATAGAAGGCTATCAATGCAGATGTATCTAGGATACTAGGGATGGAAGGCTATCAATGTAGATGTATCTAGGATACTAGGGATAGAAGGCTATCAATGTAGATGTATGTAGGATACTAGGGATAGAAGGCAATCAGTGTAGATGTATCTAGGATACTAGGGTTAGAAGGCTATCGATGCAGATGTATCTGGGATACTAGGGATGGAAGGCTATCAATGTAGATGTATCTAGGATACTAAGGATAGAAGGCTATCAATGCAGATGTATCTAGGATACCAGAAATAGAAGGCTATCAATGCAGATGTATCTGGGATACTAGGGATGGAAGGCTATCAATGTAGATGTATCTAGGATACTAAGGATAGAATGCTGTCAGTCTAGATGTATCTAGGCATAGAATGCTATCAATGCAGATGTATCAAGGATTCTAGGGATAGAAAGCTATCAAAGTAGATGCATCTAGGATACTAGGAATAGAAGGCTATCAATGTAGATGTATCTAGGATACTAGGGTTAGAAGGCTGTAAGTGTAGATGCATCTAGGATACTAGGAATAGAAGGCTATCAATGTAGATGCATCTGGGAAACTAGGAATAGAATGCTATCAATGTAGATGTATCTAGGATACTAGGGATAGAAGGCTATCAATGTAGATGTATCTAGGATACTAGGGTTAGAAGGCTGTCAGTGTAGATGCATCTAGGATACTAGGAATAGAAGGCTATCAATGTAGATGTATCTAGGATACTAGGGATAGAAGGCTATCAATGTAGATGCATCTAGGATACTAGGGATAGAAAGCTATCAAAGTAGACTTTTGTAGGATACCAGGGATAGATAGAAGGGTTTAAGAATAAAGGTAAAACTCTAGAAAAGTTGTCTTTTGATGCTGTCATGGTGCCACAGATGATGATATGGCTTGCTGAGAAGGCCACCCACTCAGTGACCTGTGAGAGCTATGGGTGTTGTTGCTTTGTGAGCAGAGTTTAGTGTGCCAGGAGCTTCTGTCTGCACAGTGCAAGCCCTGTCTCTCTGTTGTGACAAACCACACACCCTGAGTAAGTGAGTGAGCCCTGCAGTTGTTTGGAGAAACTGTAGAACTCTGGCTGGGGCAAGGCCCCCTCACTGAAAGGAAGATGTTGACACTACAAACGTTTATAGGTGTATTTGCATCTGTCTCCCCCCCCCCCCCCATCCCTTCTTCCCCCCCCCCAGCCCCCCAACACCGCCACCCAACGTCCCAGCCCCCCCCCCCCCCCCCATTTCCACACAAATATAGGTGGTGTGTGTTTTGTGCTTTTTGTGTTTACAGGATGCACACCCACACACTCTTACACCCTCACACTCATACACACACACACACACACACACACACACACACACACACACACACACACATATATATAACGCAAACTAAAACTCCAAAGAAAAGAATATTCCTTTTTTTTTTTTTTTTTACTCTGAAATTTTGGCCCATAGCGCTTAATCAAGAGACTATGGCTTCACGAGAAGAGCGTCTTTAAAAAAAAAAAAAAAAATTTAATTTCAATTTTTATAGAGCTTTCTACAGTCCCTCCTGATGAAGTGCTGTGGGCAGAGATTTCAGAGTAGAAAATAAAAGGACAATTCTTTCCTTTGGGGTTTAATTTAGCATTTTTTGTTGTTGTTCCCAGTCAAAAATCTACCCCTGTGGAACTGCTTTCATGGAATGGTGCCAGCAAGTGCAGGATTTATCATGTTTTATATATGTATCTATATCTATATATCTATCTGTCTTTCTCTCTCTCTCTCACTCTATATGTATATACATATGTATATATATGTATATATCCCACTCTCTCGGCCAAGAGGGTTTTAGGACAGTCAGTGTTGGGATGGTTCCCAAAGGCCAACTAGCCCACACAAGTATATATATTATATATATCTATTACTACAAACTTCGCAAAATGTTAATGGACCACTTCATAAAAAAGCAGGTACATTTTCATGAAAGTTGAATGCTATCATCTTGACAGGTTACTTTGTGTACGACATGATTGACATGGTGGTGTGTCAGAGGACGCGTCAGTCATTGGAGCTGGTCGGTCATCACATCGTGGTCAGTACTGGTGGCACGCCACTGTCGCTGTTCTCTCTAACGTCACCGGCATGGTTTATTTAGACGTTCTCTTGTAGTTCTAGTGCATGCATGCTTTGTGCTGGGAGTTCTCTTGTAGTACACGCAGGCTTTGTATTGGGTGTTCTTTTGTAGTTGTAGTACATCCAGGCAATTTGGGTGTGCTCTTGTAGTTGTAGTACATGCAGGCATTTTGGGTGTGCTCTTGTAGTACATGCAGGCTTTATTCTGGATGTTCTCTTGCAGTACACGCAAGATTTATATTGGGTGTTCTCTTGTACTTGTAGTATTTGCAGGCTTTGTACTGGGTGTTCTCTTGTAGTACATGCAGGATTTATATTGGGTGTTCTCTTGGAGTTGTAGTACATGCATGCTTTGTACTGGGTGTGCTCTTGTAGTGCATGCAGGCTTTGTATTGGGTGTTCTCTTGTAGTTGCAGTGCGTACAGGCATTTTGGGTGTGCTCTTGTAGTTGTAGTACATGCAGGATTTGTTTTGGGTGTTCACTTGTAGTATATGCAGGCTTTTTTTTCTGGATGTTGTTTTGTGGTACATGCGGGCTATATTTTGGGTGTTCACTTGCAGCATACACAGGTTTTATTTTAGGTGATCTCTTGTGGTACATGCAGGCTTTATTTTGGGTGTTCTTTTGTTGTACATACAGGCTTTATTATGGGTGTTCTCTTGTAGTACATACAGGCATTTATTTTGGGTGTTTTCTTGTAGCACTTGCGAGGTTTATTTTGGGTGTTCTTGAGTAACATTTGAGGGAGTATATCTTGGATGTTCTCTTGAAGTACTTATGGGGTTTATTTTTGGTGTTCTATTGAAGCACTTGAGGGTTTATTTTGGGTGTTCTCTTGTTGCATTTGGGGGTATTTTTGGGTGTTGTCTTGTTGTTTTTTTGGGGGGTGGGGGAGTTGGGGGGTGGGGGGGGGGGGGGGTTGGGTGTTCTCTTGTTGCAATGACAGGGTTTATTTTGGGTGTTTTTTTGTTGTTGCTTTTTGGAGGTTTATTTTGGGTGTTCTCTTGTTTTTTTGGGGTATTATTTTGGGTGTTCTCTTGTTGCAATGACAGGGTTTATTTTGGGTGTTCTCTTGTTGCAATTTCAGAGTTTATTTTGGGTGTTCTCTTGTTGCTTTTTGGGGTTTATTTTGGGTGTTCTCTTGTTGCATGTTCAGTGTTTATTTTGGGTGTTCTTGTGTTGCAATGACAGGGTTTATTTTGGGTATTCTCTTGTTGCTTTTTGGGGTTTATTTTGGGTGTTCTCTTGTTGCTTTTTTGGGGTTTATTTTGGGTGTTCTCTTGTTGCATGTTCAGTGTTTATTTTGGGTGTTCTTGTGTTGCAATGACAGGGTTTATTTTGGGTATTCTCTTGTTGCTTTATGGGGGTTATTTTGGGTGTTTTCTTGTTGCTTTTTGGGGTTTATTTTGGGTGTTCTCTTGTTGCATGTTCAGTGTTTATTTTGGGTGTTCTTGTGTTGCAATGACAGGGTTTATTTTGGGTATTCTCTTGTTGCTTTATGGGGTTTATTTTGGGTGTTTTCTTGTAGCACTTGTGGGGTTTATATTGGTTTTCTCTTGTTGCACTTTCAGGGTTTATTTTGGGTGTTCTCTTGTAGCAGATATGTGGTTGATTTTGTAGCACTTGCGGGGTGTATTTTGTGCATTCTGTTGTAGCACTTGTGGGGTTTATTTTGGGCGTAGTCTTGTACATTTGTAGCACTTGGGTGGAAGGGTGGGGTGGGGTGGGGGCTGGGGGTGGGGTGGGTGTGTGTGTGTGTGTGTGTGGAGCTTATTTTGGGTTATCTTTGGCAGTTGTAGTACATAAGGTGTTCTCTTGTAGTACATACGGGCTTTATTTTGGGTAGCACACGAACTGTTGAATGGTTTATGACCAGAAGAACTTATTTCTAACTTCAGCAACTGAGATACGCTAAAAATGATTTCTCCCTCATTTCTGGTCTGGTCTTGTTATTTGAATATTGGATACATGTTTCAAAGAAACTAAATGTGTGTGTGTGTGAGAGAGGTCAAATATTGACAAAGCTACATTACCCATAACACACATATTACTGGTCTTGTTATTTGAATACTGGATATATGTTTTAACTCACTCAGTACGGCCAGTCCTCTCTTCTCCTCTACCCAGACCCCTCGGATGTCCAGTGGGTGTCTGAATGACCCAACCTTTAGCTTCCGTCGTCAGAATTGTGGTATTCTTTGTCAACAGTCACCTCTTCAGTATAAGAACCTCCCGCTTGCAACATTTTGATGATGGTAACTGGGATGAAACGCTGTTAACGTCGTCTCTTTCGCCGTTCGTATGGAGAGAGTTAAAGAAACTAAAAGTGTGCGCTTGTTTTTGTGTGTGTGTGTGTGAGTGTGTGTATGTGTTACATTACCCAAAACACACAAGATTTCTGGTCTTGTTAATTGAATACTGGATATATGTTTCAAAGAAACTAAATGTATCTGTGCTTGTGTGCACATATGTTTGTGTGTGTGTGTATGTGCATGTGTGTGTGTTCATTCTTTAGTTTAACGTCTTTTCACTGTAAGTGATATTAGACGAGGGAAGGAAAAAAAATTGAGTGGGAGGAGGGGGGGGGGGGGGGGGGGGATTACTGTGTATGCATACGAGTAAGTGAAAGTGTGTGTGTGTGTGAAAATTATTGATTTAAGTTTTGTTTAAAAAATAACCACAAAAAAAACATAACAATATAACATATTTCTAATGAAAAACTAACAACTATGTGTGTGTGCGTGTGCACATGTGTGTGTGTGTGTGTGTGTGCGTGCACATGTGTGTGTGTGTGTGTGTGTGTGCACGTGGTGTGTGTGCAGATCATCACATGCTACATGGTGTCGGTGACGACCCAGCTCTATGTGGGGTATGCGGTGGTGGGACTGCTGGTGGAGGTCAATTCCATCTTCCTGCATATCCGACAGCTGATGCAGATCTGCGGAGTGTCCCGCAAGAGTGTCCCCTACCGCGTCAACAGCCTCATCAACCTGGGTGCGTCGTCGTTTTTTTCGCTTCTTGTAGATTTCGATTCTTTGATACCTCCCGAAAATGGAGTATGGCTGTCTACATTTGTATTTGTATTTCTTTTTATCACAACAGATTTCCCTGTGTGAAATTCGGGCTGCTCTCCCCAGGTAGAGTGCGTCGCTGCACTACAGCGCCACCCATTTTTTTGGTATTTTTTCCTGTGTGCAGTTTTATTTGTTTTTCCTGTCGAAGTGGATTTTTCTACAGAATTTTGTCAGGATCAACCCTTTTGCTGCCGTGGGTTCTTTTACGTGCGCTAAGTGCATGCTGCACACGGGACCTCGGTTTATCGTCTCATCCGAATGACTAGCGTCCAGACCACCACTCAAGGTCTAATGGAGGGGGAGAAAATATCGGCGGCTGAGCCGTGATTCGAACCAGCGCCCTCAGATTCTCTCGCTTCCTAGGCGGACGCGTTACCTCTAGGCCATCACTCCACTGGCGGGGTAAAAACCGGAGTGGAGTGATGGCCGAGAGGTAACACGTCCTTCTAGGAAGCGAGAGAATCTGAGCGCGCTGGTTCGAATCACACCGGCAGTCGCCAGTATTTTCTCCCCCTTTCACTAGACCTTGAGTGGTGGTCTGGACGCTAGTCATTCGTATAAGATGATAAACCGAGGTCGCGTTTGCAGCATGCATTTAGTGCATGTAAAAGAACCCATGGCAACAAAAGGGTTGTCCCTGGTTAAAATTCTGTAGAAAAAAAATCCACTTGGATAGGAAAAACAAATGAAATCGCAGGCAGAAAAAAAAAAAAGGGGTGGTACTGTCAGTGTAGCGACATGCTCTCACTGGGGAGAGCAACCCGAATTTCACTCAGAGAAACCTGTTGTGACAAAAAGAGTAATACGTACAAAAGTACAAAAGGTCATACACATAAAAGCCCACTTGCGTACTTACAAGTGAACGTGGGAGTTGCAGCCCATGAATGAAGAAGAAGAAGAAGGAGAATTCTTTGATGGTGGTGGGGTTTTTTTTGTGGAGGTGGTGTTGGTGGTGGTGGTGGTTGTGTTTTTAAAGTTGAGCTTTAGAACTGTTTTATTGGTTGTGTTGTGGTGTATATGTGTTGTGTGTGTGTGTGTGTGTGTGTGTGTGTGTGTGTTGTTTTTGTTGTTGTTTTCAATATTGCGTCTGTTCATTAAGAGTGATAGGAGATGATAAAAGAACAAAAACGTATGTGTGTGTGTGTGTGTGAGTTTTCACATGTGTGTGGATGTGTTTTTAGTAAGCATGTGCATTTAGTTTTTTGTGTGTGTGTATGAGGGTTTTTTTTTTGCATGTGTGTGTGTGTGTGTGTGTGTGTGTGAGGGAGAGATTCTTTTTGATTGTGTGTGCATGTGCATCACCATCCACCTTTATTCATTCAACAGAAGAGGTGGGTTTTTTTTTTTTTTTTTTGTTTTTTTTTTTTCATTTTCGGTTTTTATGTTTCGCTTTGTTTTTTGTGTTGAACTTTTCACTCATGACTTTTGCCTCGACAGCCACCTTCATGGTGTTCCGCATCTCCCTGCTGGCCTGGATGACGCGGTGGATCGTGATCAACAGGGACAAGGTGCCGCTGCTCTTCTACTCTCTGGGCAGCATGGGGCTGGCCGTCCTCACCCTCATGAACATCGTGCTCTTCTACCGCATCCTCCGCAGCGACTTCTTCTCCAAGAAGGGCGGTAACAAGGACAGCGTGTTGAAAACGGACTGACCAGCCCCAGGTTGTGTGCTCACGCTCTTTTAATGTTTTTAACGTCGATGACATGTTAGGCTCACCATCTGTCGAGAGATTGGGGTAAACCAAGGTCCCCTTTTTTTTTTTTTTTAAGTATGCGTGTAAAAGAATCTACGGCAACAAAAGTGTGTGTGTGTGTTTTTTTTTTTGTTTTTTTTTGTTTTTTTTTGTGGCCTCAGTTGCATGCAGGTCTTGGAGCACCAGAATTACAACAAAAGGGTCTGTTTCCCTGTCCAAGCCAGTTGTGAAGAAAAATCCACTCTGATAAATCATTGGTAGATTGTGTGTGTGTGTGTGTGTGTGTGTGTGTGTGTGTGAGAGAGAGAGAGAGACTGAGGCCTGTCTGAATGACACAGGAAATCAAAGGCAAGTGACTGGTAGCTAAAGGTAGCTGTCCACAGGCTGTACCCAGGTAGTGAGCCTGTTGTGCAAGTGTGTCTGTACAGTGTTGAGAGCTTGGTCTCCGACTGAAGACAGGCACTGTATATCAGTATGAATAATGATCATCAAACAGCACTATATATCAGTATGAATAATGATCATCAAACAGCACTATATATCAGTATGAATAATGATCATCAAACAGCACTATATATCAGTATGAATAATGATCATCAAACAGCACTATATATCAGTATGAATAATGATCATCAAACAGCACTGTATATCAGTATGAATAATGATCATCAAACAGCACTATATATCAGTATGAATAATGATCATCAAACAGCACTATATATCAGTAGGAATAATGATCATCAAACAGCACTATATATCAGTAGGAATAATGATCATCAAACAGCACTATATATCAGTAGGAATAATGATCATCAAACAGCACTGTATATCAGTATGAATAATGATCATCAAACAGCACTATATATCAGTATGAATAATGATCATCAAACAGCACTATATATCAGTAGGAATAATGATAATCAAACAGCACTATATATCAGTAGGAATAATGATCATCAAACAGCACTATATATCAGTAGGAATAATGATAATCAAACAGCACTATATATCAGTAGGAATAATGATCATCAAACAGCACTATGTATCAGTAGGAATAATGATAATCAAACAGCACTATATATCAGTAGGAATAATGATCATCAAACAGCACTACGTATCAGTAGGAATAATGATCATCAAACAGCACTATATATCAGTAGGAATAATGATCATCAAACAGCACTATATATCAGTAGGAATAATGATCATCAAACAGCACTGTATATCAGTAGGAATAATGATCATCAAACAGCACTATATATCAGTATGAATAATGATCATCAAACAGCACTGTATATCAGTATGAATAATGATCATCAAACAGCACTATATATCAGTATGAATAATGATCATCAAACAGCACTATATATCAGTATGAATAATGATCATCAAACAGCACTGTATATCAGTATGAATAATGATCATCAAACAGCACTATATATCAGTATGAATAATGATCATCAAACAGCACTATATATCAGTAGGAATAATGATCATCAAACAGCACTATATATCAGTAGGAATAATGATCATCAAACAGCACTATATATCAGTAGGAATAATGATCATCAAACAGCACTGTATATCAGTATGAATAATGATCATCAAACAGCACTATATATCAGTATGAATAATGATCATCAAACAGCACTATATATCAGTAGGAATAATGATAATCAAACAGCACTATATATCAGTAGGAATAATGATCATCAAACAGCACTATATATCAGTAGGAATAATGATCATCAAACAGCACTATGTATCAGTAGGAATAATGATAATCAAACAGCACTATATATCAGTAGGAATAATGATCATCAAACAGCACTATGTATCAGTAGGAATAATGATCATCAAACAGCACTATATATCAGTAGGAATAATGATCATCAAACAGCACTATATATCAGTAGGAATAATGATCATCAAACAGCACTATATATCAGTAGGAATAATGATCATCAAACAGCACTATATATCAGTAGGAATAATGATCATCAAACAGCACTGTATATCAGTAGGAATAATGATCATCAAACAGCACTATATATCAGTAGGAATAATGATCATCAAACAGCACTATATATCAGTAGGAATAATGATCATCAAACAGCACTATATATCAGTAGGAATAATGATCATCAAACAGTGCTTGTGACTGACTGAAACCACAGAAGCAGTTTTGTCACTCAAGGAAAACAAAACACACACACACACAAAAAAACAACTAAACAAAATCCTTTTCCTGTAGAACCTGTGGTCATTTGTTGTTGACCTGATTGGCTGTGCTGCCAGTTTCCTCAGAATGCTGGAGAATTTTGTGTAGGTTTGTTTTTAGATGAGAATGGACAAAGAACTAAACTGACCACTCATACCTTGCTCAGGTCTTTATCCTCCCGGCATCCTTCAGAGTCCCCCAAGGATAATCTCCCTTGCATCCTTCAGAGTCCCCCAAGGATAATCTCCCTTGCATCCTTCAGAGTCCCCCCAAGGATAATCTCCCTTGCATCCTTCAGAGTTCCCCCCAAGCATAACTTGCAGAGATCAGTTATTGACTACTGAGTATTTTTTGGATAGTTTTCTTCCTTATTTTAACTCTCTCAGTACGGCCAGTCCTTTCTTCTCCTCTACACAGACCCCTCGGATGTCCAGTGGGTGTCTGAATGACCCAACCTTTAGCATCCGTCATCAGAATTGTGGTATTATTTGTCAACATTCACCTCTTCAGTATAAGAGCCTTCGGCTTGCAATATTTTGATGATGGTAATTGGGGTGAAACGCTGTTAACGTCATCTCTTTCGCCGTTCGTATGGAGAGAGTTAAAATCACTATTGTCTGGTGTTTAGGGGGGAGTGATGACATCACAGTTTTCCTTTCATGGAAGTCAGGAACTCCGTTGATTTGGAAAAGTTCTGAAACTGGCTTCATGTTCCTCTGCTGATACAGTCTGTCGCTCTGTGTAGAGTTCAGAGTTTGAAAACAAGTCTTACGAAAAACTATGAAGGCCTGGAGAGTTTCAGTTTTCAGTAGCTCAAGGAGGCGTCACTGCGTTCGGACAAATCCATATATGCTACACCACATCTGCCAAGCAGATGCCTGACCAGCAGCATAACCCAACGCGCTTAGCCAGGCCTTGAGAGGCCTGGAGAGCAGTGAATTACAATAAATTCTGTGGGTAAAAAGATTTTTTTTGTTTGGTTGGTTGGATATCTTTCTTACGATTCATCTATCTGTCTGTCTGTCTATCTGTGTGGTGACCAGTGGCTCCCAACTCGTGGACAGAACAGCTCAGAAAGTAGCTGCCTCTAACGACAGATTGACACGCCTGCATCTTGCAGTGTGGTTTGTGATCCTGCACAGTATCGTATGTGATATATATATATATCCTCATTTTCTATGGCCTTTTATTTTGATATCTGTATTTATGAAGGTTATATTTTGTGTATTTGTATTTGATACAGGTATTTGTATGGCTAATTATAAACTTTGAATGGTGTTACATATTTGTTCAGATTCTTCCCGTGTATGCATTGTGTCTTTGAATAATGATGGACAGAGAGCATCTTGGATGGAAGACATTGTATTTTACTCTTTTTTTTTGTCCAAGTAGCTGTTTTAAAGAATGCCAGCAGAACGAAGGTTGGTTCAGTGTGCAAAGATTGTCAGTAAAGTGAAGATTATTGATTCTATCTTGAGACTGCCAGTTTCATGAAGTTGTGTTGATTGTACATTGTACAGGTGTCCTAAATCTTGGTTGCATGTTTGTTTTCATCCCTGTTTGAATCAAGCGGTGGTCATAGTGATGTCAACTGGAGATGTTGTGAACATTCTGTTGATGGGCAGGTAAAATTTACTGAGACTGACCCTGACTGGTTGTGTGAAAGATTAATTTCACACAGAATATTAAAAAAAAATCTTGGGAGACAGAACTGGGCATGAAGCATACATTATTTAGAAAGGATTGGGCGTGAAGTATGCATTTAGAAAGGATTGGGCATGAAGTATGTATTATTTAGAAAGGATTGGGCGTGAAGTATGCATTTAGAAAGGATTGGGCATGAAGTATGCATTATTTAGAAAGGATTGGGCGTGAAGTATGCATTATTTAGAAAGGATTGGGCATGAAGTATGCATTATTTAGAAAGGATTGGGCGTGAAGTATGCATTATTTAGAAAGGATTGGGCGTGAAGTATGCATTTAGAAAGGATTGGGCATGAAGTATGTATTATTTAGAAAGGATTGGGCGTGAAGTATGCATTTAGAAAGGATTGGGCATGAAGTATGCATTATTTAGAAAGGATTGGGCATGAAGTATGCATTATTTAGAAAGGATTGGGCATGAAGTATGCATTATTTAGAAAGGATTGGGCGTGAAGTATGCATTATTTAGAAAGGATTGGGCGTGAAGTATGTATAACACAAACCTTTCTCTCTGGGAACTATTTGGCTTAATGATCTCAGCAGATATTCGTTGATCGAGTCTTTCCCAGTGTGGTCTGTGAAGTGTATCCTTTTCCCTTGCTTGAGTTATTGTCTTCTTTTTTTTCTTCGATTAACAGTGATACTGATGGCTGATTATGTTAAGATCTTGCATTCATCATCTTAAGAGAGTACTGAGGTTAAACTATGCTGGTGAGAAGAATTTTAATGTCCCGTGTTGAAAGATAAAACAAATACTTTAGGAGTTCCGTGGAAAGGATGTATGCATAAGATCAACAGAGCAGACAAAGTAGATGATGCAACATCTAATGAGTTTGGATAATGACATGAACATCGCTTCATCATAGCCGCAGTAGCAACACCTTCTTCTTCTGCGTTCGTGGGCTGCAACTCCCACATTCACTCGTATGGCCACGAGTGGGCTTTTACGTGTATGACCGTTTTTACCCCGCCATGTAGGCAGCCATACTCCGTTTTCGGGGGTGTGCATGCTGGGTATATTCTTGTTTCCATAACCCACCGAACGCTGACATGGATTACAGGATCTTTAACGTGCGTATTTGATCTTCTGCTTGCATATACACACGAAGGGGGTTCAGGCACTAGCAGGTCTGCACATATGTTGACCTGGGAGATCGTAAAAATCTCCACCCTTTACCCACCAGGCGCCGTCACCGTGATTTGAACCCGGGACCCTCAGATTGACAGTCCAACACTTTAACCACTCGGCTATTGCGCCCGTCAGTAGCAACACCAATGCCCTTGTCATTTTGATGTGTTGGCTACATGCTGCACCGTACAAAATATTGTTAAAATTCTTAAAAATCTGAAGCGCATTGTAGTTGGTAGAATATGGTATATAACAGGGTGAAGTGTTGTGTGTTACTGCATCTCTATGTACATTGTCCTTCTGGCAGCCAGTTTTTTTTTTGTGATGATTTACAGCAGTCTGATTTTGTTTGATTCCAGAATGTTGTGAACATTGTATGATTCCAGAATGTTGTGAACATTGTATGTTTGCCTTACTGCCTTACGTGTGATTGGCCTTCCATCGATTCTTGTGCCTGATGAATTTACAAATCAAATCTTGTGGTCAGTGTTGTAAATGGGGGGAAACTTTTGCCTTTTGTGATTGATGTTAATATGCCTTATTGTTTTGTGAATCAAGCTCATGGTGTGTATTGGTTTTGTGGCCTGTTTTGGGAGGGTGACTTGTTTGTTATCCTGCCTGGCAAAGTGGTAGATGAATGATTGGTTTTACATGGAATGATTCAGCGCTTATAGCTTTTAGAGGCGTTTGATTGGCTAAGAGCGGACCGGGCAAGAAGGGGCGTCTTTTCACTGTTAGCCGCGCAAAATTTGGCCAAGCAGAGCAAACCGATAGGCCTAGTTTCCATCAGTTTGACATGGTAAGTGTATGTATCACCAAACATGGAGTATAATACAGACTCCTCCTTTTTGTCATTATTTCTCCAAGTGGCATAATTGGTAATTGATAATATCGTCTTGTCTTTCCCAACCTGGCAAGTATATCATCTTGCTGCTAACTGCCAGTTACGCCTTGCCACTGACCTGGTCTAAATGATAGTGTGTAAATACTTTGATGTATATTTCATAATTAATTCAAAGATTTGTTCAGGTGCTTGGTTTGTGTGAAGATTGCTAAAAGTTTTGTTCAGTTAACTATGAATTTGATGGAATTTATTTGCTTCTGACTTTTGAGATAGACAAGATTACTTTTGAGTACATTTATGATCTTTTGTGCACACACACACACACACACACACACACACACACAGATGATGATGATTAAGCTTATCTCAGGTATTGGCGTTGTGTAAAGATGAGCAATAATCACTGATTTATGCATCTTGTCATCAACACAGTATGTTTATAAGCATTATAATTACTTTCAGCCTTTCATGTACAACAAGGACAGACAGCAGTAACCTTCACTCTAGGTCTAGATCCATATTTTGTCTTTAAAAGATAATTAACATATGTGAAGTTATTACTTTTTTGGGGGGGGGGGTACTTATCAGTGGTGTCATTGATTTTTGATGAACAAAAGTGATGCAATTCCAAGAAAGATGTCCAGATAAAAAATGGTAACCGACATCCTGACTGGTAAATAAGCTCAGTTTTTTTTTTTTTTTTTTTTTTTTTTATCTCAGTGAGGTGACAGACCTGCACCAACAAGTTTACTGGCCAGCAGCAGTTCCTGGTTCAGAGAGGTGTGATTGATGTGGACAAGGAACGCATTCAGTTTGCATTAAAGTCTTAACTCCCGAGAGCAAGGTTTCGGTTCTAGCTCCGCCCCTTTTCTCTGCATTCAAATTTTGTATTACGTGTAGCTGACACATTTTGTACTTTCCAAAGTCAATTCAGGTCTAGATTGGAAGCTGCTAGGCAAATCTCGCTCTCTGCCATAAATGAAGCCAAACCGTAGCTTTATTAGGCTTTTATTTTGAATAAACCTTCACCGACGTCACAGTGTCAGACTCTGGTGAGAAACTGGCTTGATTCAAATCGCCCGCCATTTATAGTCCGGTTCAGGCTTTAAGTTTGCAATGTTTATTATTGAAAAGAGGGACTGGGTATCTGTGAAAGCGTGTTACTTCATTGAGCAGTGTGAGAATTAGTAGATGCCAGTTGTTTTAAAAAAAATATTATTTCTATTTCTGTTGTGGTGCATTTGTGGGCATGATTAGATTGGAGAGAGAGAGAGAGAGAGGGGGGGAGGGGAGAGCGGGGAGATGGTATGGTATTGGGTCAGAAAATTCGCAGCATTCTTCACAGGTCTTTGGTGATGATCAGATCCTAACAGAAGTTGTTGTTGTTGTTTTTCCTTTGATTGTAGAACACCGTTCACTCTGTGTTGTAATTATGATAATATTCTCGTTTATTTCCTTCCTTTTTGGAGATTTTTTATTGTGAAAAGAAGTCTTTCCTTCCTGACACTGATGACATTTGTGTCTTGTTTTGACAATCTTTCAAAAGTATTAACTTGAAATTTTTTTTGTATGAGATTCATTTACCTTGGAACTTTTTTTTTTTTTTTAGATAAAGGAAGTAGTGTGTGTGTGTGTGTGTGTGTGTGTGTGTGTGTGTGTGTGTGAGATATGAAATGCATATTTTTTTGTAGTTGCAGTAGTAATTAGTACATTTTCTTCCTGAAATAATCCCTCCTTGTGGGTGAGTGTGTCACAGGTGAAGAATCATCACCATGTTACATGTGTTGTATTAGATTTTGTATTGAATCATGATCATGTTACGTATGTTATGTAAGATATTGTGTCGAACCATTACCAGGTTACATGTGTTGTACGAGATAATGTATTGAATCATTATCATGTTACATGTATTAGATATTGTATTGAATCATTATCATGTTCCATGTGTTGTATTAGATTTTTTATGAATCATTATCATGTTACATGTATTGTATTAGACTTAGTATTGAATTATTACCATGTTACGTGTGTTATGTAAAATATTGTGTCGGACTATTACCATAGTACATGTGTTTATTAGATTTGGTATTGAATCATTATCATGTTACATGTGGTAAGGAAGATATTGTATCGAACCATTACCATGTTACATGTGTTATTTTAGATATGGTATTGAATCATTATCATGTTACATGTGTTGTATTAGATATTGTATTGAATCATGATCATGTAACATGTGTCATGTAAGATATTGTATTGAACCATTACCATGTTACATGTGTTGTATGAGATATTGTATTGAATCATTATCATGTTACATGTATTAGATATTGTATTGAATCATTATCATGTTCCATGTGTTGTATTAGATTTTTTATGAATCATTATCATGTTACATGTATTGTGTTAGACTTTGTATTGAATTATTGCTGGGACTGGGACTGCAATGGTGCAAATCATAGGGGGAAGAGAGAGAGAGAGAGAGACAGAGATGTAAAAAATAAAGTGATAGAGAAACACTAACACTGGATGCTTTTACCAAACTGTTGTGTTTTTTTTCTTTTTTGTTTTTGTTGCCATTGTTTGGGTTATATATCAAGGCTGAGTTGATCAAACGATAAGCAATACAAAAACTGAATGACAACATTATTTTTAAAGACCGTGCACACGCGCCACTATACTTAACACTTGCGCTGACCTATCTTTTTTGCTGTTTGCCTAATTGACAAACGTAAATTGTGCTTCAGGAAAAGTATAAAGGTAACACACACAACAAAGAAAAGAGGAGAGAGAGAGAGAGAAAAAAAAAGATTTACATTGTCAGGAATATTTTAAACTGGTTTTGGGGTGGTTCCTCTGTCTCTGCTGCCTGTTATGCCCTGTCGGCACGCAGAGCAGCAAAAGGAAAACCACCAGTCTTGTCTGTGATGGGCCAGCACCAATGGGCACCTGCAGTGTTCTTCAGGGTCTTCGGTTTTCCTCTGATCAACTGTGTGACTTGTGGATATTGGTGCAGAGTTGGAGAGAGAGAGAGAGAGAGAGAGGGACCAGGTTGTCTGCTATACATTCTCACTCCTAATGTCACCATCTGTACGGTGGTTACTTTGCTCTTCTTTGTTCTGCTTGTCAAACCATCATAATGTCAAACCCCATCAAGGGGAGGTCAGGAGGTAGGTGGGTGGGTCTTCAGTATGAATAGTGTCCCTTCCTTGTGGAAAAATCTGTGCTTGAAATTTCCTCTTTTCCATCATTCCCTTTGTTTCTGGATTTTTGTACGTTCTTTTGGTACAAATAGTTTCCCCACCATGTTGAAGATATGTGCTGGAAGTTTCCTCTTTTCTGTTGAAGTCTGTTTTCTAGCTTTTTTTTTTGCTTTTTTTTTTTTTCCGCTTTGTTTCTGTTCTGTCTTTCTGGTCTGTTCACATGTATGTCTTTCTACAAAGTCTTGAATATTTTTATTGTTGTCTACCTATATTTCTTGATTTTTTTTTCTTAGGACTCGATCATTGGGCATTTCGCTGTGTTATATTCTTTTTCATTGTGCCTAGCATGTGTGAGGTGCCAGTTGGCAATATTTGGTGTTGATATCACACTTTATTTTGTGTATTGTGTGTGAGAATGCTTTGTGTTATTTATTTATTTTGTTTTTAATCCTCTGGTGAAAAATACATGAAATGGTGTTTCAGGAGCATGTCTCAGGTTTATGTGCATGGATGTGACTGTGCATGTTCCTAACTTTGCTTTTCTGCCTTCCCAGTCCATTCCCCCCCCCCCCCACCCCCCCCCTTTTTTTTTTAAATAAGCCTTGACACTTTTTTCTCTCTTTTCTGTAGTTTATGATGTACTGTCTGTGCTGTTGTGCTCTGGTGATTAGGTAATGAGATTGTAAACACCTGGATGGGCACTAGATCTCCATTCTACAGTGTTGTTTGCCTTTATGGTTTTTAATAATGTGTTTTTTTCTTGGCTTTGAAGTATTGGGTTTTTTTTTTCCCTTTTTGACGATTTTATTTATTTATTTTTTGTTTAAAATCTGGGAACAACAAATTCAGTGGAAGGGCTGACATCCTCAGCATGGCTTAATCTTATTTGCCCTAAAGAGCTAGATGGTTAAGGCAATGTGTCATGAACTGTTTTTGCAGGTTTATCTTAATGATTTTTGTTGTTACCATGACTGTTTAACGCAGTTGGACATTTTGTGTAGTTGGGCAGTCCCCATAACATTTGGCCCTTGGTGGCCAGCTGGACTATAAGCAATAATAATAGCAATTCTAAGTCTGCATGAATGTGACCCTACTTGACCCTTATTTTCTTTTACATGTGTTTTTGTTTCTGTTTTTTTTTTTTTTCCCCCGATTCTACATGGTCAATACTTACGGTTTCTTCAATCCTGATGTAGCTCTGTGCGGTCAGCTGGTCTGTAAGCAACAAGGAGGATACTTAGATAGATCCTGTCATCAGCACACGACAGTGTCTGGGTCCTACGTGTGTTGTCATGGGTTTTTCTCTGTGTGTGTGAAATACGTTAAGATAGCATGATCAGATCAAATCTATGTGTGAAATGTCATGATCAGGATTTTCTGATGAGCTGGCTTCCACTTGTATTTATCTATCATTACCACATGCAGTATATGCATAATGCAAAGCTAACTGTTATTAACACATTGTTGGTGTGTTTATTTATTATTATTTTTACATGTGTACACTTATTCCAAACTTGATCTGGGTGTACAACTGAGAAGCCAGGAAATGTTTACTGGAAATGTTTACTACCTGTTGTGTGCTTGTTCGCCGTCAGCATTGTGACTTTTACAGTGTTTGTTACGTTGTGCTAATTTGTAACTTCCAGTGATGTGTCAGAAAAGAAGAGAAAGCGGTTCATAGTTATGATGTGACAAAGGAAGTTTAGAATTATGATGAGAGGTCGCCCAGTTTGGGAGACCTGCAGCCGAGCATTGCTCCAGCATCAAAATTCGTCTCATTTAAACGGTTTTCATGTTCCTACAAATGCGTGAACCGCAAAGTAAGGGGACTAACCCCTACAATATTTCCGGATGTGTCCATGTGTAACTTGAAGGAAAAACAGTATATTTTCTGCGCTTTTTCTCCATCAATATTGTATGGAAGTCTGCGGAGGCAGTGAACTCCCCAAGGTTGGATGGGTTTAATTTTCACTATTTTTAGTGTGAAAAGATAAGGTAGACACACAGAAATGTCTCCTTTGCCTGACTACGGGAGACTGCAGCTCCTTCTTCTTTCTTCTTCATGGGCTGTGACTTCTGTGTTCACACATATTCAGGCATTCTTCTTTGTTCGTGGGCTGCAACTCCCACGTTCACCCGTATGTACATGAGTGAGCTTTTATGTGTATGACTGTTTTTACCCCGCCATGTAGGCGCCGGGGGGATGCATGCTGGGTATATTCTTGTTTCCATAACCCACCGAACGCAGACGTGGATTACAGGATCTTTAACGTGCGTATTTGATCTTCTGCTTGCGTATACACACAAAGAGGGTTCAGGCACTAGCAGGTCTGCACATATAATGACCTGGGAGATCGGAAAAATCTCCACCCTTTACCCACCAGGCACCGTCACCGAGATTCGAACCCGGGACCCTCAGATTGAAAGTCCAACGCTTTAACCACTCGGCTATTGCGCCAGTCATATACAGGTATGAATGGGCATTTATGTCCATGACCATTTGTATCTTGCCACATAGGCAACCCTATTCCATTTCCGGAGGTTTCAGAAAGATACTTTTCCTTCAGACCACAGTGTTGAAGCTAGTCACACAAGGGACGTTCAGATACGCACGGCCTTGCCATAATTTTATAATCTGTGTGTGTTACAAAACTGATTTTGCTGTTTAGCAATTGGCAGTTTGAGTGTATTTTTGCAGCTAAGCAAATTTACAGTTAGAGTGTGAGTGGTATTTTTGCAGCAATGATTGTATGAGCATTTTCTGGTGCATCAGCTTTGAGTTCAGGAATGCCTGTGCGCTGCAAGATGCCACGTACATGTGGCTTATTTTGATTGCCCGTATTGACGTACAGATGACTTATTGTGATTGTATCAGGCTCAAAACTATTGAAACTGTAAAGTGAGATAACTGCCAAAAAATATGTATTTTGTAATGGGCTCTCTGTGTCTGTGTGTGTGGTGGGGTGGGGGTGGGGGATGTGAAAAACACCACATTATGAATCCATCTTAATAAGGTCCTATAAGATTCTTATGATATTCAGATTGGAAAGCTATATATGATGGATAAACGCAACATGGTTTTCCTTACAGCAGTTATTTGCTACTATTTTATTTTATGATTTTGTTTGCTACTGAGACTGATCAAATGAATTTACATATGTGGCCTATATGATACTATGTTATTCCATTCAGTGTGTTTGCATGTTTTGATACTGATTCCATTTTTTCAAAACTTATTTTTGTTTCTTTTTGTAATTGAACAGTTGGCTGAAAAAATAAAAGCCATTATTATGTTTGTTCTATACAGAGTGTGGATTTATAATTCTGAGTTTTGACCTGTTTGAGAAAAGTTGCAATCTAGTGATTGAGAAATGATTCAGTGATTTGAAGAAATAAATGGAGTGTCATAACTTATGTACCAATGTGCACGTTTGTTTTGTTTTGTTTTAACTCGTGTGGTTGTACAAGTCCATTTTGTGGATTCCTCAGTTCGTTTTAACGTGCTTCTGATTGGGGTGTGTGTGCAGGCGTGGATGTGTTTGTGTGCATGTTTGTGTATGCACTCACTTCTGTGTGTAAGGGGTACTGTGTATGTTTGTTTATGTTATGTATATTATTGTGAACACCACAAGCTCCCTGCCTGGGTTGTGTGAGCATCAATCTGCATTATTATTATTATTATTATTATTACGCTGATGATTATGCCTATGGATAATGGCTGCATGCAGGTACACACTCACACACACACACACACTACACACACACACACACACACTACACTACACACACACACACACACTACACACACACACACACACATACACACACACACAAAGATAAACTAAGGAAGGAAAAAAATTCGACAGCAGCCATAAGTTGTATTGTATTTCTCTTTTTGTCACAACAGATTTCTCTGTGTGAAATTCCGAGTCAGGCTGCTAGCACATGGGACCTCGGTTTATCGTCTCATCCGAATGACTAGTGTCCAAACCACCACTCAAGGTCTAGTGGAGGGGGAGAAAATATTGGCGGCTGAGCCGTGATTCGTACAAACGTGTGCGTGTGTGTGTGTGTGTGTGTGTGGGGGGATGTGTGGGTGTTTGTGCGTGTATTTCCGTCGGGGTGTGTGTGTGTGTGTGTGTGTGTGTGTTTGCATGTGTGTGTCTGTGTGTGTGTGTGTGTGTGTGTGTGTGTGTACATGTGTTTTTGTATGTGTGTGTGTAGTGTGTGTGTGTGTGTGTGTGTGTTTGTATGTGTGTGTGTGTGTGTGTGCATGTGTTTTTGTACTGATGTGTGTGTGTGTGTGTGTGTGTGTGTGGTTAAGTGGAGCGACAGCCTGGCGGTCATGTGTCTGTCCAAGAGGCTGAAGAATCTGACGGCATAGGATCAAACCCCACGCTTGCCGAAGTTTTGTTCCCCTCCACTATAGATCTTTTAGAGAGGTGAATTCTTTTAGAGAATCTGAGCGCGCTGGTTCGAATCACGGCTCAGCCGCCGATATTTCCTCCCCCTCCACTAGATCTTGAGTGGTGGTCTGGATGCTAGTCATTCGGATGAGGTGTTAAACCAAGACCTCCACATCCAGTATGCTCTCAGTGCATGTAAAAGAACCCATGGCAACAAAACGGTTGTCCCTGACGAAATTCTGTAGAAAAATTACTTTTGATAGTGAAACAAATACTATGACAGACAGGGAAAAAGACGGAGAGAAGAAGAAAATGAGAGAGAGAGAGAGATAAGACAAGACAAAATTCTTTATTTTCGAGGATAATAGATAAGCACTGGCGCGTTTTTTTTTTTTTTTTTTTTTTTCAATCCAGTCCCCGCCCTGAAACAGGGTCTACACTACACACTACTACATTATCATATATGTCATTGCATGCACTACACAATGCTACTTAAAGTCATAGAATGCGAATACAATACTACATAAAGGCATAAGTATAGTAATAATAAGATGCACACACACACACACACACAAGATAAACTAAGGAAGGGAAACAATTCGACAGCAGCCATAATTTGGACATTCAAGTTATTTCCCTTACTTCGGTTTCTTCACTCGCTCACAGTTCCCATTCCGTCCACTCTCCCTTCTTTGAGTGTTGTTGTTGTTGTTGGTGTGTGTGTGTGTGTGTGTGTGTGTGTGTGTGTTTCTTGCCAGTTGACCGCCTTATTTTTATTATTATTTTTTTTGACTGATTGATTGATACGGATACTTATATAGCGCCTATCCTCGGTCGGAGACCAAGCTCTAAGCTCTTTACAAACACGGGGTCATTTACACAACTAGCTGCCTATCTGGGTAGAGCCGACTGACGGCTGCCATTGGGCGCTCATCATTCGTTTCCCGTGTCTAATTCAGATTTCAGGTAAGCACACCTTCACACTCAGACAAACATGTAACATTTAACATTTTACGTGTATGACCGTATTTTTGTTCAGTTTATATATAAATTTACCCCGCTATGTAGGCAGCAATACTCCGTCAGTTTCGTTTTTGCTGGGTGTATTCTTGTTTCCAGAACCCACCGAACGCTCACATGGATTACAGGATCGTTGACGTGCGTATTTGATCTTCTGCGTGCGTACACACCCGAAGGGGGATCAGGCACTGGCAGGTCTGCACATATGTTGACCTGGGAGATGGGAAAAATCTCTACCGTTTACCCATCAGGCGCCACCGCCGAGATTCGAACCCGGGACCCTCAGATTGAAAGTCCAATCAGTAAAGATGAACAACATTCACATGGAGCTCTGTTATTTAGGTATAACACTTGGCTTCAAGTGAAAGCTCTTTGTCTGCATTTGCCACATCAATTGTTTCTTAGTTTTTGTTTTTGTTGTTGTTGTTGCTGTTGTTGTTTTTTTTCCCCATATAACTTCCCTCAAAAAGCCTCCTCGCGAATTCCCTCGTCTAGTTAAGTAAATGTTTGTCAGTTCGGGAGGTACGAAGACCTACATACCCCGTGTCCAGGAGCCAGTTGCATTGCTCGGAAGGAAGAGCTTTAGTATGGTCGTAACCCGCTACTAACTGTGTGATAGTATGGAACTGACCACACTGAGTTCTTTGACTTACTGACCGCTGACAACCTCCGACAGTGCCACTCCCTGTAAAATAGGCTGTACCTGAGAATCAATCATTTCATTCATTCATTTTGCCCATCGCTCCTGGTGGAGCATAGGCCATCGACGACCCCTCGCCATCGCACTCTGTTCTGGGCTGTTCTGGCCATTCCAGTCCAGTTGGTCCCTTGCTGCTTCAGCTCTGCCTCGGTATCTCGCCTCCAGCTGTTGCGAGGCCGGCCTCTCTTCCTCTTTCCCTGCGGGTTCCAGGTCAGGGCTTGGCGTGTGATGCTGGACGCTGGCTTCCTGAGGGTGTGTCCGATCCAGCCCCACTTCCTCCGCAGTACCTGAGAATCAAACACCTTTGTAAATATTGTGTACGAGCTACAATCTAATCTATATATAACACGAAGTATAAGTAGAACCGCAGCTTTCTTTGCTCTGTTTACTAAGTCTTGACATGCATAAGTAAAACTAAGTCCGCTGGTTGAAAAAAAAAAAAATTCCAAGCTATTTATATACATTTACCACTCTTATAGTTTCATTTCCATAGGACCATTGTTCATGTCTACTTATATAACCACCCTTACGAAACACAATGATTTTTTTTTTTCCATTTTTACTTTTAATACTAGTTTCATTGCGGTATCATATAAACCGGTTGTTCAACTGTCTTTGCAAACCTACAAGTGATATAGAGAAGAAAATCATATCATCAGCAAAAAGCAGCATAAACAACTCTATCAAATCAAAAGTTACTCCATGTAGTCGTCCATTCTCAATAATTTCGAGGGCAATTTCATTCACAAACAATGAAAACTGAATATAACAGGACTGCACACATCACCCTGTTTCACTCCTCTTGGACAATTCATATAATCTGATAATTTCGCTCCACATCTCAGTTATCCTAGCCTTAACATCGAGAGAGAGAGAGAGAGAGAGAGAGAGAGAGAGAGAGAGAGAGAGAGAGAGAGAGAGAGAGAGAGAGAGGGAGAGAGAGATGTCGATAACGATATTTTTATTCAAGAAAGGCCATGGCCCCATTTGAAGGGGTACACATAAATAGGAAACATTAGAAAATGATGCGCACAAAAATATTGTACATGTAATTCTTGAAAATTGTATATATCTTTGAACAATTGAGAGAGAGAGAGAGAGAGAGAGAGAGAGAGAGAGAGGCCGAGACTGTCAAACTAGTATACGTTAACGTGCACTGGCATTAGAATTGTGTTTGTTAGGTTTTCACATGTGTCAGTGGTTGTGCAAGTCCATCGTGTTCAGTGATTCCCCAGTTCAGTTTGATATTCTCCTTCAACTTCCGTCGATGCGTTTGCGGGTGTACGTCAGTGTTTGTGTGCGACAGTGTTTTGTCAGTGTGTGCGGCATCAGTACATTTCTTCATTCAGTTGTGCATTGCAACTGACAGAAGCAGGTAGCATTCTGATGAACTGTACATGGACTGCATCGACGTAGGCCTAAATCTATATTGAACACAAACAGATGTCGTCAACAGTTCGGTCTACATAGTGAGTCCGCTCCTCAGTGAGGGAGGGGGGGTGGGGGGGGGGGAAGAAAAAAGAAAAAAAAGAATCACTATACACTGAATCAATGACTGCCCTGAAAACCGGCACACAGTTTTTGTACGATGTATTCACTCACGCACGCACACACGCCCCCCTCCACCCCCCCCCCTCCAGTCAGCACCATATCCCCACTTCGACACCAACTCTCGATCACGCGCGTCGAATCGAGGCAGGAGGGCGCGGAGGGGGTAGGGGGGGGGGGGGGGGGGCGTGGGGATTTGACTGATGAGGCACTGTTCATCATTGTCTTTGTTGTTGTCAGCTGATTTCATTATTATTATTGTTGATGTTGTTGATTTTATTATTATTGTTATTATCATCGTTATTACCATTATGATTATTTTTTTTTTCTTCTCCAAAATACAGAAATGTGATAGCAAGTGAGAAGCAAAATAATTCATTTTTCTCACTACCCACACTACTGATGAATGGATCAGTGGAGATAACCTCACCTCACCTCACCCACGGTGTGATCGATCTGCAGCTGGTGAGGGGGATGAAATCAAAATCCTTTTCTTCACTACTCCATCATCGACCAGGGCGTGGAGCCGGCCGGCGAGCGGGAAGATCCATATGTGTTCCACGCCGGCCACCCGCTGCTGCTGTCGTTAGTTAGTCACGGTTGTTCATGGCAAAGTTGAGTCGGTGGCAGGTCGATTTGCATTAGATTCACTCACAGTCGGTGGGACGGATCGGACGGAGACTTGACTGACTTGGGACCGTGCAGGCAAAGATAAAGATATCGGTTTTTTTTGTGTGTGTTTTTTTTTGGGGGGGGGGGGTGGTGGTGGTGGTGGTGAGGGGACGGGATTTGTTTTTGGTGTGTGTGTGTGTGTGTGTGTGTGTGGGTGTGGTGTGTGTGTGTGCGGATTTGTGTTGTTGCGTGTGTGTGTTGTGCTTGTGTGTGTGTGTGTGTCCAGTGTGTGTGTGTGTGTGTGCCGGTGTGTGTGTGTGTGTGTGTTGTGTGCCGGGTGTGTGTGTTGGGTGTGTGTGGTGGTCCGTGTGTGGTTGGCGTCTGTGTGTTGCGTGTGGTTCTCCTTCGTGTTTCAGTTTGATGGGTGGACCCAGTGTGATGTGTCTGAGTGGGCATGCGTGCGGATGAGTGTTCGTTGGTTGTGTGTGATGTGGATGACCGTTTACCTGCTTCGGTATGTGTGTGTGGGTTTTTGATGTGGACTGCCGTTTACACCTGAACTTCAGGTATTTAGACTGCGTGGGCCATTTACGTGACGTCCAGGACTGACCGTTTACACCTGACTCCGTTTGTACACTGGTGGGCTTTTACTGACGTGCAGACTGACCGATACACCGACTTCAGTTGTAGATGGTGGCTTTTACTGACGTGCAGGACTGCGTTTACACCCTGACTTCCAGGTATGTGTAGACTGAGTGGGCTTTTACTGACGTGCAGGACTGACCGTTTACACCCTGACTTCCAGGTATATGTAGACTGAGTGGGCTTTTACTGACGTGCGGGACTGACCGTTTACACCCTGACTTCCAGGTATGTGTAGACTGAGCGGGCTTTTACTGACGTGCAGGACTGACCGTTTACACCCTGACTTCCAGGTATATGTAGACTGAGTGGGCTTTTACTGACGTGCAGGACTGACCGTTTACACCCTGACTTCCAGGTATGTGTAGACTGGGTGGGCTTTTACTGACGTGCAGGACTGACCGTTTACACCCTGACTTCCAGGTATGTGTAGACTGAGCGGGCTTTTACTGACGTGCAGGACTGACCGTTTACACCCTGACTTCCAGGTATATGTAGACTGAGTGGGCTTTTACTGACGTGCAGGACTGACCGTTTACACCCTGACTTCCAGGTATGTGTAGACTGAGTGGGCTTTTACTGACGTGCAGGACTGACCGTTTACACCCTGACTTCCAGGTATGTGTAGACTGAGTGGGCTTTTACCGTGACGTGCAGGACTGACCGTTTACACCCTGACTTCCAGGTATGTGTAGACTGGGTGGGCTTTTACTGACGTGCAGGACTGACCGTTTACACCCTGACTTCCAGGTATGTGTAGACTGAGTGGGCTTTTACTGACGTGCAGGACTGACCGTTTACACCCCCCATCCCCCACGCCCCGTACCACGTTTCGCCCGCCGGGGTTATCACCACTACCTCTCACTCCCTCCCTCACTGTCCCACACCACCCCCACCTCCCACACTCTTGTCCCCCTCTCTTCATCAGTCGCTCTCTCCTCCCTTTTCTTTCTCCCCACCCCCACCGGCCCCCGCCCCCGCCACTTTCATGCCCAGAACTAAGAGGACAAACAGATAAGTCGCAACAATGTTAAAAACTGAACATGGGAATGATTCTCCTTCTTCTTCTTCTTCCTCCTCCTTCTTTTTCTTCTTCCCGCGTTCCTCGGGTCATGCTGTCAGATGGTCCATATCTCGTCTCAGTGTCACGGGTAGCGCGAACTAAGTCCGCCATCCTCTGCACTGCAGTGCAGCAGGTGGTCTCCAGAGCTTCTCGTGGAGTTCAGTCCACACACACTGGGCCACGTTTTCCTCCTCAGTCAGTGCACCAAATCGTTGGGCAGAACAAAATTAAATTGTTGTGGTTTTGTTCGTTCACTTATCTTTGCACATCACTGCATATTACCTGAGACTGGCACACACACACACACACACACACACACACACACACACACACACAAAAATTTTAAAAAAAAAGAAAAAAAAAAAGAGAAAAAAATGAATGCACCAGTGACCACACTCGCAACACCGCAATAAGATAAGGTAAATAGATTAGAAGCAAGGGGGCTGGAGGGAGGGAGGGAGGGAGGGTGACACTAATCACATTATAATTTCCCAGTGGGAATTCAGGGTCCTTTCACCACAGCCGACCCAGACTTCAGATTTGTACAATGTCTAATCATAGATGAGGAATGTTTTCGAGAGTATGAGGAAGGTAACGGGAAAGGGAGTGATTGGAAGACTGAGGGGTTAAGGAACGTGACAAGGGAGTGGAGTGTACGCAGTTAGAAGATGGAAAATAACCGCACCCTAGGCCCCCCTCCTCCCACCCACACCCACCCCCCTCCTCCTTCTTGTTAGTCCATGCTTTCTTGCAAGTCCCACGTTTTCTGTCACCGTTTACGCGGCGAATGTGTGAGAAAGCGTGGGGAGTCCCCCTTATGTTTTATTATTGTTATTATTATTATTTTTTTTATCAAAAACATTTCCTTTGTCAGTCATCGGCCAGGTTGGTTTCTTGTCTTTGCCTGACACAAATCCCAGTCAGAGGGAAAGGAGAGAGAGAGAGAGAGTGTGTGGGATTGCGAGGAAGCGTGGGCCGACACCCCCCGATGTGCACTGTGAATAAACCCCATGTACTACTATCATCAGTGGTGACAGAAGCCTACAACTGATGCCGCGAAGGTCGTGTCTTTCTAGACGACTGTGACTCAGAACTAACATCAGGGACTATTAACGACCACTGGTTCTCAAAGGGAGGAACACACACACACACACACACACACACACACACACACACACACAGAGGCAAATCTCAACCAGGCAAAACAACAACAAAACTCTGGATTGGTTGGATTGACACAGCACAATAACCCAACATGCATTTTTAAGATCTTTATGAACATTTGTATTGTTGGATTCACTTTATTGATTCTACATTTGTATATATATATATATATATATAACTCATTAAGATATGTAAGAAGCAACCATCGGCTTTTCAGTGTTTTATTGTCGCACCCAAAGAGCATCAACACATAGTTAAGCTCAAGTCTATCACAGTTTGGACACTTTTCTCAAATGTTCATAAAAGATCTTAAAAAGGCATACGAAATTGACAAGTATGTTTTTAGAATATCTATGGAATATAACAAATTTGTGCAGAAATGGGCACCATACATATATATCGTACAAGATTAAGATATGTATTATGCATAATTAAACCTGTATTACTTTGATATGAATTGGGCTTAGCATTAACAGTGGAAATAATGTGTGAACAGATAGTATACTGTCATTACTACAATTTCATTGTAATTCGTGTGTTATAATATCACACAGATCAATGTTTGAATTAATATTTGCTGTTCTGCCGATGTGATGCTTGATGTGGAACGGTTGATGTTCGGAACGCTAGATTGTTGTGCCTTCCTAATGTGAAATATTTATTTGGTATGTAAACTTTTGTCTGAATAAAAAATGTTTGGAAAAAAAATCCAACATGCACGTGCAGCACCACACAACCTGAAGTATGAACTGTTCACAGCCGTTTACAGGCTAACAAACACACGTATGCTCTCTCTCTCTTTCTTCCCCTCTCTCTCTCTTAGCTTGGCAAAAAGCACGATTTCATCCTGTTACGAAACGCATTTTATGGTTAATAATTTGGGGACAAATACACGTTTCTTCCCTTCCCACTCCTGTGTGTGACTGGCGGAGTGGACCTGTCCATGCTTTGTTGTGGACACTGCTCGTTTCATCTGGAGGGGAAAGACTTGACGTTTGGTTCCTTTATGTATTGAGGTAGACACCAACTCCACATCTCTCTTCCTCTCTGTCTGCAGGTGTTTATGCGTGTGTGCCGGCGTGCACGCGTGTGTGTCAATGTGTGTGTGTGTGTGTGTGTGTGTGTGTGTGTGTGTGTGTGTGTTCGTTAGTTCTTTTGCTTAACGTCTATCCACATTCGTGATCAGTTTAGACGAAAATCCATCATCTCCCCCACCCCAACCATGCCTTAAATCATCACTACTTTCCCTGTTCCTCTCTCCTCAATTAGCATTAACAAAGAAAAGAAAAAAGTGTGTGTGTGTGTGTGTGTGTGTGTGTGTGTGTGTGTGTGCGTGCGTGCGTGCATGCGTTCTTGCGTGCGTGCTGCTGCCACTGAGCTTGAGCAATGTTGAAAGACCTGACTGTCAATCAGAGACTGATGCGGGATGGAAGAATGTACCTCAGTGACAGCGAGGATCAAGTGTGACGAAGAGTCCACGAAAAGTGTCAACTGACAAAGTATTTGCAGAGAAAATGTCAATGTTAAAGTTTACCACGGACACACAGACACACACGGACACACACACACACAGACAACCGAACACCGGGTTAAAACATAGACTCACTTTGTTTACACAAGTGAGTCAAAGATCCTGCAACCAATGTCAGTGTTCGGTGGGTTATGGAGACACGAAAATACCCAGCATGTATGAACAACGACAGAGTCATCGGCAAGTCGATGTTGGTCGTGTAACGGAAAGAATACCCAGCATGTATGAACAACGACAGAGTCATCGGCAAGTCGATGTTGGTCGTGTAACGGAAAGAATACCCAGCATGTATGAACAACGACAAAGTCATCGGCAAGTCGATGTTGGTCGTGTAACGGAAAGAATACCCAGCATGTATGAACAACGACAGTCATCGGCAAGTCGATGTTGGTCGTGTAACGGAAAGAATACCCAGCATGTATGAACAACGACAGAGTCATCGGCAAGTCGATGTTGGTCGTGTAACGGAAAGAATACCCAGCATGTATGAACAACGACAGAGTCATCGGCAAGTCAATGTTGGTCGTGTAACGGAAAGAAGAAGAAGAAGAAGAAGAAGAACCCATCTGATAGAGGGTGGGTGGGTCAGTTCAGTTCACCGTGACGAGCAAACGCTGGCACTGGTGCAGGTTGAAGAGTCAGTAAAGGGAGGGAAGGGTGTTGGTGCGGCAAACATCAAAGCCAAGTTGTGACGCGCGGGGACTGAGTGGGGAGACGGCAAAGGAGACGAAGGGGGTGGAGGGTGACGCCGGAGGGGGTGACGCCGGCGTATGGGTGGAAACCACTGAGATGCATGCTTTAAATCTGGCAGATTTTACCAGTCAAACATGGGAGAAAGGGCGACTGAGAGCGGGATTCGAACCTAGACCCTTATCAGTCGCTGCGGACACTGTATTGGGAGATGAGCGTCTTAGACCATTCTGCCACCTTGCCCATTGAAAGAAGGAAGACGATGAAGTATTGATGCATGAAATCCACAAACAAAATCCGCGCACTGAACCCCCCCACCCCCCAAAACACACACACACACACAAAAACAAATAAACAAAAACAAAAAAATAACAAAACATCTCATTCAGGTCTCACCTCGGAGAACGCAACCTTTACAGAACCATGAAGACCCAAGCCCTGACGGAACAACTTGTCAGCTAGCTAATTATTGTTGTTAATTAAACTCACTGACTCTACTTAACTCAAATGCTCCCGTAACCAACACCCATCCGGCGACGTTTGGTTTATCTGTTCCAGCCACAATAGTCCTACAGCCAATGTTAAATAACCGCCCGGTCAACTGCCGTCCCCTCGTCCTCCCCCAACCCTCTACACATCTTCCCCTCTCCCCCCCCCCCTCCTCCACACAACAGAGGGTGGGGCGGAGTTGTACTACATGGGAGACAGATGTACAAATCTATGCCACAGCTACATGTACTGCCGGGCCACTCAGTGATCGATCATACTCACCTGAGTAATACCTGCAGTGTTTCTGTCTCGCTGTGAACTGAGGCATGTGGACCATGATCAATATTTTGTACTTGTCCCCACCACGGCGGCAGTGATTTCCACCTCAATCAGTCTTCAGCACAAGGCAATGTCTTCGGCCGGGTTGTTTTGTTTTTTGACTCACTTGTGTAAACAAAGTGAGTCTATGTTTTAACCCGGTGTTCGGTTGTCTGTGTGTGTGTGTGTGTGTGTGTGTCCGTGGTAAACTTTAACATTGACATTTTCTCTGCAACTACTTTGTCAGTTGACACCAAATTTGGCATAAAAATAGGAAAAATTCAGTTCTTTCCAGTCATCTTGTTTAAAACAATATTGCGCTTCTGGGATGGGCACAAAAAAATAAAGAATGAAGCCTAATTATATGCAAACTGCATTTACTGTTATATTTATATTTTTTGTATTCTCTAAACTTGGCACTTAGATCTGATATTCTGACCCAACAGCTAGAGCAGTCATTATTATCATTTTTAGCTCAAACAGGAACTTCTTTTGCTAGCACGGAAGCTTTATTTATTTTGCAAACGTTTTGGTTCAGATAGAAAAAAAAAGGGAAATTACTATGTAATGCTAGTGGAGTTAATTTGCTTTAAACTGATCTTTCTCATCTTAAACATTACATTTTGAAACAAGAGAGGCAAGGCCTTCAAGACTCACTTGTGATGCACTTTTTAAAAAAAAATGCAAGCTTTTTATGTATTGAGTATAATTTCAAAATGTAATGTTTAAGATGAGAAAGATCAGTTTAAAGCAAACTAAGTTCCCCAGCAGAGTAATTTCCCTTGTTTTACTGCCGACACCAAAACGTTTGCAATAAATAAAACTTCCTCGCTTAGCAAAAGAAGTTCCTGTTTGAACAAAAAATGACAATAATGACAGATCTTTTGTTGGGTCGAATATCAGATCAAAGTGCCAAGTTTAGAGAATACAAAAAATATAAATATAATAGTAAATGCATTATACTCAATACATAAAAAGCTTGGATTTTTTTAAAAAATGTATCACAAGTGAATCGTGAAGGCCTTGTTTGTTTTGTTTTGTTAATGTCAGGTTGTGCAGCATATGATATATATCGGTCCTCTGCACACTTTCAGTGACACCTCTTTGAAACTGAAAGTGAAAGTAACGCAATCATTTGTGATCTGTGCATTTGTTCTTAGGACTGTGCTGCCCCATCTCTCTGTCTCTTGCACTGTCTCTCCTTCTTAGGTGACGTGTGTAGCTTGGTTTTCTCAGTATAGCAATGTGTCTGTTCCTGGATCCTCAGTTGCATTGACCACTACAATTCACTACTCGCTGGTTTGACCTCCGATTTGATATTACACCTTTAGATGATCTCAGTGAGCAATGCTGTCAGAGACGTTCACTAAGAAAAAAGAAGAAAAAAAATGAAGAAAAAAAAGAAAAAAAAGAAGAGATCATGTTACCCCTCTCTTGCGTCAACTTCACTGGTTGCGCATCCAGTAATAGGATGCAGTACACAATTGGCATTCCAGCTTATCGCCACTTCGAAGGTTCTTTCCCATCTTACCTATTTTCTGTCTATATTTACACCCCTTCCCGTTCTCTCAGGACTTCTGGAGAAAAGCTCCTTCGAGTCCTCAACTGAAGTATCTTAAAGACATTTGGTCAAATGGCCTTTCAGTATCCAGCACCTTATCTGGAATCCTCTTCCCTGGATCTCCGTCACTCACCCATTCTGTCCCCTTTCAAAGTAAAGCTAAAAACCTACCCATTCAAAATGGCATTTGGATGTAGCGAAGCATAGTGGTTTGTCTGTTTCTTCCCACCACCCTCTGCACTCACCTTTTGTGCGTCTTCCCCTCCTCTCCCGGCCCTCCCCCGGCTGCACGTTGAAGTTTTCATGTGATGTGTGCGCGCTTCCGCGTCCGGGGTGTTTCCTGTGTGTGTGTGTGTGTGTGTGAAGAGCATATTTTGTGACTCTATATCATTAATCTTATGATCATTTATATCGGCAAATTGTAATATGATGTTAGCGGTGTACATAGATTTTGTTTTTCACTGCTGTGTCAGTCCTCATGAGCTGTAATTGTGTGGTGTAATTCACTATTGTATGCATTGTTCATGTGAGGCGCTTCACAGCCCATTCACTTATATGGGGAGCCTGATAATAAGTATGCGCCATAAAAGTACAAGATTATTATCATTTTCACAAATGACCTCTCAACAAGGACGCGGGACGGAGCGGCAATCAATGAAAGTCAGGTTCAGTCATCGCTGTCCACTGACATCTTCTTCTTCTTCTGCGTTCACTCGTATGCACACGAGTGGGCTTTTACGTGTATGACCGTTTTTAACCCCGCCATGTAGGCAGCCATACTCCGTTTTCGGGGGTGTGCATGCTGGGTATGTTCTTGTTTCCATAACCCACCGAACGCTGACATGGATTACAGGATCTTTAACGTGCGTATTTGATCTTCTGCGTGCATATACACACGAAGGGGGTTCAGGCACTAGTAGGTCTGCACATATGTTGACCTGGGAGATCGTAAAAATCTCCACCCTTTACCCACCAGGCGCTGTCACCGTGATTCGAACCCGGGACCCTCAGATTGACAGTCCAACGGCTTTAACCACTCGGCTATTGCGCCCGTCGTCCACTGACATCAAACCTGACGTCAGTCTTTTTCTGGACCTGCCATTGCCCAGTAATCTACACCAAATGAAAGAACTGCCTTTGTTCAGTCAAATACTGTGGTTAAACCTGCTTTGACTCTTAGTACAGTATGACAGGGTAGCAGTTTGGCAGACAGGAAAAAAAAAAAGAAGAAAGAAAAACAAATTAATACAACTGTTTCATCTAGTTTTATGCAAAACTTCCACCATTACGTTTTGTCGATCGTATGTATTACGTAAAAAAAACAACAACACAGTATTTGCTCTGGGAAACGCAGTGACTTCTTGTACGTCAAACTCCTTCCCTACCCCCCCCCCCCCCGCCCCCCCACGATCCCCCCCCCCCCCAGCCCCCGCCCAGCCCACCACAACTGAACCCCCTTTTCAACATCTGGTATATACCAAACGGCTTGTTTCATGGATTTAACACGTTCGTTAAACCAAGAAAAATAAAAAGTGATCTGGGTGGTGACGAAGCTCAGCACAACATGCAGGTCCACACATCATTGAACTGTTTCTTCTTTCACATGGATCAACATCCAGTTGCTCAGTGCGTGCTCAGTGTGTATTGTGTGTGTGTGTGTCAGTGTGTGTGTGTGTGTGTGTGTGTGCGCGCGTATGTGTTTATACTACTACGTCAGTACTGCTCGTGTGTGTGTGTGTGTGTGTGTGTGTGTGTGTGTGTGTGTGCAGTGTGTGTGTGTGCGTGTGCACGCGCGCGCGCGAGTGCTTTTTGTCTGACTGACTTGTTTTTGTAAAGTGCTTTGAGAGGCTCGAAAGCGCATCTGGGATATACATGTGCATCTACTCTTCTTATCATTATTATTTCTATTAAAAAAAAAAAAAAAATCTCTGAGTCAGTGCACACGCGCGCGCGCGCGCACACACACACACACAATCATGTTTTTTTTTTTTTTTTTTTTTTTTTTTTTTTTTTACTGACATACACACTCACACGCGCGCGCGCACGGCACACACACACACAAATATGTGTTCGAAGGGAATGCAAGACGGGAATTAAATGCTCAGGTTATGTACACAGACACTGCTGGTGCCTACAGCACAACCAGCCACACCCACGTACGTACCCCTAGAGAAGAAATAATCCATGATCTCCCCCACAGATCAATCAATATACACGTATGCGAGCAGAATGTACACGTGTGTGAAAGAACTACACACACATATATATATATATATACCTTCTGTGTACAGGTACACAAGCAAAACGTACATCAAGTTATGTGCAAGAGAACTGCATATACTGTGTAGTGCCAGTTTGCACTCTATGTCTTCATATCCACAAAATTTCTATGGAAAAACAACAACAACAACAACAACCGAAAATGAAACAACAAGGCTGATTTTTTATTTATTTTTTATTTTATTTTAATTTTTTGCCAAATAAAGTATGGAAAAGACCATGTACAAAAATGAAAGCAAACGGGCAAGTAAGACATATCTACCCATTTTTATAGTGTGTTTATTGATTTTCCTCAACTTTGGACCCTCTGTATGTATTGTCATGAACAAAGAGGATCAATAATGGCATCTGGTGTAAAATTTATTTTGTACATACAAGGTTTTTTTTGTGTTTTGTTTTGTTTGTTTTTTCTTCTACTTCCTTTCTTCTTTTTCAGTTCAAAAGTACTGATAAAGGGAGCCCTGTCAGAATGTGTGTGTGTGTGTGTGTGTGTGTGTGTGTGTGTGTGTGTGTGTGTGTGTGTGTGCGTGCGCATGTACTAGAGAGACAATGAGAGAGCGAGAGAGAGAGAGAGTGTGTGTGTGTGTGCAGTGATGTTTGTGTGTGTGCATACATGTGCAGTTTCTCTGTGTGTGTGTGTGTGTGTGTGGCATGTGTTCAGTGTGTTATGTGTGTTGTACATGTAAGTCTGTGTGTTTTTACTGTGAGTGTATTTGTGAATGTGTGTGCACCCAGCTCATGTGCATGTGGTGTATGTGTGTGTACACATATGTGTGCACATATGTGCCTGTGGGTGTGTGCACATCCTGACATATACATTGTCAACACAACTCCCTTATTTTGATATATGTAATTAACACAGCTTCAATGAGTACTGATAATTTGGATGTATCATTTAGATGCTGAGAAAAAAAAAAGATAAGAAAAAAGATGTACTCCTCTAGTGCCAGGATTAATTGATATAGGGGTGGGGAATGGTGCTTGGGGGGTTGCAACTGAAGAAGGAGAATATAAATTATATTTAATATCAGATAACTATTGGTGGAGGTGAGTGTATATATGTATGTGTGGAGGATCTGGATATCTGATGTCATCATCTCTCATTATGATGATCATCTGACATCATGTTGCCGTTCTTCTTCTTCTTCTATTTGTTTCATGAAGATGATGATGATAAGTATATGCACTTGGGTTATCACATATATGACAGCAGCAACAATACTACAACTCCCACTAATTGAGAACAGATAAGAGAAGAGGAGAAATGTAAGACAGGATTGTTATACAGGAAAATGCGTGAACAGGGGTTGAAACAATGGGAAGTTACAAAGCTACAAAGCGCTGTTTCTGTCATGTAACATCTTATTTCTCTGTCACCTCCTTCCTTACAAACCTACCCACAAAGGCATGCACTCACAGAACACACACACAGACAGATGTACATACACACACCTCACTGAACGGTAATCTAATCCTTTAAGACATATACAGACACAAATACATATAGCCACACACACAAATGGTCATATGTAAGTATTTTGCCTACCATCATCACTATGACTATGGTTAAAAAAAAAGAAAAAAAAAGAAAAAAAAAAGAAAAAAGAAAGAAAAGCTAATGTTTTTCACAAACAGTATAAGCTCTCAATACCTGATCAGTGCACTGGTTTTATGTTAAGCTACGGCATCTACTTGTCCTGTTTTTTTGTTTTTTTTTAGCAGGTGTGGTGTAGCATATATAATCATGGAACAGTCCGCATGTGTTTGACATCTCCTTGAAAAGCTGTAAACAGCAAAGACAGAACAAGAACTAACCAGAGATTCAGGATCAAGTGCATCTAATCCACACAGCATGCGTCACAATAGAAATGATCTTTGTTTACGGGGGCAAAACACAAACCACAGATAGATGGCGAGAGACTGTGTGCATGTGTCCTGGTGTACAGGTTCAAAGTGGCTATGGTTGTCTTTAAAATGTGTGTGGATATTGTTATGCTTTGTGTTTAAGTGTTTAAAACTAAAGAAAATGTTTAGACAATCATATGTGACAATATAGTTCTGTATCAATTCTATCATATGATTAATGTATGATATTGTAAGAATTTCTATATATTGTAGGAAGTCTGAAGAAGAAATAATCAAATGTTACCACCCCCCCCCCCAACCCCCCACACACAAAAAAGTTGACTTTTGTGTCTGTGTGTCACTATGTGGCACACACACACACACACACACACACACACAAATGGCATGCAAAAATAAAAATCTAACATTCCTATTTAGAACAGATATTACTACTTTGAAAATGGTTTGCATACATTGTGTGTTGTTGATCAGTTTGAGTAGTATGTATCATATTTAGACATTGCTAGCTTTTGGGGAAGGTGGCAGAATGGTTAAGACGCTCATCTGCCAATACGGAGTCCAAGAGGGTCTGGGTTCGAATCCTGCTCTTGCCCTTTCTCTGTGTGCAGCACGCACTTAGGGCACTGAAAAAAAACAAAAAAACCCATGGCAAGGAGAGTGTTGTCCTCTGGTAAAAATTTTGCAGAAGAAATCTACTCTGATGGGTACACAAATATATGTGCATGCATTCAGGGCCTCACTAAGTGCGCTGGGTGGTGCTGCTGGTCAAGCATTTGCCTAGCAGATGTGGTGTTGCTCATATGGATTTGTTCGAATGCTGTGAAGCCTACTTGTGAAATGAAACTGAAATTGACTTTTCCAGATTTGAAGTTTTGGGGATTTCTTTCACATTAATTATAAGTGTTTGCACACGTGTGTGTGTGTGTGTGTGTGTGTGTGTGTGTGTGTGTGTGAATATATTCATACACATGTATGTATGCATTTGCTAAACAGTGTAATCTTGCACCTGCATGTGTGAGTGAGTGAGTGAGTGAGTGTGTGTGTGTGTGTGTGTGTGTGTGTGTGTGTGTGTGTGTGTGTATTGATGTGTGTGTGCCTTGCACCTGCATGATCACCAACATATCACCATCACCATGATTACACTTGTTTTAACATAGAGTGGTTGAAAACAGATATTACTTCCACTGTATCATCAACACACACACACACACACTCTCTCTCTCTCTCTCTTTCACTGCACTGACATCATACATACACAAACACACTAACATGCATTCGCATCATAAAGGGTTTTCACGTTATGGTTTATTTTGACATAACTTCGTCAGTACACATAATATTAGAGCGATCTTTAACCTATGACGTAGTGTACTGAATTGTGTTGAGAAACCAAACTGAAAGTTGATCGCGTGTTAGTCATCGGCAATTGGCACACTTATAAATGCATTGATTCATCATCATCTCCCGCCTGATTTGGACTCGACACACTTAAACCAACACTTTAAACTACTAACCCGTATCGCATTTAAAGCAACGTCACTGAAATTAATGAACACAGTCTTTGTTTTAGTTTCCAAGCCGACGCCGCAGCACCAGATGCCCGCCATCTCTCTCTCCTACTCTCCACAGTGGTGCGCTGTTGCTGTGGAACAAACGTGGGGGGAATGCTCTGTCGCCTTCGCGTAAACTTTCAGTTTGCTCTTTAAATCTCAATAATTCAAGCTGTGTTATATACATCGACGTCTTAGAGTAGTTTCAAGTCGTCCACACGAGAGCAGACAGGAAAATATTACAGATTTGAGGGTATATATTCGATTGCAGAGAGTCATGTGATCAATCGATTGGGTGCTTTAATCCCGAACACAAGATGGCTGCGAGCGTGCAGTCGATGTGTAACTTTTGGAAAAACTTTAATCTCCAAGAGTTACAGGTAAGTGAAAAACAGTTTGCGGTCGCATGATGTAAACAATCTATAGTATATGAACTGATGCATATGTTTGTATTGTGTCGGAACCGTGTCTTTCTTGTTTTAAATTGCTGTAATCGATAGAATATCAGTAATCAATATGGCTATCTGGATCAGAGCTCTTTGTCTGAATCTGCATCAGCAGCCGAGATGCTGGTGTTTTCGGTGCATGTTTGGGGTTATGCTTATGAACCAAACGTCCATTGAAAACTTTTGAAGCTTGAAACTAACTTTGAAAACTTTGGAGGTGTTTATTTTGTGATGTTTACATCGGTTGAAACTGGAATGGGGATGCTGCTTTGGAAGTGTGGATAAGGAGGGTTGTGAGCCGGGAAAAATTCGCAGCTTTGCGGCGTCGGATTACTTAAAGCGTCATCCGCCGTTTGAATCTGAAATTAGATGTGTTGTTTTTTTTCATGCTGTCGGACTGCACGCTAGCATTATTGTTTACTTGGTCTGCGGGGGTTGAATGTGGTCGCTGATTGACCATGTGATGTTTTGGTGTGTGCCATGCGGCCCGCCTCGTTTTTTAAAGTGTCGTCTGCTACTGCGCTGCTCGATGGGTCAGCGTCGGAGCGATTGTTAAACGAATGTGTGTGTGTGTGTGTGTGTGTGTGTGCGTGCGTGCGCGTGCGTGCGCCCCAGAGAGAGAGAGAGAGAGAGAGAGAGAATTTCAGACAGACGGACGTGAATGTTTCAGCAATTAAAGGTTTCGCGTTTATCGTTTATGATAACACTAATTATTAAAAGTCATAAATTCTTACCATTCACAGACACAGACACACACACACTCACGCACACACACACACACACACACACACACACACACACACATACACACAGAAAAAAAAGGTTGGTGCTGGAATAATAATCATCAAAAATGCAGTTAATAAATCAGAGTTTACAAGAGTAGGTATTTTGATAATTTGGGAAATAGTATTGATTTTTTTTTTATAGATCATATTATCATTCTTTTTTTTTTAACCATCAGCACCATGGAAAAATATGAGACCTATATATTTATTGATAGAAATATTATAATTTGTATGACAAAAAAATGGATGCTGTGTACTAGTTTTACAGCATGTGAAAGACAAGGTCGTATTGAATGGTGGCTTGCTTGCTTACTCAGTAGCCCATGATCATTGAACTGAAAATATTGAAACTGCAAGTGTTATCTTCAATTTAACGTCTATTCACTATAAGTGTTATTAGTTGGAAAAGAGAAAAGCAGTGGATAAAGGAAAGGGAATGCATGTGAATATTAGTGTAAGAAAGTGTTCATGTTATGTATTGGAGGAAAAGTACATTATAAGAAATTAAAGTTTAAAGAGATTGTGGTGTGTAATGAATGAGGTGTTGCAGGAAGGAGAATAGGTGTTTGCATATCAACAAGTATTAACTTACAACAATGTAGATATAAATAGCATCATTAATTACAATACATCAAAGGAGGATACCAAATGGACTGGAGTTTAAAATTTCAGAAAACATTCTAAGCAATGAAGAATCATTCAAAATCTTTTCAGTGGCTGATGGAATAAAGTCACCAACTACATATTTTGGAATTAACTGTCTTATGCTAGGACAATGAATGAGTAGATGGTTTACAGGTATATGCTACCGCACATACATTTTATATTTTTAGAAAAAATTGAAAGAAAGCCATTCAAATGAATTCTATACATTAGATTTGTAATTTGTCTTGTATGTGTAATTGGATGTGGAGTTGTAATGTGCCTTCGAAATTACATGCTGCTCTTCAAGCGGCTTGGCCCTACCCATTCATTTGAAGATATTCCACAGTGTGAAGGTACACAGTAGAAAGTTAAATTAATGCCCTGTTTTGTGAATTGATGAATAATATGTTTTATTTCAATTGTCATCTCAATTTGCTTTTTTGAGTTTGGAGATTTAATAGCTTGTATTACTGACTTCGAGTCTACACATAATAGAATATCACATACAGTTTTCGGAAGGTCTGAATTATAATTCAAGGCCACAAATATGGCGAAAAGTTCAGCTGTGAAAATGGATTATTGTCAACCGACATGGTATAATTTTTCTATTTGAAATGAAGGAATTACAGAAGCCGCTCCCTAGTTACCATTTTGAAGAACAGATCCATCTGTGTATATTTTTTTTTAGACAATTTGAATATTTATTTACCATGTGGGAGAGTACTTCAGTTTTTAACCAAAATGGTGACTGGTTCTTCAATGAATTCATCTGTATAATCTATGTCAAAGGTTGCATTACACTGCTCCCATTCAGGAACTGGTGAAAAAGCAGGTATTTTTCATTTTTGCAATCTGTTTGCAAAGTGTGTGTGTGTGTGTGTGTGTGTGTGTGTGCGTGTGTGTGTGTGTGTGTGCGTGTGTGTGTGCGTGCGTGCGTGTGCGTGTGCGTGTGTGTGTGTTGAGTATTCAAAGTAATGTTTTCACTCCTGCAATTGGGTATGAATATTAGGGGACAGAATTTGTATAGATCAAGGTGTTTGCAGTTTTGTCAGTCTGTTTTGACTTGTTGCGTGTTTTTGAAATTTGGTGGTATGAAAATGTTGATATATTAGATAAAAATTCCTTTGAACAATGTTTGATATTCGTCAGGTTAAATAGAAACACCATGACATCTGTCTGTTATTTATGGAGAAGCAGGAATCTAATCAGATTCTGGAATGACAGAATATCACCAACATCAGAAAAAAAAACCCATTCCAATAAAATGTACTATGTTATTTTTGATAATTTGCAGTGTCTTAACAGTACTAAAACTGAAAGCAATTTGTTTGATGCAGGAGTCGATTGTGTCTGGGAACTTCAATCATTTGCAAATAAAATAGGGTTATATCAGTGTGTCAGACAGGAATTGCGAGTAATTTTGCCAGTGGGTGGTGGGCTCGATGTATGGAGAGGGTGGCGTGAATGTGTGTGTGTGTGTGTGTGTGTGTGTAAATATGAGGTAAGATATTCATAATTCATTAATCAGTAAACAAAAAAATAAAATAATGACCCCCGAAAACATGAGCATGGCTGCCTACCTACATGGCGGGGTAAAAATGATCATCCACATAAAAGCCTATTTGTGTACATGTATACAAGTGAACATGGGAGTTGCAGCCCACGAACCAAGACGAAGAAGATAACAATAATGTAGATTTGTATTGTGCTCTTTTTCTCTAAAAGCTCAGGGTGCTTTGCATGGAAAACACATTCATGACCACTTTCTCTCTTCTTCTGACCCCCCACCCCAACCCCCTTCTCTCATTCCTCATACGTATGCAAAGGGAGTTGGCAGTCATGGGGTGGCGTTAGAGAATAATGATATTGAAACTGCTTACAGACAGGTTCTGAAAAGATCACACACACACACACACACACACACACACACACGCGCGCGCGGAGTGAGTACTGTTCTTTTTCTTTTCTTTGAAATCAGACCTAATCAGACCTTATGTACCAGTTACCAAATTTACAATTTTCATACCATCTTTTATTGATTCATTTCATTGATAGAGGATTCTTAAAAAAAAAAAAAAAAAAAAAAAAAATCAATCAATCTTAAGTTAGAGCCTGGCCCTAGCAGCTGCAGTATTCCTGATACATTGAGACTGCTTGAAGCCAGGAGCAGGGAAAGATGACATTCTCTTTATATAATCTGACATGGTTCATCAATAATGCTTTTCCTTCAAAAACATAATAATGTGCAAAATAAATGTTCGTCACTACTTTTCTTGGGTGTGATGACTTGAGTGAACAACTTGGTGAGAGTGTGTGATCTACCCCCAGTTTCACTTTTGTCTCTCTCTTTGTGGTTTAGTGCTGCCATGCCACAGTCTCCAGATTGATTAGCGCCAGCTTTGTCATTATTGTCGGTTATTATTCCCACCTTTCTTATTGGCTTCTTTTGACGGCATCGCTACTTGTGGGGATGCCACCATTGTCATTTGTCTGTAGACACCATGATGATTATAGTTCATATTTTTGTTAATTGGCATAGTTTAGGCCTGGAAATCATGGGACATAGATTTTTTTTTACCAGAGGTTAATAAAGTGTGGAGCTGTGGCTGGGAGGTTATGGCGATGTAGATGTGAGGAATGGATGTGCGCAGGAAGCTATTAACAAGGTAAACAAATGTCTGCTTTGTAGGACTGGATCCCTGACAAGCTGCAGAAAGTTTGCTTTGTGGGGTTTCATTGTCGACAGAAATAGAGCCGCCTCGTGGTACCCACAAAGATGGGATGCAGATGCTGAGAAAATGCCTTTATTGGCAGTGCGGAAAAGATGTACAAAAGGCGTGTTCTCAGTCCCGGAAAGTAATCAATGTATTGCGTTACCAACATTGATTTGTGCCTGTGAAAGTAATATCAGATGCCGGGCTATTTCAGTGTGTGCACAAGCATCTTGGTTGGGGAGAATCAATGAGATACATGGCAGGGAGGGGTGGTGGTGGTGGTTGGAAATCTAGGTGGTAGGATTGACTTGGGAGAGTATTGATTGAACGCAGACATCTTCGGGGCTGTATATTAACACTTTCCTCTGATCAGATTAGGCCATCGACCATGCCCTGCGTGAACTGAGGCCTCAGCAAAAGAAAGAAAAAAAAAATCTGGCTGTGACAGTGAAGAGAGAGAGAGAGAGAGAGAGAGAGAGAGAGAGAGAGAGATTGGCATGTTGTGGATGAATACATCCCAGGTCACGTGTATGTGCCACTGTGGTGCAGAGAGCAAGGACAGGATGGGATGACGGGTAGGGGTGTAATTGGTGTTGTTTTCTTGCTGCGGTGTATGAGTTCCTTGCAATGGTAATTTGTGATCAGCTACAATGACAACACACACACACACCACACGTTTTCATGCATCAGTAAGTACTTGAACATGAATGCAGGCACACTCACACATGCATGCACATACATGTATGCACATACAGACATATGTACATAGTACAAGCACACTTACACTCACATCTACACACACACACACATATTTTCATGCATCAGTAAGTACTTGAACATGAACGCAGGCACACTCACACACACACATGCACATACATGTATACACATACAGACATGTATACATAGTACAAGCACAATTACACTCACATCTACACACACACACACACACACACACACAAAAACAAAACACATTCACACTCTCTTACACACACAGAGAGACATGCACCCCCACACAGAGCAGGGTGGTGGCCATTGTTCATGCATGTCCCCACTGGGGTGCGATGTGACTGACTGACTGGCCAGCCTGGCAAGAGTCCTGTCAGGTCTGTGTTCAAGGGAAAGTTTCTCCTGTTCAAATATTGATCAGTCAGGCCTGAAAGGGGCGGGGAGGGGCAGCAGAGGGAGCTTTTAACTGAAAGATTGCAGACATAGAGGGCCTGCTGGGCTGGCACTGTCATTCTTGTGAGCTAAGAGGAGGTGGAGGAGGGAGTTTGGGGGAGCGGGAAGGAAAATCAATAGTTTGTTTGGTGACAATGGGTGCATTGGAGAAGCTTGCTCCCCCCTTGAAGTGTTTGATTCCCCGTCTGTAATCAGGGGCTGAGAAGATCTAGCAGAGAGCCAGTAACTACAGACTTGAACGGTACTGTTGTTCTCGGCTGCCGGTTGATCAATGGACAGGCAGTGCAGAGGGGATGGGTCCCTAATGGACGCATTAGAGACACCAGCTCCAGTGACATATCGCAGCATCCCTCTATCGATCCAGGGGCCATTCTCTGTTGGATTTGTGGTCCTTTCTCCTGTTCTCCTCCCACCCCCTCCTCCCCTCCACAACAGCAGAGACTTTTTGGACATATTGATCGAAGAGCTGAGCCCCCCCATGGGGCACATTAAACGACTGACAGGGAAAAACAAGAGACAGAAAGAGGGAGAGAGAGAGATGACTTGCTTGGTTACAAGCGAATAAGTGCTTCTTTAAAATCAGGAGAGATCAATAGATTTTCATCAGGAAAATGGGGTCTGTAGGAGACAGGGGAGCCGGGCCCGGGAGAGCTGATTGATTTATTGATATGTCACGCTATCAGGAATCCTCCCTCTGCACCCTCTCACTGGCTGGAGTGGTGTGGGTTTTTTTTTAGTTTTTGTTTTTTGGCCTCATGATAAATTGATGAGCGCCAACACGGGATCACAGGGCATCCATCTTCTTATGGCTTTTCGACCAGTGATAGATTTTTAAGGCCTGAGATGGCCCGCCTATTGGCTCCACTGGTTCCACACGCATGGGCAGGGCCCAGGGAAAGATCACTCTGGCTGCATTGGCAGGGTGGCTGCTTCTCTCCCCCTGGGGAGGACAGGCAGATCTGTCACAGAGCCCAGTTTTTTTTGGGGGGTGGGGGTGGGGGTTGTGGGGGGTTGAGGGGGGTTCTCTTGGCAGGGCTTGTCTCCCTTGCATGGTTTTTAGTGGCGTCAGGAGACCGGGTCCGCACATAAGCTGCTTCTTGTTCTATGGTTGGAGCTGTTCCACAATGTCATGTTTCCTGCTTTCTCTTCAGTCTTCCGACAATGTTGTGCAATTTGGCAGCGGACTGGGGTGAAGCATTCTCATAGATTATTATTTCACAAAAAAGAGGTTTTGACAATAAACAAAAACAAAATAACACAAGGTAGTCCAGCCATTGTAAATGTTTCAGAGATATTTATTTGTCCAGTCTTTTCATGTGATTTCAGTTATGATATACATATCAGACAAGATAGTCAAGCCATTGTAAATGATAGATCTATGTGTCCAGTCTTCTCATGTGATTTCAGAATGATATATATATGCACACATTTCACAAGACAGTCAAGCCACTGTAAAAATGTTTGACAGATATTTAATCAGTCTTATATTCATTATGATTTCACTTGTAGACATTTCACAAGTTAGTCAAGCCATTGTAAATGTGTGATAGATGTGTCTGGTCTTTTCATGCGATTTCATTAGTAGATTAAATACACACATTACATTTACCTGAGTGAGTTTTGTGACCAAAGGACAAGGTAATGCTAACAGTGGAGTAATCAGTCCATATTTGTGTAGACAGTGATTCTTCAGAATGTTCCCCTTTCATCACCCCCTTGTTCTCCCACCATGCCTCCCCCCAGGATGTTGAAGGCTGGTCTGGGTTTTACTTTAGTCTTTCCTGTGAAACAGGTACACAGCTTGCATTGTCCCTGGGAGAGAGAGAGAGACAGACAGACAGATGTAGAGAAAAGAGGAGCAGTTTTGTTCAGCTTCTTAGCTTTACTGACACCTTCCATGCTTCTCACACTTCCAATGACAAATACACACACAGACACACACAGACACAGACACACACAAAATTAACCAAAAATTTCCCCTTGAAATGAAAAATATCTTTTTCACATGTATATGGTATTACCAAACAAGTACAAGACCATCACCACCACCACCACACCAGAGTTTAATTTTGGTTCAGCACACTTTGAATCATCTGACCTGTTCATCAACCATAATTTATAATATATTTAATGGGTCATTTTCAAAATCAGTGGGTAAGGACTTCCCTCCCTCATCAGCCACTGAACACCCCAAAATGCCATTATCTAATTGGTATTGTCTTCATCACATTCTTTCATAAATGAAACATTTTAAAAGTGTGTGTGTGTGTGTGTGTGTGTGTGTGTGTGTGTGTGTGTGTTCTTCAGTTTAAGGTCTATCCACATACTGTGATTTTAGACACCCCCCCCCCCCAAAAAAAAAGAACAAAAAAAGAAAAGAAAAAAGGAAGGCGTACAAAGGAGGGAGAACCTATGACAAAATTTTCTGCAAACTTAATTGAATCAAATGTCCAACTCGACTGCAAAGCAAACTTTCAGAATTTTTTAACAGCGGTACAAAATCATTGACAACATCATTGATTAAACGGTTTTTCTGAAAATCTAGGTAGGAAAGGCTTTAAGGCCTCACATTAAAAAAGAACATGCCTATTTGAAATTAGTCCTCCCTCCACAGTAGCGTGTGGCGTTTATTTTTTCACAGTATATTTAGTTTTAAAAGCATAATGTGTGTGTGTGTGTGTGTGTGTGTGTGTGTGTGTGATAGTGCGCGCGCGCGCGCGTGTGTGTGTAGAGTGCATGCCGCTACAATTAATACAATGTAAAAAAAAGTCAAAAACAGAAACAAAGTAGTGCAGCAAAAAGGTACTGCAGTAAACACAGTATCGTAGCCTGAATAATGTAATTATACGTTTAGAGCATGCAGTTTCCTTTGCTTTGTTGGGATCGAGAGATCTTCACAGTCTTGAGTTGCTGTGTGTCGTCGCTCACTGTCAGTGACGCCACTACCGCAAGGGCAGGGTAGCAGCAGTCAGAAATTGATCATCGGTAGTCCAGCTGTTTGCACAGTGGAAGCCACGGCTTAGTGAGCATCAGCTTGACTGACCGGTCAATGAATTGACTGATTGATTTTGTGATCACTGGCACACCTGGTATCGAGCTCACGAGATGCGTGAGCCGTCACAGTGCACCACGAGCTTTGCTTGAAGTACTTTTGAGGGGAGGAAAGTTTTGTACTCGTTGACGTCATATTAGGGCAGAGAGGAACCAGACAGTTTTGGGCCGTGATTTTTGCACACGTTGACGTCATATTGATGCAGAGAAGAAACAGACAGTTTTGGGCCGTGAATTTTTTCACACGTTGACGTCATATTGATGCAGAGAAGAACCAGACAGTTTTTGGCCGTGAATTTTGCACACGTTGACGTCATATTGATGCAGAGAAGAACCAGACATTTTGGGCCGTGTTTTTTGCACACGTTGACGTCATACTGGTTTAAACAGCATTTTATTTGGAACATGTCACAATACAACACAGATATTGATGAACAGGACAACAAGAAAATCTCATATGAAGTCCAGTCCTGATACATGTACATAGTCATACTGAATATGTGACGGATGTCATCATAACTAGAAGTTAAGACGTGATCATACATGAGTTTTGAACAATACTAAGCTGAGATATAAATGAAGTGAAAGAAAATGAATAATAAACATGTGGTGGAGAAAGAAGTCAGTAGAGAGAGAAAGAGAAAGAGAAGTGTCAACGCAAGGGCTCAAGCACAGCAAGACAGTCAGATTGAACTTGGCCGACAAACAAAGCCGCGAAGGCCAACCGTCCCGTGGAAAAAAAAAAAGCAAAAAAAAAAAAAGCAAGCACACCATCATGTATTCATATAGTGACGTCATATTTGGGCAGAGAAGAACCAGGTCGAGTTTTTGGCCGTGGTTTTTGCACACGTTGGCGTCCTATTGGGGCAGAGAAGAACCAGTTTTGGGCCTTGGTTTTTGCCCACGTTGGCGTCCTATTGGGGCAGAGAAGAACCAGTTTTGGGCCTTGGTTTTTGCCCACGTTGACGTCTTAATGGGGCAGAGAAGAACCAGGCCGAGTTTTTGGCCGTAGTTTTTGCACACGTTGACGTCGTATTGGGGCAGAGAAGTTTCGCTGGACAATTTGGGTCACCAAGTTTTAATTAGTTAAAACTGACAAGGTTACATGGCACAAACCACATCAAACGAAAATGGGACTTTCGTTCATTGGCCTCCCCCCACTCCCCTTCAGTCCTCTCCCAAAGTATTAGACTTAAATTTTAACCTCTATGCTCCAGCGTCGATGGACGTGGCAGGAGGCAGCCACATTGCTCTGTTCTCCGCTGTCCTCAGGCAGTTTGCTGATGTCCACCCTCCCACCACCCTCCCCACCCAAGAATTGGTCTTCTAATTTGTTTGAGGGTTTCCGGAGGGTGCCCTGGGAGGACGGCAGGTGTTGTTGAACTCACGGACCATTTACCAGTGTACCGTCACCACCACATCTCGGTGGCCGTCACTTGAGACTGAGGTATCTGTTACCACCGCCGGTCGGTGGACGACGGCATTGGAGGTTTTTATGGTGTTTTTCATTCAATAATCGGTGACCTGATTTGAGAGGCATTAAATACAGGAGGGTTTTGGAGAAGGGGGGGTGGGGGAGGATAGTGAGAAAGGGATGGGGAGAGAAAGAGAGAGACAGAGAGGGAGAGAAGACAGATAGACACACACACACACTGTCTGTCTGTCTCTCTCTCTCTCTCACATACACACACACTCACATACACACACACACACACTTATCCCCCGTCCCTCCCCCCCCTCCCCCTCACTGTTTCTCTCTCTCCTCTCTCACTCTCACATAGCACACACACACACACACACACACACACACACACACACACACACACACACACACAGACAACACTGCCCGTTTCTTCATGATGAAGCGAATAATTCTCCCCTGGTTGTTGAGGCAGTGAATTTTATGGTTCTCTGTATTGATTGTTGGATATCAGTGGTACAGATGGTATCAAACTGCACCAGACATTAGATGGCTCGCTCTTTTGTACAGCCACGCCAGAGAGAGAGAGAGAGAGAGAGAGGGGGGGGGGGGAAGAGAGTGGAGGGCGGTGGGAGATAAAGTCTGTGTGGAGAGAGTGTTGAGAGAGAGAGAGAGAGAGAGAGAGAGAGAGATGGTTGTCCTGGGTGGGGGTAGGGGGCTTAAAAGCAGCAGTCAAAGGGTTGAGGCAGGTGGAGGATCACAGGCGGAGTGTTAATAAAGCTTGTTGCACGTGCTTGTGGAACAGTGTCACAGCCACATGTCAGTCTGTCGCCGAGCTCAGTTCCTCTTGAAGTTCGGTTGGGGGTGATGGTGGGGAGGATGCGATCGGGTGTGGTGGGTTGGGAGTGGGGGTGGAGGCTGCTGGTGCGATTGTCTGATTGATTGTCATGGTCGCCAGAGAGAGAGAGAGAGAGAGAGAGAGATGTTTAATCGTGTAGAAAGTCACTATCCGCAGCTGCTTTCGGTTTCTCTGCCTGGAGTAGTGTTTTGTATATGAGGCAGGGAAAGAGAGAGAGAGAGAGAGAGAGAGAGCCCCTACGAAAACAACAATACCAACACACATACAAACAAAAAACAACTAGAAAACAACAACAACAACAAAAAACAAACAAACAAACAAAAAAAAAACCCACAAAAAAACAAACAAAAACCCAACAACCTTTAATGTGTTTTTCAGTGTTTTGAATGAAAAACCTTGATGCCTCTGCCATCATTTTCTCCCGCAAACTTAGCGAAGAGTCACTGGGGCGCCGCACATAACTGTTGACCTGATTCCTCCAGGTCTGTCGGTTGTGTGTCAAAGCCTGGGTCTCTTTGTTACGGGAACATACCTTTTTTTAAATCGTACCTGTCGAACTCTAGTCTATTTCCGCCTTTCCCACGACCTTATTGCTGAGATATTTCATAACAAAAGTAGTTACCACACACTGACTGAATCCCACAGATACCGACTTTTCAGGAAAGATGGCGGCCGAAGAAATCGTATCGTTTCGTCGACTGGAATTTTAAGCAGTGTGTGTGTGTGTGTGTGTGTGTGTGTGTGTGTGTGTGTGTGTGTGTGTTCACCTTTCACCTATCACATAGCCCTGTGGACGGTCGTCGGGGCACCGCAGATGATTTTCTAGACCAGTTTTCTCAGTCGGTTCCTGTCTCTCGCAGCTCTATGGGACTCACTCTGGGAAATTCAGGTTTGTCCATTCTTTGATGTTGTCCTGCCACATTTTCTTTTGCCTCCCTCTCTTCCTGGTACGGAGCCCTGCAGATGGGTTTTTGCGAACCCGTCGGATCTTGTGACATGTCCCTACCATTTAAGCTTCTTCCTCATGATGACGGTTAGGTCATCGTGGGGTTCAATGGCTTGGGTGATCTTCTGGCGCACCTCAGTGTTTGTGACGTGCTCGGTGTATAAGATGCATAGTAGCTTTCATAGGCATCTTATTTCTAGGGCTTGGACCTTCTTCTGGGGCTCGGCAGTGAGAGCCCATGTTTCGCAAGCATAGTGATAGAGAAACATTGATTGAATCAGTGAACGTGTAAGTTTCACTTTAGATCCGAGTGTGATGTTTTTGTCTCTTCAAATGGGCTTCAGTCGAGTGAGCGCTGCTGTAGTCTGCACTATCCTGGACATGACTTCTGGTTTGGAGCCTTCCTTAGTGACAATTGCACCCAGGTACTTGAACCTAGATAAAGATTCCAAAGACTGCCCGTTGACTTCGATATCAGTGCTAATGCCGTTGGTGTTAATCGTCATGGTCTTTTGTAACAGTTCTACCTCCGATGGTGACGGTGCCCTCATGATCTTCAAGTACACCGCTTCCGCCATGATACGTTCCAGGAATATGGTGAACAGTGTAGGGGATAGTTGACAACCGGCTTGTCCGACTCTAACTGTTGTCCTGAACCAGCTTCCGTTGGAACCGTTGTGGAGGACTGCACTGGCTGCCTTGTTGTACAGTTGTTGGATAACTCGGATGATCGTGTTGGGGGCTGGTGTATTTTCTCATTGTCGCCCACAAGGTCTCGTGTCACAAACGGTTTCCTGAAACCTAATTAGACATGGAACAGAGGTTACTGGTGTTGAAGTTATAAATCTGTTCTGTGGTGCTGCGTCCAGTTGGGAAGCTCGCTTGTTCCTCAGAGATGATTTTCTCAGCTTGAGCTTTCAGTCTGTTAAGATGATTTTCAGTAGTACCTTGCTGGGGTCGTGGCTTATAAGGCTTATTGTGCAGTAATTTTGGCACAATTGGAGGTTTTCTTTCTTTGGGAGTGTGATCACTAGGGACTGCGTCCAGATGGTAGGCTATTCTCCTGTTTTCCAGAATCTGTTGCAAGGAGTTGTATGTTAATTGTGTGTTCTCCTGCCTGAATGTGTCCTGCAGACCTGTACGTTGTCGATTCGGGCTGATTTTCCTTTATTCACGGACTTCACTGCTGCCTTATCCTCTTCGTGAAGAATTGATGGCCCTTCTTCCTTTGTTGCTTGTGGGCTATTGAGCACTGCTGGGTCACCGATGGTTCTGTGATTGTAAAACAAAAGTGGATGGCAAATCAGGAATTGAACTCAGGAGAATCTGGATGATCAATTTGGTGATTGGCGAGTCAGGATGACACCCCTGTCGTTTTGTCGCCAATGAT
>NC_134904.1:14986574-14991574 GCF_041734735.1 Babylonia areolata | reverse complement strand
TCCATGTGTCAGTGAGGTTTAGGGGACATTGCCTCCATCCTTGAATGGGCACATGTCTTGATGACGACGACGACGATGATGATGATGATGATGATATATATATATATGGGGTTCTGGCACTACCAGGTCTGCTGGCACTAGCAGGTCTTGTGTGTCCCTGTGTCATTGAGGTATAGGGCACCTTGCCTCGTCTATCTCGGTGTGTGTCTTGTCTGTTTCCCAGTCTGTTTCTCTGTTTCACACATTCCGTTCTCATCATTTTTGTTTTTGTTTTTGGGTTCTCTCTCGCTGTCTCTTGGTTTTGTTTACATGTCTGTTTTTGTGAGTCTCGGTCTGTGGTATGTCTCACACTCCCTCTCTCAGTATATGTGTGTCTTTGTCACTGTCTCTGCCTGTCTCCCTTCGATCTCTCTCCATCTCAACATTTTGGAGGTAAGTCATATAGACCTCTGTCACCATTATCTATCTATCTGTCTGTGTGTGTCTCTCTCTGTCTCACTGTCTATCTCTGTCTAGATAGACAGACAGATTTGTATGCAGTGTTTATATCTGTGTCAGTGTGCGCGCGTATGTTGAATCGCGAGGTGAGACAAGTCTAATCTTCGCCTGTAAGAAGCCTTCCCTCCCTCGCCCCCCCCCTCCCCCCCCACCCCCCCGCCCCGGGACCTCTTTCAAGGCTTTGTCTCATTGGTTGCAATAAGCAAGGGGGAAAAAAAAAAGCGGCGAAGATGGTGCAAGGTTCGTGCCTCGAACAGACCGCGGCGTTTTGTCAGGCCGACAGGCACCGATATATTGACACAGTGGTTGTTCGGTTCGATTCGACATCTGGGGAGTCAAAAGAGTGGAATGTCACTGATTTTTGCCGGTGAGCAAAAACGGGAGCTTACGTCACTCTCTCTTCGCTGAAAAAAAAAGGAACGGTAGTTGGTGGCAGGGGCTGGGGGAAGGGGGCGTGGGGGTAGAGAGAGAGGGTGGTGCTGAGAGACGGGTGGGAAGGGCGTTTTCGGGTAGGAAGGAAAGACTGGAGCAAAAGGGGAATATATATATATATAGATAGATAGATAGATAGATAGATAGATAGATAACACACACACACACACACACACACACACACACACACACACACACACACACACACACACACAGAGCAGCGGAAAATGGACAGGTGAACTTTGGTTGTGTTGAATCGTGTCAATATATCCAGTCGCTGCATCTTCGGATGTTATATAGTGGTATCAGCATTGATAGGCGCCTCAGGTGAGCATGATCACGAAGAGGATGAAGTTAGTCAGGGAGATCTCCACTGGACAGGAAGTAGGATAACATAAGTTAAGGACATCTGCTCTAGGTAGGAAGAGGACGAAGGAGGTTCGGGAGATCACCACAAAGCAGGAAGAGGATGAAGTAACTGTAAGTTGGGGAGAAGTGGATGAAGTAAGTTAGGGAGATCTACACAAGGCAAAAAAAGGATGAAGTAACTGTAAGTTGGGGAGAAGTGGAAAAGCAGGAAGAGGATGAAGTAGCTGGAAGTTAGGGAGGAGTGGATAACGGGAGTTAGGGAGATCACCACAAAGCAGGAAGAGGATGAAGTAACTAAGTTGCGGAGAAGTGGGTGAAGTAAGTTAGGGAGATCTCCACAAAGCAGGAAGAGGATGAAGTTGCTGGAAGTTAGGGAGGAGTGGATAACGGGAGTTAGGGAGATCTCCACAAGGCAGGAAGAGGATGAAGTAACTAAGTTGCGGAGAAGTGGGTGAAGTAAGTTAGGAAGATCACCACAAAGCAGGAAGAGGATGAAGAAACTGTAAGTTGGGGAGTAGTGGATGAAGTAAGTTAGGGAGATCTCCACAAAGCAGGAAGAGGATGAAGTAACAGTAAGTTGGGGAGTAGTGGATGAAGTAAGTTAGGGAGATCTCCACAAAGCAGGAAGAGGATGAAGAAACTGTAAGTTGGGGAGTAGTGGATGAAGTAAGTTAGGGAGATCACCACAAAGCAGGAAGAGGATGAAGTGACTGTAAGTTGGGGAGAAGTGGATGAAGTAAGTTAGGGAGATCACCACAAAGCAGGAAGAGGATGAAGTAGCTGGAAGTTAGGGAGGAGCGGATAACGGGAGTTAGGGAGATCTCCACAAGGCAGGAAGAGGATGAAGTAACTAAGTTGGGGAGAAGTGGGTGAAGTAAGGTAGGGAGATCTCCACAAGGCATGGAGAGGATGAAGTAACTAAGTTGGGGAGAAGTGGATGGAGTAAGTTAGGGAGATCACCACTAAGCAGGAAGAGGATGAAGTAACTGTAAGTTGCGGAGAAGTGGGTGAAGTAAGTTAGGGAGATCACCACAAAGCAGGAAGAGGATGAAGTTGCTGGAAGTTAGGGAGGAGTGGATAACGGGAGTTAGGGAGATCTCCACAAGGCAGGAAGAGGATGAAGTTGCTGGAAGTTAGGGAGGAGTGGATAACGGGAGTTAGGGAGATCTCCATAAGGTATGGAGAGGATGAAGTAACTAAGTTAGGGAGAAGTGGGTGAAGGAGGTTAGGGAGAAGAGGATGAAGGAAGTTAGGGAGATCTCCACAAGGCATGAAGAGGATGAAGGAAGTTAGGGAGATCTCCACAAGGCATGAAGAGGATGAAGGAAGTTAGGGAGATCTCCACAAGGCATGAAGAGGATGAAGGAAGTTAGGGAGATCTCCACAAGGCATGAAGAGGATGAAGGAAGTTAGGGAGATCTCCACAAGGCATGAAGAGGATGAAGTAAGTTTGGGAGGTACCTCCACGTAATCCCATTCGTGCTCAGTGGAGATCTCCCTAACAATCTAACCCTTATTCGTGCACTGTGAGTGACACATGTGTAAGGCCGCGTCCAGATATCCCCGCCGCTGTCTGTTTTTAGCTGTCTTCGATCCCTGTGACAAGCACGGCAGAAATCCCCAGCAAAAACCGTACAGGGCCTTTATAAAAAAAAAAAGAGAAAAAAAAGAGGCCATTATTCCCACCAACACAACACTCTGTCCCCGCCACATTACCAACACAACGAATCACCAGCTCATTTCCCCCACCGCTCATCACTGATACGCTCAGTTAGTATGCAGGTCAATGTCACCACTAAGGTACAGTAACATGTACAGGGGTCAAGTGTGCACGGACAGAGGGAAGTGAAGCTCACAAGCACGTACGCAAGGAGAGGCTGAACTGGCATGATTCATCGATGAGCATGCAGACAGACAGACAGACAGACAGATAGACAGACGAGCCATGAGGTGCCTGATGAGTGATGAGGACGGCAGTACAGGGAGGCAGACGGGAAGCGGGGGGTCAGAGCGGCAGATAAAGGATGCTGTGTTTGGTGTGTGTGTGTGTGTGTGTGTGTGTGTTGCTTGCTCATCGGGAACAGTCTCTGGATTGAGGAAACGCCGTTGTGCTGTAGCGAGATAGAGACACACATAAAAAAAAAGAAAAAAAAGAAAGAAAAAAAAGAGAGAGAGATACTATAATATACAGCTGTTGTGTGTGTGTGTGTGTGTGTGTGTGTGTGTGTGTGTGTGTGTGTTTCCCTTCCTCACTCTCCTCCTCCTCTCTCTCTCTCTCTCTCAAAAGAATTATACAGAGAGATATATATTGATACTACAGCTGTTTTTTTTTTTCTCTCTCTCTCTCATGAGAATTATACCAAGAAGGATATATCGATACTACAGCTGTTCTCTCTCTCTCTCTGTCTGTCTCTCTGTCTCTCTCTCTCTCATGGGAATTATACAGAGATATATCGATACTTCAGTTATAGAATATACAAATGTTGTATCTCTCTCTGTGTTTCTCTTGCATGGGAATTATACGGAATAAGATATGTCGATACTAAGTAGAATATATACAACTGTTGTCTCTCTCTCTCTTTCTCTCTCTCTCTCTCTCTCTCTCTCTCTCTCACTCACACACAGAGGAATTATACCGAGAGAAATAATGTATATCGATACAATATAGAATATATACAGCTGTTCTCTCTCCGTCTCTCTCTATTTCATGGGAATTATACCGAGAGAAATATATACGGCTGTTCTCTCTCTCTCTTTTGAGAATTATACCGAGAGATATATATCGATACTACAGCTGTTTCTCTCTCTGTCTCTCTCTCTACCTCACATGGGAGTTAAACCGAGAGAGAGATATCGATACTAGCTGTATCTGTCAGCTGTTGTCTGCCTGTGTCTGTGTCTGTCTGTCTGTCTGTGTCTGTCTGTCTGTCTCTCTCTCTATATATATACACCTCACATGGGAATTATACAGAAGCACGTGCTGATGACACCACACAGACCGCAGCCAGGACCTCAGCTGACACCATGCCGTCACACTCTCCCTGTCCTGCCCGCCACCATTCTTCCTGTCCTTCTGCTTCCTTCCGCGCCCGTTGCTGTCTGTCTGTCAGGGTTCTGATGGGGTCTGGTGGGGTCAAGGATCGTCGTGCGGATATCTGTGGTGGGGCTGTGATGGTTGAGGTCTGCCTTCCGCTGCTCCGTCTGGACTGTGGGCTCAGGACTCGGTTTAATTGTCGTGAAACCCCTCACAGGGAATTGTGGACACGAAAACTCAACACAGCTAACAGACAAGAGTCAATGAAATATGGGTATAATATATGCACGTTGAATTAGGATTTTGCTCAAGGACTGTTCAGTTGTGAACTTGAAAGCATTCATACACATATATACATACATACATACATACATGTATACATACATATATATGTACATACATGCATACTTACACACACACACACACACACACACGCGCGCGCGCGCGCGCGCGATAAGTCGGGAATGAACAATCACAAGCAGAGTGAGTGTGGACCCGGTAGTCCTGTTTCCGTTGATGAGCAGTGATCAGGCAGGCATTGCCGAATGGTGATGGATAGGCACTTTGCCTTGGCCACCAACCAACCAACCAAACCAACCGACGACCTTGACCTTTACAGCCTGAGTGAGGCTCGTCAGTGGTGCTTTGAAGACCCACCCACATCGCC
>NC_134904.1:14981574-14984074 GCF_041734735.1 Babylonia areolata | reverse complement strand
AAAATCTGCCACCACGCTCCATTGAGCCGTTATGACGACGCGACTGGAAACAGGAGGCCTGGGAAACGCACGCTGAGAGTTTTGGAGTGAAGAGGGTGTAGTGATGGGGTGGAGGAGGACGAAGGGAGAGATTAGAGATGGAGAGATAAGAGAGAGAGAGAGAGAGGGGTGGGTGGGTGGAGAGAGTAGGGACAATGGGAGAGAGAGAGGGGGGGGGGAGATAGAGTGACTGAGAGAGGGAGAGTAAAAGAGGTGGAGAGGGAGAGAGGGGGGAGAAAGAGGGGGAGGAGACAGAGAGAGAGAGAGGGGGGGGGACTTAGAGGGAGAGTAATAGGGAGATGGAGAGAGAGAGAGAGGGGGGGACAGAGAGTGGAGACAGAGAGAGAGAGAGGCACACACACACACACACACACACACAAGATGGGCGGAAGGGTGTGGAGTGGTATGGATGGGAGTGGGGTGGGGAAGTGGTTTTGGAGTGAAGTGAAGCGAGGGAGCAACGAGCAAGCATAGCATTTATACTATACAGGGCGTGGGTAAAGGAAACCGTGGAGATGTTATCGCCACTCTGAAACTTCCGTCCCCATCGCCACTGTTCTGTCCGATCCATCACAGGAGCCGTCTGCATTGAGAGAGAACTACTCTCGGAATCTCCGCGAGTACTGCTTGATGTCCACATCCCCCCCTCCCCTCCCCTCCCCTCCCCTCCCCCTGTGAACTGCTTCGTTTCACCGCTCGCTGCCAGTATAATTGTGAGTGAACTTGTTGCCGTGTGCTGTGTGATCGTGTGGTGTAGTTTATTGCAGTGTGTTGTATCGAATGGTGTTGTGTTGTGAAGATTGTATAATAATAATGATAATAATAACAATAATAATCATAATAATAACAATAATGGTATTTATATAGCGCTGAATCTTGTGCAGAGACAAATCAAAGCGCTTTCGCACCAGTCATTCACACGCATGCATAACTCTAAAAAAACTGGAGAAAGCGAAGACAAGACTAAGGCAGGGAAGGGAGGCTATTTTGGGAAGAGGTGGGTTTGAAGGCCAGGCTTGAAAGAGCTGAGTGTGGAGAATTGACGAAGCGAAAGAGGAAGTTCATTCCAGTTGCAAGGTCCAGAGGCAGAGAAAGAATGGCGACCAACAGTCGAGTGTTTGAATCTGGGTATGCGTATACAGAGTGGATCCGAAGCCGATTGTAGTGAGCGAGATGGAGTGTGAAGGTGAAGGCTGTATTGTATTGCATTGCGTTGTATTGTAATATATTGTATTGTATTGTTTTTTTTAATTTTATTGTATTACTTTTCTTTTTCACAACAGAAATTTCTGTGTGAAATTTGGGCTGCTCTCCCATTGGAGAGCGCGGCGCTACAGTTAAGCACTGACCACCCATAATTATATATCACATATATCGGCCAACACTGAGCAAAATGAGGACTGTATGATCAACGGTTTCTCTATTGCAGTGGAACGTCATTTCAGCTTTTCTTTTGTGAAGGACTATGACTCCAGCTCTCAAAGTAGGAGGTAAGATTGCACTGGCTCTTAGTGCTGCAGTTTTGGGGGGCATGTTGGCCTTTGGGAATTCCCCAGCGCCGACTGTCCTAAAACTCCCTTGGCCGAGAGAGTGGAGGCGAAACGTGGGCAAGACTTTCTCCGTTATAATCAAATTCTAGCCCAGATAGTCGGGACAGCACTTGGCTCCTCTGCTTTTTTGATGGTCATAGTCGGACACGACTGACTGTCACACACACACAAACACACACACACACACAGACACACACACACACACATATATATATATATATTGGTCTGCAAGTGTATTTGGTTTCTCCTGTCAAAGTGGGTTTTTGTTTCTTCACGCTCTCACCGGTTTGAGCAGCCCGATTTTCGCAGCTAAACATCTGATGCAGCTGGAAATAGCAATAATCCAGCACAGCACAGGACAGCACGATAACATTTTTTGTTCTGTGAAGGGTCAGCTGTCTGTACTGTGGATGTGTATAGTCGATTGGAAGGAATAGTTCAGGGTTGACGCGTCTCGATCCCCCCCCCCCCTCCTAATTCTTTCCCCCTTTGCACCACATCCCCACCCGCACCCCTTGCCTCCCTCTTATTCCCTGCGGCAGAGAAGCAGTTGAGAGAACTGCCTGCTTCCAGTGAATGGCTGTCCTGTTGTGTCCCGCGTCAGCATACGATACTACACTAATAGTGCTAACCCGTGTGGGGGAAAAAAAAAAGAAAAAAAAAGAAGGGGGGAAAAAAAAAAGGAAGCAAAGCAAAGTTACAAGCAGTTTGGAAGGCTGAGACAGGAAGTGAGGGTGGGGGAGGGGGTTCTGGAGGGCGGTGGGGAGGAGAGGGGGGGAAGACCGATGTGGGAAGAGGAGGGATGGATGGATGGAAGGAGGGATGGGTTTGGCGCCACTCGGATCAGCAGATCAGCTGATGATGAATGGATTTTAATGTAGTGGTAAGTTGTGTGTGTGTGTGTGTGTGTG
>NC_134904.1:14956574-14969074 GCF_041734735.1 Babylonia areolata | reverse complement strand
ATAATTTGCAGCACTTTCCCTGTGCAGAGGATCGGTGATGGATATTGGCGGTGGGGGGGGGTCGTATAGCCGTTTTAACACGTTTTGTGAATAATTGGTTGAAGATAATTTATCGTTTGTTGTAAGTTGGTGATTAAAAAAAAAAAAAAAAAAATTAAAAAAAAAAAAAAAAATTCTCGGGAAGTGTTTCGCAAAACACAAATCACAGTCAGTCTGAAAGTTGGTTTAGCTGTGTTTTAAAGCCACCGGCTGATACAAGGTAATTCACCTGACAATTGACTGTGTGTCGTTATAATTATGCTGGCTGTTAACGTATTTGGTTTTTCCATTATTCAATCAACTAATTACAGGTTATTATTATTTTTTTTTAATCTGTTCGCTTGCCTGATTGCTTCGGGTTTTCTACACGTCTGTCTGTCTATCTGTCTGTCTGTCTGCCAGTGTCTGTCTACCGCCTCTCTCTATTTCTGCCTGTCTCTCTCTCTTTAGATATGTTTACCAATCAATCGATGTGTGTGTGTGTGGGGGGGGGGTGGGGGGTGGGGGGTGGGGGTGGGGGGTTAGGGGGCGTGGGGGGCGGGGGGGGTGCACGCTTTACCTGAGTTCGTGCGTGCTTACATATATGCTTATGTTTGTATCTGTGAGTGTATACGTCTATCCTGTCTACTTATTCATATATACACCGATGTTTTTTCTTCTGTCAGCTGCTTTGTAAGCAAGTTATATAATCATATAATATATAACCCCTGTGGCAGCCTAGGAGCGCACCGTTGGGGGGGGGGGGGGGGGGCCGGGGGGGGGGGAGAGAGAGAGAGAGAGAGAGAGAGAGAGAGAGAGAGAGAGAGAGAGAGAGAGAGGGTAGTCTAAAAGAATCTTGGTTTAAGTCGACTTGCATGGGATAAAAGAGACAACGTATCGAGCCACAAGCTGTTCTTCAGGCAGATCATGTGAGAGAGAGAGAGAGAGAGAGAGAGAGAGAGAGAGAGAGAGAGAGAGAGAGAGAGAGAGAGAGAGAGAGAGAGAGAATCAGCAAATTTAGCTGTCATGCTGACATAAACACGCACACATCGATGCATGCAACATGCAGTCTGAAAAAAAAAAAAACAAAAACAAAAACAAAAAACAAAAAACAAAAAAAAAAACCGCACGTGAAACGATGGACAAAGAAGAAGAGGAGGAGAAGGGTTAGTGGGAGGGTGGGAGCAGGAGGAGAAGAAGAAGAAGGAGAGAGAGAGAGAGAGAGAGAGAGAGAGTGTGTGTGTGTGACAGAGAGAGTGACAGAGAGAAGAAGAAGAAGAAGAAGAGAGAGAGAGAGAGAGAGAGAGAGAGAGAGTTGTGTGTTGTGGGGAGGAAGGTCACAGTTACATGTTGCTCGGAGGGCAACAGTTGCATGTGGCATGGAGGAGGGTGACAGTTGCGTGTGGCATGGAGGAGGGTGACAGTTGCGTGTGGCACGGAGGAGGGCGACAGTTGCGTGTGGCATGGAGGACGGCAACAGTTGCATGTGGCATGGAGGAGGTTGACAGTTGCGTGTTGCAAGGAGAAGGGTGACAGCTGCGTGTTGCAGAGAGGGTGACGGTGTGGGTGTGTGTTGCAGGATGTCCGGCAGTTGGTGTCTCCCCTGGTGAAGAGCTTCCAAGGGGAGGTGGACTCGCTCTCCAAGAGAAGCAAGGCGGCGGAGGGCGCTTTCCTCGCCCTCTACAAACGTCTGGTGGACGCGCCAGGTATTAAAAAAAAAAAGAAAAAAAAAAAGAAGAAAAAAAAAAAAAGAAACGTAGCTAACTGATTGAAGAAATAGTAAAGAGTGGTAACTCTCTCCATACACAAGGTACACAACTTCAAGGCAGTGCTTCTTACGCTGCCGATTCAGCTAGCACACACTAGGTAAATAAAAGGCACATTGGAACAAACCCAGACGCTTTCTCAAAAAGGAAGCGTCACCCAGACGCTTTCTCAAAAAGGAAGCGCCGGGCCTGTCCTTATACCGATCGTTTGGCATGTGCACATAACGGCAAAGACAGAAGAAATGTGCAAACACAAATGAGCTTTTTATTCAAGACTGGCATAGCCTCTTTAATCATGAAAAAGCCATTTGATTGTTTCATATTATACGGACAACATCTAGAGTACAGACAACCTCAAGAATACACATACAACATCAAGATTATATCATTATACGCAGACAGCTTAATGAATACACGACAACATCAGGAAAATACGGACAACATCGAGAATAGACAGATGACATCAAGAATACACGGGCAGCATCAATACTGTACAACCCCGCCCCTCCCACCCCGAGCCCCCAGAAAACAAAACAAAACAAAAAACCACAAACAGCAACAAAAAAAAAAACTTCAGGAATTCACAGACACCACCCATCAATAATACACTGACAGCATTAAGAATACACGTACAACGTCACGAATACACATATAAAAATACACAGACAACTTAAAAGAATACACGGACAGCATCAAGGAAATACGGACAACATCAGGAATACACAGACAACATCAAGAATACATAGACAACATCAAAAATACACAGACAACATCAAGAATACACTGACAATTTCGAGAATGATGATAAAGAATTACATGCTGCGGACACTTATATTATGGCGCCTATCCTCGGTCTGAGAGCAAGCACCGAGCGCAATACAAACATTAAAATGCACAACAGGTTGCCTGCCCTGGTAGAGCCGACTGACAGCTGCCGTCGGGCGCTCATCATTCGTTTCCCGTGTCATTCAACCAGGTTTCAGTCACGCACACGATCACACTCATACAGACAGGTAACGCTTTACGTGTACGATCGTTTTGTTTATTTATCCCGCCATGTAGGCAGCCATGTTCCCGTTTTTGGCGGTGTGCATGCTGTATACGTTCTTGTTTCCATAACCCACCGAACGCTGACAGGGGTTACAAGGATCTTTAACGTGCCTACTTGATCTTCTGCTTGCGTATAAACATGAAGAATGTCCAGGTACCAGCAGATCTATACATAATTATGTTGACCTGGGAGATCGGAAAAATCTTCACTCTGTACCCACCAGGCGCCGTTACCGGGACAGATTCGAACCTGGGACCTCAGATTGAAAGTTTAATGACAGGCGCATTAGCCGAGCGGTTAAAGCTTTAGACTTTCAATTTGAGGGTCCTTGGTTCGAATCTCGGTAATGTGTGTGTGTGTGTGTGTGTGTGTGTGTGTGTGTGTGTGTGTGTGTGTGTGACTGCGACAGTGCGTGTTTTTTTTTCAACCCTCGTCGTTTTGCACTCGGGCCTGGGACTGGCATAGGTTGAGCGATGAGCAGCGTATTCACACACACACACACACACACACACACACACACACACACACACACACACACACACACAGAGATATGTATATATATATATATACATACATACATATATTATCAAACTATTTTGACTATGACATTGTGATTCCGGGCAGACCCTGCGGGAGCTCTGGAGCAAGCGGTCCAGTTCCAGAAGCGGGCCCAGCGAGTGTCTGACTTGGAGATCGCCAACAAGCAGCTGAGGGAGACGCTGGAGGATTACAACCACGAGTTCGCCGAGGTCAAGAACCAAGGTCAGTGAGTGAGTGAGTGCGTCAGTGAGTGAGTCTGTGAGTATGTGTGTCCAGTGGTATGGTACAGATGGGGAGAGAGAAAGAGATAGATAGATAGAGGGAGAGAGAGAGAGAGAGAGAGAGAGAGAGAGGGACGTGGAGGCGGTGAGAGAGAGAGAGGGAAGAGGGGTGGAGGGAGAAAGAGAGAGAGAGAGGGGGGGGAGGGGGAGAGAAGAGAAGTAAGGAGGGTGGGAGAGAGAAACGTGGAGAGGCGGTGAGAGAGAGAGAGAGAGAGAGGGACGTGGAGGCGGTGAGAGAGAGAGAGAGAGGGGGAGAGAGAGGGACGTGGAGGCGGTGAGAGAGAGAGAGAGAGAGAGAGGGACGTGGAGGCGGTGAGAGAGAGAGAGAGAGGGGGAGAGAGAGGGACGTGGAGGCGGTGAGAGAGAGAGAGGGAAGAGGGGTGGAGGGAGAAAGAGAGAGAGAGAGGGGGGGAGGGGGAGAGAAGAGAAGTAAGGAGGGTGGGAGAGAGAAACGTGGAGAGGCGGTGAGAGAGAGAGAGAGGGGGGAGAGAGAGAGAGAGGGACGTGGAGGCGGTGAGAGAGAGAGAGGGAAGAGGGGTGGAGGGAGAAAGAGAGAGAGAGAGGGGGGGAGGGAGAGAGAAGAGAAGTAAGGAGGGTGGGAGAGAGAAACGTGGAGAGGCGGTGAGAGAGAGAGAGAGAGGGGGAGAGAGAGAGAGGGACGTGGAGGCGGTGAGAGAGAGAGAGAGAGGGGGAGAGAGAGGGACGTGGAGGCGGTGAGAGAGAGAGAGAGAGGGGGAGAGAGAGAGAGGGACGTGGAGGCGGTGAGAGAGAGAGAGGGAAGAGGGGTGGAGGGAGAAAGAGAGAGGGGGGGGAGGAAGGAAAGGGGAAAGAGAGGGAGGGAGGGATGGAGTGAGAGAGAGCGAGGGAGGAAGGGAGGGGGAGATAAGAGACAAGTAAGGAGGGTGGGAGAGAGAAAAGTGGAGAGGTGGTGGGAGAGAGAGAGAGAGAGAGAGAGAGAGAGAGAGCTATTTGGAGATTGAGAAAATGTCCAATTCAAAACTTGGCAAGCAGTTTTTGTTGCGGGCAACCTTCAATCATGTCCCAGCTAGGAGGCGCGCGAATTGCAGATGATGGTTGACACTAGCAGCCGATGGGATCTTTCCGTGACCTCTTCATTTAAACTAAAATAATGCCCATTTGATGCCAAGGATCTTACGCTGGTACTTGGTGTCAGAGTCGTACATATTTTCTTCTTCTTCTCTCTTGTGGTTGTGTGGCCTTGTGGGGGGGGGGGGGGGGGGGGGGATTTCTTGCTGCTCCACATTTTGCTCAGTTGGTGAATTCAATAATTGATGTCGCTGCTTTTCCACTCCAGCATTTCAGTTTCTTGGTCATAGTGACTGGCGTTGTCGTATCAGGAAGGATTGTTGAATGTTGCTTATTTTGTTGGACAACAGAAAGGTCATATACCAAAATACGATTGTTGAATGCTGCTTATTTCTGGACATGAGCTTGGTTTAAATAAACTTTAATTATTCAACAATACACATGATTACAATGCATTGAATGACAAAAGAGCATCAACAAGCTTAAAGCTTATACTGTGCTCACAACGTTGCACTTCAATTTTATCATGACGGCAGATGAACCATATTATGACTTGTATGAAATAACATGCATAAACAGTAAGTAATGTAATAATGAAATAAAACAAATAAACAAACAGTACATAATATAGTAAAATAATGCTAATATCAGTATTAACATGAGATTAAATTTATTATCACCAAAGTAATTGGCCTAATAGAAGAAAAACACGAAGAAGAAGAAGAAAATTTAGAAGAATGGAGGGTAAGGTGGTGGAGGAGGGGGAACAGAGGGGAGAGGAGAAATTCTAACAGATCATTGGCCAATCCATTGACATGAGCTTACAGTTCAGCCAAGAGCATAGTGAGAGCCGTATGATCAGTGGTTTCTCCACTGCAGTGGGATGTCGTTTACAGCTTAGTCTTTTTGTGAAGGACTGTGACTCTCAAACTAGGAGGCGAGATTGAATTGGCTCTTTGTGCTGCTGCTGCCTTGGGGGCTAGTTAGCGTCAGGGGATCATCCCAGCGCCGACTGTCCTAAAATCTTCTTGGTGAGAGAGTGGGGATGTAACTTGGGCAAGACACTCTCCACACTATATAATCAAATTCTTGCCCAGATAGTTGGGACAGCCTCCACCGCTGTCCTGATGATCTAAGTCGGACACGACTCACTGTCATACATACATTTCTTGCACAACAGAAATGTCATATTCGAAAACACGACTCAGTCAAGAAAGAAAAGAAAAGGACTAGTCTGATATCAAGGTGTAAACCTTCCCATAACATATCTAGGACTGGTCTGATATCAAGGTGTAAACCTCCCATAACATATCCAGGACTGGTCTGATATCAAGGTGTAAACCTCCCCATAACATATCCAGGACTTGTCTGATATCAAGGTGTAATCCTTCCCATAACATATCCAGGACTGGTCTGATATTAAGGTGTAAACCTCCCCATAACATATCCAGGACGTGTCTGATATCAAGGTGTAAGCCTCCCCATAACATATCCAGGACTTGTCTGATATCAAGGTGTAAACCTCCCCATAACATATCCAGGACTGGTCTGATATTAAGGTGTAAACCTCCCCATAACATATCCAGGACGTGTCTGATATCAAGGTGTAAGCCTCCCCATAACATATCCAGGACTTGTCTGATATCAAGGTGTAATCCTCCCCATAACATATCCAGGACTGGTCTGATATCAAGGTGTAAACCAACCCATTACATATCCAGGACTAGTCTGATATCAAGGTGTAATCCTCCCCATAACATATCCAGGACTGGTCTGATATCAAGGTGTAAACCAACCCATTACATATCCAGGACTAGTCTGATATCAAGGTGTAATCCTCCCCATAACATATCTAGGACTGGTCTGATATCAAGGTGTAAACCTCCCCATAACATATCTAGGACTGGTCTGATGTCAAGGTGTAAACCTTCCCATAACATATCCAGGACGTGTCTGATATCAAGGTGTAGACCTCCCCATAACATATCCAGGACTGGTCTGATATCAAGGTGTAAACTTCCGCATAACATATCCAGGACTGGTCTCGTGTAAACCTCCCCATAACATATCCAGGACTGGTCTGATATTAAGGTGTAAACCTCCCCATTACATATCCAGGACGTGTCTGATATCAAGGTGTAAGCCTCCCCATAACATACCCAGGACTTGTCTGATATCAAGGTGTCAACTTCGCCCGAACAGATCCAATAGAAAAGAAAAGGGCTAGTCTGATATCAAGATGTAAACTTCCCCAGAACAGATCCAGTCGGGAAGGCTTGGTTTTGTGTGAGAGGGAGGGGGTTAGGATAGGGAAGGTCGAGGAGAGGGGGGAGGAGGAGGGGGGGGGGACATGTTCGGAATGTCACCGCATCGGACGGCCTGATGCCCTGTCTGCCCCCATATCGAAGTCACCACAAGCATCATCATCCCCCCCCTGCCCCTCTCCCCCCCCCCCTACTCCGTCATCACCCCACATCAACCAATCAGGGGCGACTCTGTCCCCCCTCCCGCACCCCCCCCCCAACACACACACACCCCACACGCGCCCTCCCTTTAGCCAATCAGCGCCGACTCTTGAAGTCCTCGTGAATGGCTGGCCTCGATTCCCATCTCTGTCTCTCAATGGCAGCTGTGCTGCCGACATTGCAACTTGTTGCTGCAGTGGTGAGGGCGGTGGCGGTGGCGAGGGTTGGGATGGGTTGTGGGGAAGGGGTGGGGGAGGGGGTTGGGAGGCTGGGGTGGGTGGGGTGAAGTGTCACGATCAGAAGAGATCTGCCCCTCATTTGTGAATTGGCCCCGGCGTTTTTTTGTTTCGTTGTCATTGTTGTTGTTATTGTTGTTGTTGTTGTTGTTGTTGTTGTTGTTGGTGGTGTGGTGGTGGTGGTGGTGGTGGTGTGGTGTGTGTGTGTGTGTGTGTGTGTGTGCGTGTGCGTGCGCGCGCACGCGTGTGTGAGTGTGTGTGTGTGTGTTTGGGAGGGAGTGGGAGGAGAGCATGCACAGGCTGCTTCGCACGTGTCGCCTGATCGCTTATATTGAACAATTCAACAGTGTGTGTGTGTGTGTGTGTGTGTGTGTGTGTGAGCTGGAGAAGGTGCGGAAGGGGAGGGATGGGTATGGGGGGGTAGGGGGGTGGTAAGTGTGGCTTGTGTCTGGTGTTGTGGGATTGGGGGGTGGGGGGTGGGTTCAGAAGAGGTGGGACTGGTTATTCCTGTAGGTGGGGTGGGTGGTGGGGAAAAGGGGTTAAAACAGGATGATATCGTTTGGTTGGTGGTCTTTGACATTCTGGAAAGAGAATGGTGGTGTAGGAGATGGAGGTGGTGATGGTGGTGGTTTGCCCTTTCGGACTGGCATTGAACACTGTGGGTCCTTCCCGCCCCCCCTCCCCCCAGCCTCCACCCCCACCCTCCCACTTCCCCCGTCACGGAACACAGCAGTAATTGTTTCGTTTCTGTTCCAAAACAGCGGACATGGTACACTCACTGGCGAGCGCGCGCGCGCGTGTGTGTGTTTGAGTGTGTGTGTCTGAGTGTTTGTTTGCGCGCGCGCTAGTGTGTATGTGTGCATGATAATGCCATGTGTGCGTGCGTGGGTATGTGTGTATGTGCGTGCGTGTGCCCACGCGCGCGGCTGACAAAACGTGGGTGGGGTTTGGGGGGCGGGGGGGGGTGAGTTCTAGAAAAGGGATGGATGGAAAGATGGAGAACTAAAACTGTGCTGCTTGAATGAAGTGGCGGCAAACAGTGGAGAGAGAGAGAGAAGAGACCTCAAGACTTATTCACAGTCGACAGGGTGACACCAGCGAACAGGCTTGGGGACCGTGGAGTACGGAGCGCCTTGACTGCCTCGTGCGTCCAACGACACACGGGAGCATCTAGTTCTAAGTCGACACAGACAGGCCGCTAACGTTTGGATTAAAAATGACTGGGTATGCATCACTCATGAGATCACACAGGAAACGAGGGTTAACACGAAATGATTATATTAGATTGTTTTCCTTCTGTGTAGGATTGTGTTGTGGTTGTGCTATGTTGTATAAATTTTCGTCCCATCAGATTTCTCGGTCTGTGTGACTGCACTCCTCGGGGAGAGCATGTTGCCATAGTGCAGTGCCACTTTCTTCTTCTTTTCTTTCTGTAGGTATGTTTGTTTGACTATTAAAGTCAAATATATATTTTTTACAGAACTTTGCCATGGACAGCCCTTTCGTTGTGGGTTCTTTTACATCCGCTATTTAAGGAGGAGGTTGGCAGAATGGTTCAGACGCTTGTCTGCCAATACAGAGTCCGTGAGGGTCTTGGTTCGAATCCCGCTCTTCCCCTTTCTCTCAAGTTTGACTGGAAAAATCAAACTGAGCGTCCTGTTGTCATTGGGGTGGGACTACAAACCGAGGTCCCGTGTGCAGCACGCACTTGGGCACACTGAAACAAGAAACCGTGGCAGTAAAAGTGTTGTCCTGTGGAACAAATTCTGCAGAAGAAATTCGACTCTGACAGACCTGTACACAAATACATGCATGCACTCAAATGCCTGACTAAGCGCGAGGGGTTACTCTGCTGATCAGGCATCTGGCTGGCACAGACGTGGTGTAGCGTATACGGGTTTGTCCGAATGCAGTGACGCCTCCTTGGGAAACTAAAGCTGAAATTAAACCTGTTGCTAAGTATTGTATTGTATTGTATTCTATTGTGGTGTGCTGTTACTTTCCGGTCATTACGGATTTCTCTGCAAAGAACAGTGCAAGGTAAGGGCCGAGTTGAACGTGCGCCACTGCCTGTCTGACGTCACTGTAAGGTGTTGACAGTTGTCGCCCAAACATGGGTGGATACCCCAGGATTGATAACTATAGGAAGCGAGAGAATCTGAGCGCACTTGACAGTGGTTTTTCTCCCTCCGTAAGACCATGAGCGGTGGTCCTGACGCTAGTCATTCAGATGAGACAATAAACGGAGGTGCGGCATGCACTTAGTACACGTAAAAGAACCCACGGCGACAAAGGGGTTGTCCCTGGCAAAACTGCGAAGAAAAATCCTTTTTGATAGGAAAACAAATCCAACTTGCAGGCAGAAAAAGGTGGCGCTCTCACTGTAACGGCGCTCTCTGCCCTGGGGGAGCAGTCTGAATTTCACACACAGAGAAGAAATCTGTCTCCGTTTCTGTCTCTGTCTCTCCCTCTCCCTCCCTCTCTGGTTGAGTTCTTGCCATGTTGTTTTGTCTCATGCGTACTCGCAGCCAACAGCCTGAAAACCTGGTCCTTATGAATGATGATGACTGAATTGACGAGAACTGACTCGTTGCAGGAGAGTGGACACAGATGCCATTCTCTCCCCTCTTACCCCGCTCCCCCCCCGCATTGCACACAGATGCCAGTCCCCCCCACCCCCATCCCCCCGCCTCCCGCCCCCCCCCGTATTGCGGTATGGAGGGGGTGACTTGCTTACTCACTGCCCCATCATTCTCTCTGGCATGTAGTGCAGCTATGAAGAAGCGCCACTGTCCCGTCTGTTTAGGTCCAGTCTCTGATGAATGGTATCTCAGGTGTGTGTGTATGCTTTGGGGTCTTGAGTTCTCCTTCGGCTTTTCTGCGCCCGTGTTTTTTATTTTATTTTCTATTATATATATATATATATATATATATATATATATATATATATATATATATATATATAAACACACAGGGGGTATAAACTGGATGAAGAAAAAATTACGTTCTGTTAAAAGAGATATAGAACGGATCATCTTTAAGACATCATCTCGATTGTTACTATGTTACTTAAAAAAAAAAAATGTTATAGAGCATTCGGGAGGAGAGAGAGAGAGAGAGAGAGAGTATATAAAAATGATTGTGTGTGTTTTGTGTCTGTGTGTCTGTGTAAACACATACAACACACCCACGCGCCCTTCCCCTCTTCCTCCGCTCCGTCAACACTCCCCAGTGCAAGCCACCCTCTCCTCTCTCACACGCACACACACACACACACACACACACACACACACACACACACACACACACACACACACAAGAGGCTGTGACTATATAGGCGATCGATTGGGGAAAGCTAGAACAAGTGACGCCCAAGAAATTGCAGTGTTCCAAGTGAAGAAGAAGAAGAGGAGGAGGAGGGGGAGGAGGAGACTTCACATCACTGGAGCCGGCATCGCTTTGCTTTGACACTGCTGGAAGAACATTGATTTTTCCAAAAGGTAGTGGAGGGGAGGTGGGGGGGGGGGGGGTTGAGGTGAGGGGATGAGGATGCTTCGAAGACAGGGGTGTAGGGGAGGGAGGGTGTCGGGGAGGGGGAGGGGGGGCGTGGGGGGGGGGGGGGGAGTTAATGTTTTGAGCCAGACAGCTTTGTGTTGTCGGCGATGGAGCGGGGGTAAGGCCGCTTAGGTGAGTGAGTAATTTGATCAGCCATCTTCGATCTGAGAGAGAGAGACGGGTCTGTTATGGGTGTGTGTGTGTGTGTGTGTGTGTGTGTGTGTGTGTGTGTGTGTGTGTGTGCGTGTGCTGCAGTTGTGGCTAATTGCTTGCTCTCAGACTTGCTTATCTCAGTCTGTGTCTGTGTCGGTCTCTGTCTTTTGTTTGTCTGTCTGTATGTTTGTCTGTCTGTCTGTCTCAATCTGTCACTCTCTCTCCCCACCTATTTCTCTCTGTGTGTGTGTGTATGTGTGTGTGTGTGTGTGTGTGTGTGTGTGTGTGGTCCGGTATGACTCTCACTCTGTCTGCCTAATCCACCACGGCTTTGTCTGCCTGTCTGTCTGCCTGTCTCTATCTTTCTCGCTGATTCTTGGTGGCTATGTTGGTTTTCTTTTCATGATCGGGGTCAGTAACATCATTTAGGGGGTGGGAGTTGGGGGGCAAGAGGGGGTTAGGGGTGGGTGGGGGGCCGGGGCGGAGGGGGCGGCGAGGGGCAGGGGGGGTTGCAATCCGAGATAAATGATAACATTGATGTTCTAGGGGGAAAGCATCGTCTGGCTTCAAAATATCAAAATATGTTTTTGTTTATTATTTATTTGTTTATTTTCATAACGCTAAATCGCTTCTGCGCATCCTTTCATCTTCGGTTGGCTTTTTAAATTTTCTTATTGTTTCTCTGTCTCTCATTATTTCGACATCTCTTTGATTTTGCTTGCCTGTTTGCCTGTCTTTCTTTCTTTCTGCCTCTGTCTGTCAGTCTGTCTGTCTTCTGTCTGTCTGTCTCTCTCTCACGCATACACACACACACACACACACACACACACACACACTTACGCATCCAGACACGCAGGACCGTCATCTGATTCATGCAGTTTCATGATATGCAGTGTGTGAGTTCATTCTTTAAAGTCGCGCGCGCGCGTGCGTATGTTATGTGTGTGTGTGTGTGTCCGTTTGTGTGAGTGTTTGTGCACGCGTGTTGGCATACGAATAATTGCGTGTGACTGTGTGTGTGCATGTGCATGTAAGTGTGTGAATATGATACATACTTAGAACGCAGTTTAATGCGAACATTTTGATGTTCTTTATGTCGTGGTATTAAGGTTATGATTATGTGTAGATCTCTAAACAATTAAGATTCATTTATTAATTCTGTATCTCACTTTCAGTAACTCTCTGTCTCTCTCTGTGTATTTCTCCCCTCCCCCCCCCCCCACCACCCACCCCGATTTCTCTCTTTGTCTCTCTGTGTCACTGTCAGTGTCTCTGTCTCTGCCTCTCTCTCCCTCCCTCTCTCTGTCTCTCCCTCTCTGTCTTTCTCTCTCTCTCCCTCCCCCCTCTCTCTGTCTTTCTCTGTCTCTGTCTGTCTGTCTCTCCTTTTC
>NC_134904.1:14946574-14951574 GCF_041734735.1 Babylonia areolata | reverse complement strand
CAAGGTTGCGTACATTGGGAAGAAAAGAAAAAGATAAAAAAAAAAAAAAAAAAAAGATACGGTGTAGCTTACACCTATTTGTTGACTTACATGTTTTGCTTATTTAAAAAAAAACCCCACTTTTAATTATTATTTTTTTTAATTTTCTTTTTTCATACATCCCGTTATCAATTTGTTCCAATATAGACTTTCGTCCTACGAAGTTCAAAAGGATTTTCTTTACTTACACTTCTGTTTTTAAAAAAACCAAACAAACCAAAAAAAAAAAAAAAAAAAAAAAAAATCCACATTCAATGTGTACTGTTTTCCCCAACTCTTGATACCCCCCTTCCCCCCGTACGCCCCCCCCTTCCCTCCCGGGCCCCCTTCCGCCATGGGACCGTACCTCACATATATATTTATTAGGTTTTTTTTTTTATTGACAGCATTCAGATGTGAAGATGAATACTTTAACTAGATGTCTACCGTCGCCAGTATGTGTGGCGGGTCATTTAAAAGAATGCCTTCCTCATTAACCGTATGCATCCACACTGACAGGTGTGCAATCTTTCTCTTCCTCCCTCCCTCTGTCTCTGTAACCTATTCTCTTTCTCTCTATTTCTGTCTCTTTGTCTCTACCTGTTTGTCCGCTCCCCCTCTTTCTCAGTTTGATCATTTTAACTTTACTTTTGGGTTGAATTAATTCTGAAAACTGCTTCATAATTATGAATTATCTGGACTGCTAGTCTTTTTGTGTCAAATTTAGTTGACAGTCGAGAGAGAAACAGAGAGAGAGAGAGAGAGAGAGAGAGTGTGTGTGTGTGTGTGTGCGCGTGCGTGCATGTGTGCGTGCGTGTGCGTTATTTTATTTTAATTAACAGTTTTGATTTGTATCCCGCGCGGGTGTGAATTGAAGTGGTTAAAACATGTTAATAGTCCACGTTCATTTTTTTTTTTTTTTCATTTCGTTTTACTTTTTTTTTCCTTCCTTTTTTTTTCAGAAAGATAAAAGCTGGTTTTAAATTTATAATCTATGCAGTTCATACAGTGAGGCTGGATGAAAACCGGAGACAAGAAAACAAACCAAACCAAAATGACGATGAGGATGAAAATTAATTAATGATGAAGGCAACATGTTGATGGCTCTGACAGTCCAGTTGGCGGACGCAGAAAGGGGAGGTGCTGATAGGACTGATGTTTCTGATGTTGCTGCTGCTGGCCTGTAGCAGCTGCTTTCTGCTCACTTCACAGACATATATTGTGATAGACACGTGCGCGTGAGTGTGTGTGTGTGTGTGTGTGTGTGTGTGTGTGTGTGTGTGTGTGTGTGTGTGAGAGAGAGAGAGAGAGAGAGAGAGAGAGAGAGAGAGAGAACAAGTACAAGAACAAAAGGTTTAATAATTGCGTATAGGCCTGTGACCCATGCAAACATAACATACATAAAGGCACAAAGATATGTATGTAGCTGTGTGCCCGAGTGGTATTATTATAGAAGGGGACGGTACAAAAGAATTACTGATGATTTACTGTAGTAAAGGATAGAAAAGATCCACACACTGGCCAGTTAGAAAAGAGTTTTTCTGTTGTTTTATTACAATATTAAGTAAAGAAGAGAAGAAGAAGAGATAAAGAAGACAGTGCACTGATAAGACACAATTAACAAAATATCATAAGTATAACATGTCAGGAATGCAAGGGGATAGTAAGCACATGTATACATATTACATAGAAAGACTACCACTCAGTTTGGCATAAACAACAACATAAGATAATGCGTATGTGTGAAGACCAAACACTGACATCAAATGACATTTCTAATACATTTAAATAGTGTAGATAAAGTGGTTAAAGCTAAGCTTATTTAGTGAAAGTACACTGACAGTATAGATTTAAGTAAAGCTCATACTGTGTCAAAATGACTCATATGAATCAGTTTATCATGTAGCACTATACTGGAGTAAGTTGCATAGGAGAGAGCACGATAACTAAATTACAATGAACAGACTGTAATACATCGATGGTTTTAACCAATAACTAATATTATTCCATCACTATCTTGTAATTACCACAACAGAATACTACACACATCTTAGAGTACTGAGCACACTGAGAGACCAGATAGTCAGTGCTCAATGAAATGATTGGAAAACTATCATGGCTTAACCATTAAGTGGTGAATTAACTTGCACAAGCAATCTGTTGCATCAAAGCCAAATATCAGCACAGCTAAGCTGGTGTTCATCAGTGACAGCAAATGAGAAAGAACGCGTCATCACGGAACATTCTCAAACAAACTATCAGTGTCCAGAGACGTCACTGACTGTGACGTTGAAAAGAATGAAATGGAACATTGCTACCAGCACATGATGACATGGTGATTATTTAGATCAATCATAGCCAAGCTGTGACTACATGTCAAAGCAATAACTGAACAAAGCAATATCAACATACTCATATGAACACAAGTACTGTGTCGAAGAATACAATTTACAAATCATCAGCACATGTTACACACAATACTTACAGCGATATGGTGACACACATTCTGTGTACGACACAGCAAGAGAGAGAGAGAGAGAGAGAGAGAGAGAGCAGGCTCTAGCCAGTGACTGGCCAGGTGGAAAGTGACCAGTCATCACCTGCTGTTGCTATTTATGCAAGTAAAGCGAACGGCAATGACGCCCGCGTTGCCCGTGAAACAAAAGGGCCCGAATCAGGCTAAATTAGATTAGAATTGTGTTTGTTACAAGTTGTTCAGTGGCAGATGATTCCTGAACCGATTTACGTCGGATTGGTGGGAAAAGAAACAGATCAACACATACTTTCAAATGAATATAAAGTGAAGTGTTGATTATTTAAGATGAATTTATAATCTTAATTTAAGTCACCTGAAAAGGGTCAGTTTTAGCGCGCTTGTCGCTGAAAATTACAAACTGCGTTAAATCAGTTTAATGTAGGCAAACACAGATGGTGTAGATTTAAAGATGGAATTGCGACAATTCTGCCAGTATATGATACTTCTAGTTTACTGATCTGACAAAAGAGATATTTAATTAAATACGGTGTGTCGGAAACCCAATTTTAAACACAGCCAAAGCCGACAAGCAACGTTAGGTGTGGAGTGATTGTCGTTAAGTGTCGATAATGAAAATCGGCTTTGTAATTTCTAAATACCCGATCTATTCTCATCCAAACACTACAATAGTGTGGTTTTAACTTCCAACAGCAGTCACATACAGAATTGTAACTGTAGCATTATGTGTGACGAGAAAGACAAAACGACGTAAGCTTAGCGTCAGTTGAAATCTTTACTCTGACGAACGATTGAACTAAAATCAAGTGTGTTTCTAACTGATAAAGGTGTGTGTGTGTAAGCACAACAGATATAATATTGAAGCGAACGATATAGCGACTTGATTTAATAGATGTTTAGGTGTAGTTGTTTAAAAGGGGCTTTGCATTTACAATTCGAATGGCGCTGCATTCTGCACGAGTCGTTGGAAGACCGGTGTAACAGGCTGAAACCTATCCCTGGCTGGTTCTTACCCCGGGTAAGAAGTAGCCTAGGTTACTTCTTACCACGGGTATAAACCAGCCTGGGCCATTTCATACCCCTCCTGGCTTTTCCCTTCCCTTTCAGCCCAGTCATATAATCTTTTATTCAAAATTGATGTGAATACTTTTGCTTCCGATGCTCAGTAAAGAAATACGTCTATAATTCTCCGGATTGTTCGCATCACCCTTTTTCAGCAATGGAATTTTGACTGAGCGTGTCCAGTCTAAAGGGAAGTAACCACTATCAAAACTGTTTTGGAATAACTTGGTTAAGAAGGGCGCAGTTATATTTTCTGATGCTTTGCTGAATCCCCTCCCCCCCACCCCCACCCCTACATCATCCAGACCAACAGCTTTTCTACATTTCAGTCTGTCATCAATGAATCGCACTTTTAACTTCATCAAGACTTATTTCAGCATCAAGATCCTGAACTGCTGATTCATCTTCAGTATCTGCTGGGAATATTACTTCGTCAGTTTTATTTTCTGCCAATTGTTGGACATGGTCATCAACATTGTCCAAGTTGTTCTGCTGACTTAAAATTCGCTGAAAATGATTTTTCCAAGTGACATTTGGAATATCAGGTTGTTTTTCACTTTTACGTTTAACTGATTTTTCTGCAGACCAAAAGCCCTGGCTGTCATTTCTGTTCTTTAGTAAAGAATCGCGTAAGGAATTCTAATAGTTTTTCTTTTTTTTCTTCTAGAAGTGGCTGGTAACGAGCTCTGTGTTGACGATATGCGATACCGTGACTTTTCTCTCCCCAGTGGGTGAAACGGGAGAGTGCACGTCTGACGACACGCTTGTACTCTCAGCATTCCATGTCAAACCATTTGTTGACACTTGTGGTTCGTTGGCTACCACCATAATGCATCGTCCTACGCATGCAGTCAGCTGCTTGGAGTGAAATGTTAACAAACTTTGAAAGAGCACAGTCAACATCGGCATCAATGTCATTGTAAGCATCGTCGAGAAGTGACTGAGTACTAGGTGTGGACATTTCTCTTATATATACATCTGTTTTAGAAGCATCCCATTTCATTTTCTGCACACTTTCCCTTTTTTGCTTGATTGACTGTTGTCAGGTTTGTCATAGTTGCTAGTCATAATTGCTTGTCATAATTGCTTCAACAGGCACATGCTGTGAATCCACTCTGTCAGTTACAATAAAACTTTTCATCAGAGTTACTAAGTCAACAGAACATAAGAAATAATCAGTGGTACTATTTCCATTCTCAGTCAAGAAAGTAAACCTCCCCTCTTCATCTCCATTAACGTGGCCGTTCAGTGGAGTAAACTGAAAGGTACCACAAAGTTCTGTCAAAAAGTTACCAAAACCATTAACACCATTATCTCTGCAGTTTCTGACATGGAGACTTTCATCACTAGTGGTCAATGAGGAAGTCATTCAGATCATCAAGTATCAACGACCAGTCTCCAATGCGTGCATTTAAATCGCCAGCAG